>NC_140383.1:18210000-18810000 GCF_054491055.1 Hypomesus nipponensis | reverse complement strand
AATTTACATCTATGCTGAGCTTAAATAAGTGAAACTTCCTAAATATACAGATAGCAATAAATAATCGACTATACTAACCCTAATATTAAAACTTCCTAAATTACAGATAACAATAAATAATATACTATCAAAACCGTAAATGCACATAAACCTATTTCAACCCTATACCCTATTCTGACCTAAGTGGAGTACAGTACAATAGTGCAAAATTGCAGATCAGTGACTACGTCAATGACTAACCAGGAGCCTGATGGCGGTACAGTAGTGCAATGTTACTGATAGTGCAACCAGTAGCTGAAAGTGACAGTGTATAGTGTGCAGTAAATCAGAGTCCATATCAGTGTCCATTCAGAAGCCTGATGGCCCTTGGGTAGAAACTGTTGTCCAGTCTGCGTGTGCGCGACCGGATGCTGCGGTAACGCCTGCCAGAAGGCAACGGGGTAAAGAGACTGAAGGATGGGTGGGAACATTCTCTTAGAATCCTGCCGGCTTTCCTTAGGCAACATGTATGGTAGGTGTCCTGTAGGGCTGGGAGCTTCCTGCCGATGATGAACTCAGCAGAACGGACCACACTTCGTGGGCCTTGCGGTCCCTGTCTGTGCAGCTCCCATACCACACTGTAATACAACCAGTCAGAATGCTCTCTATAGTGCATCTGTAAAAGTTAGTGAGGATGACTGAGTCCATACCAAACTTCTTCAGTCTCCTCAGGAAGAAGAGGCGCTTACGGGCTGATTTGACCACCTTGTCCGTATGAACAGACCAGGTGAGGTCGTTGCTGATGTTCACCCCAAGGAACTTGAAGCAGCTGACCTTCTCCACTTCAGATCCATTGATGAGTAGGGGTGCATGCTCCTCCTCCTGCCGCCTCCTATTGTTCACAATCATCTCCTTAGTCTTGCTGATGTTGAGGGAGAGGTTATTGTCCTGGCACCATGATGTCAGGGTGTCAACCTCCTCTCTGTAGGCTGACTCGTCAAGAGGTTGGAGCTGTGCGTTGCCACACAGTCATGAGTGAACAAGGAGAACAGGAGAGGGCTGAGCACGCAGCCCTGGGGGGTACCTGTGTTGGTGATCAGTACAGATGAGGTGCTGACAAATGTCTGACAATGCTGGTCAGACATTTAAATGTACATGCCCATCGTATTATTTCTCGACTGATAACCACAGCATAACATATCATGAAGACGGACCAGCCGTTCGCCTCGTTCCCCCAGGCTATTAAACTTCAGCAAAAAAATTGTGTGGACTTGGGGACTCAGTATCATACTGATGTGGCATGTCGCAGGTAAGTAGATAACTACTTCTATTGATTATTTTTTAGGATGGGCAGATAATGGTTAAAAACATTTAGCTAATTTGCTAGATGTTATGTTATTGTCAACATTCTCTGTGTTCGTGTAGGTGTAGCCTATAACTCTGCTGAAGTTAGTTTTTTTATTTTAAAAAATGGGACTTTAATCGTCAACATCTTGTCAACTATACCTGCCAGAAAGACAGACACAGGAGCGGTTTTAGATTTAATTGAAAATGAATTGAAAGCCGACACTGCGCCGCTCCGCTCCTCTGTAGTGGACACGCACCGTACGCACGCGTCCTTACAAAAACCCCTACGGTTTTACCATTCTAGAAATGTTTTATTTTGTGATTTAATAACGGAGGTGGCTGAATGAATTTTGACGGAAGAATGATTCATTTTCAATTATATTGCTATGGTCATCTTCCAAGACCTCTGGGAGCCCTTTTTGGAGGACCCGAAGAAGGCAAAATTCATTAGTGTGCTGGCAGATGCCGCCACTGATGCAAGTGTCCGTGACCTGGAAGGGGTTTACGTTCGCATGCTAAAGGAAGGAAGGCCGAAGAATATTTTCTTGGCTGTAGAGAAGCTGCACCACGCGACAGCAGTTGGTCACTGTGAAGCTTTAAACACAGGTTAATAGTGATTTGAGGATATTTGATGGTTTCATAACTATATGTTTGGTATGATTTAAAAATAGAGCTTATTTAATAATGACACTGTTAACAGTTTTTCAAAAAGTTGGCCTCCCAGACTGGAAGAAGAAGCTGGTTGGCCTGGGTTCAGATGGAGCTCCAGTGATGGTTGGGAAACGTGGGGGAGTCTCCACTCTCCTCCGAGAAGAGGTACTTCACCTCATAAACATCCAGTGCCTGGGCCACAGACTGGAACTTGCAGCCATGGATGCCATAAATAGGGATGATAGGATGAAGAAGGTCAGTATCTGTGTGTGAACTGATTTCAAAAGAATTAATGTGCAACCCAGTAATTTTTTTATTGCCTATATGAACTTTGCTTTTCATGCAGGTGTCTGACCTCCTCTGAGGCTTGTATAAGCAGTATCATTACTCGCCTAAAGCTTGGAGGGAGCTTAAAGCACTTGGTGAAGTCCTCCAGAAGAAGGTGTGGAAGCTGACAAACCTGGGAGGAACGAGGTGGCTACCACATGTGGAGAGAGCTCTTACGACGCTTCTCAAGGACTATTCTGTGGTGTTTGCTCACATGGAGAACACTATTGAGACCCGGGAAGTCAATTTTGAAACAAAGTTACACCAGCTACACAGTTTGCACTTATAGTTATCTATTATTAAACAACTTGAACTTGTGTTGTCTTTACAGATCTGCTAGCGCAGACATGATTGGGAGGGCGAAGCAGTGTGTGCAAGTTCTAATGGACTACAGCCAACTCCTTTTCATCGTCCTTGTCCAGGACATCCTGAAAGTTGAGCTGGTCAGTAGCTAAGTTTTCTTCTATAGTTTGTGAATAATTAGTGAGTAATAAGTATAGCATTATGAGTGATATGTTTAATCCTTTGCAGTCTAAGTTTGAAGTTACAGGAGGATGGTGTTACACTACCTAAGGCCATTCTGGCCTTTGAGACTGCAGTGCTGATGCTTACAAGCATGCACACAGTACCTGGGGAGAGCCTTGAAGGCTTCCTCAAGGAATCGGCAGGGGGCCAGTTCCATGCAGTTTAGCTCCAGAAGTTTAGCAGTGAGAGCAGGGACAGATTTGACAGGTAGCAAAAGAAAACAGAAATTATAAGAATGTTTCTTAATTCATTTAAATAACGCTGCTGTTAATAAAGGCCTTAATATCACATTCTCAATTACCCATTGTCCCTGCATGATTATTTTTAATAATATGTTATTTTGTTAGAGTGAAAAGTCAACTCTTGGAATCCGTGATAGAGCCTCACAACCTGATTCAAGGACCTAGAGACCAACAAGATCCTTCAAGCGGCATCAAAGTTGCTGGATCCCAGAGAATGGCCAAGAGACGAGGCTGAGCTGGCCAGCTATGGTGTAGAACATCTCCAGGTCTTGACAGATCACTTTGCCGGTATCTTGGATGTTGTGGGTTGTGACAGGCGTCAGGCACGGTACCAGGAGTGGCCCAATGCAAAGGTTCTAATCAAACAGCTGCCCCAGGCCCAACAGGGCACTGCTTGGACAGACTTCATGGCTGACCCAGACAGACTGGAGACCTTCCCCAATCTACTGATGGTAGTTGAACTCGTCCTGGTGCTCCCTATGTCAACAGCTGCATGTGAACGAGGATTCAGCGCGATGAAGAGAATCAAAACTGATTGGAGAAGCAGCCTTTCAGTAGAAATGCTGTGGAAGCTCTTGTATGTTAGCATTGAGGGACCAGAGGTTGCACAGTTTCAGCCAGACAGAGTAGTGCAGAGATGACTGTCAGCAGGGGAGAGAGCACGTCATGTTTGAGGATATAAAAGTACATTGTTTTTCTGATTATTAATTATATATTTTTTTCATTAGAAATGTGATTTCAATTTTGTTGTTGTACATCCAGGATGGATATAAACAAATGGTGTTTAATAAATGGACAGTTAAACAATGTTAACAGAGTCTGTTTTTTTTGTAACAATGATAAATTAGAACTTTTGAAGGGGGGCCTGTAAAAATGGTCTTGGGGCTAGTAAGTTTCAAATCCACAGGCCCAACCGGGCCAGTCGATTTAAAAAAAAATTGAGCCCTGCCATACTTTCGGAGCATTCCGCACATGAGCCCCCGAGGGACACAGTCGAACGCCTTTTCCAAATCCACAAAACGTGTAGACTGGTTGGGCGATTTCCCATGTATCCTCCAGGACTCTGCCGTGGGTATAGAACTGGTCCACTGTTCCACGGCCAGGACGAAAACCACATTGCTCCTCCTGAATCTGAGGTTCGACAATCCGGCGGACCCTCCTCTCCAGAAACCCTGAATAGACTTTCCCAGGGAGGCTGAGGAGTGTGATCCCCTAAAGTTGGAGCACACCCTCTGGTCCCCCTTTTCAAAGAGGGGAACCACCACCCCGGTCTGCCAGTCCAGAGGCACTGTCCCCGATGTCCACGCGATGTTGCAGAGTCGTGTCATCCAAGACAGCCCTCCAACATCCAGAGCCTTAAGGAACTCCGGGCGGACCTCATCCACCCCAGGGGCCCTGCCACAGCGGAGCTTTTCAACCACCTGGGCGACCTCGACCCTATAGTTAAAAGGGCCCCCCCCAATGTCCCCAGACTCCACGTCAGAAAGCGTGTTGGTGGTATTAAGGTCTTCGAAGTATTCCTTCCACCGATCCAGGACGTCCCCCATTGAGGTCAGCAGCACACCATCCCCACCATACGAAGTGTTGACAGTGCACTGCTTCCCCCTCCTGAGTCGCCGGATGGTGGTCCAGAACTTTTTCGAAGCCGTTCGGAAGTCATTCTCCATGGCCTCGCTGAACTCCTCCCATGCATGGGTTTTCGTCTCCGCGACCGCCAAAGCCGCGTTCCGCTTGGCCTTCCGGTACACATCAGCTGCCTCTGGAGTCCTACCAGCCAATAAAGTCCGATAGGCCTCCTTCTTCAGCATGATGGCATCCCTCACCTCCGGAGTCCACCACCGGGTTCGAGGGTTACCGCCTTGCAGCCGCTACGCCTTGCAGGCTACCCTCTCGTCCACCAGGGTGAACCCCAATGTACAGGCGCCGAACCGAGGGGAAACAAGTATTCCCACCCCAGCTCGACGCCTCTCACTAAAGGCAACTCCAAAGTGGAAGAGAATTCAGCCCCTCTCAAGGAGACTATGCTGCTATATCTAGCCGGAATCTCTCTACCATGCGCACCAGCTCAGGCTCCTTTCCCGCCAGCGAGGTGACGTTCCACGTCCCTAGAGCTAGCTTCTGCAGCCGAGGATCGGACTACCAAGGACCCTGCCTTCGGCCGCCGCCCGTCTCACACTGCACCCGACCCCCATGACCCCTCCTGCGGATGGTGAGCCCGCTGGAAGGGGTCCCACGTTGCTTCTTCAGGCTGAGCTTGGCCGGGCCCCATGATGAAAGGCCCGGCCACCAGGCGCTTGCCATCGAGCCCCACCCCTGGGCCTGGCTCCAGGGTGGGTCCCCGGTGACCCACATCCGGGCAAGGACAGCTGAGAACCATTGTTGTTTTTTTTCATGGTGAGTTTTTTGAGCCACGCTTTGTCTGGTCTTACACCTGGAACCTGTTTGCCTTGGGTGACCCCAACAACATAAGCCCCAACAACATAGCTTCCAGGATCATTAGGACACACAAACCACTCCACCGCAATAAGGTGGTGACTCAGGGAGGGGGGGTTCTGTTTCTGTAGCTTTAAATGCTAATGAGGAGGAGAGAGGCGGCACCATGCGCTAATGTTTACAATGGATGTATCGCAATGGCTCGTAGCCCCGTTGCTGTAAGATGCCTCAAATTTTCCCAATTCTCATCTGATCACCCTGGTTTGCAGAGGTGCACACTCAGTCATTTCAATGAGGGGAAAGGCGGATATCGCACGCGCCATAACTACAGCAGAATGGTTATCCAAATATCAAAGAGTCACACTAGGGTTGCCAACTTACTCAACCCCAAATGAGGGACACTTTCTTCCAGGTGCGCGCACGCGCATGCCAATAGCTGACCAACAATAACGGAAATCGCCAGCTTTCATTAGCCATACCATAAACCTACTCATTTCAGTGTAATTTTGGCAAACCACTACTGTACTCGCTTGGATGTATTGTTCATGGTAATAGTCAAGACAATTATTACAAGTTTCTCATTTTGACACACGATAACGCTCACCTCACCAGTGGCTAGTTCACACACACTGTCACCAGCAAGCAACAACCGTGTCCCATAGCAACGTTTGCGTGAGTTTTAGCACGTTTACAGTAGCCTATTATTGGCTGGCGAGGCTGTGATTGGAATACGGGACTGAAGCTGTCCCTGACGGGACAAATCAAAATCACCCATAATTCGGGATGGTTGGCAACCCTAATTCACACACATACTTGATGCTATCTACCTTTACATTAGCGACAGTAACTCAGCTGTTAGCTGCAGAGCTAATGTTACAGCCACATTCTAAGGGTAGCAAGCTCGGTAACCATTTACAGTAAAGCAACAAAATGATATAGCGTTAGTTAACTTACTTGTCCGAGGTTTGTAGCTGGACCAAGGAGAGACCCAGAATTTTATTTCAGCAAGGCCAGCTTTGTATTAGCTCAAATTGAGGAAACAGTCGTGCCTGAAATGTTTGGCGTAGACATACAAAACTTTGGGAAGTTGTGTTGTCCCATTTCCAGAGAAAATACAAATAAAAGCCTTCAGAGGCTCTGATGAAGGAACTGTTAAAATACTTTTGTTTTCCTTAGTACATCCAAACTGAGCAAATGTAATCAGAATGGGATTTATTCACCATGAAAATTTGCACAGACAAGCTAAGCTTCCTCCTCTCTCCTCATGTTCTGCTGTAACCTTTCTATTTGGCGCCGAAAATGGCTGCCTAGGTAGGCTCTCCTGCCAAAGTAAATTCCTTGTCTGTGCAAACTTTCATGGCGAATAAACACCAATTCTGATTCTGCTTCTGTCAGAATCGTTAAGAGAGAACTGGCGCTTCAGCCTCTCTGAGCACAGTCGTTTAGCCTCTCTCACCGCCTTGCTAAACCTGTAATGCTTTATTCGTTGGCAAGCCATGATGTCTCTCGAGGATAAAAACACTTGCACGGTCATAGCTCAGTTTCTTATGGACGGGCCAGATTATCTGAGCGGGCAAAACAAAGAAGGGGACCTTCCAGAGAACCTTCCACCTTGTGACGTCACAAGGAGGAGATTTTCAAACCGAGTGTTTGAGCTTTCATTTTCTCAAAGGCGGAGAATACCCAGGGCTTGGTTTACACCTATCAAAATTTCTAGCCACTGGGGGACCAAAGGTAGGCTAGGGGAACTCATATTAATGTTAAATAACCTCCTAAAGTGAAGTTTTCATGTCATGTGACCTTTAATGCTTTAACTAATGCATGAATCATCACAAGTTAATACATAACTCAGAATGTACTTAATTATGCATTGATCTTTAAAGGGGCGATTGACTGGGATTTTGGGGTATTTCATACTGGTCTCGGAATAGGGTATGTAACATTGGTTTGGTTGAAAATGGCCTGGGTGCTCTTCTATGCCCCCTGATAGATCCTCTGAAATGTTCCCGGGAAAAAACTAGCTTTTCTCCTTTTATGGTATGCTCATTAATATTTTGAAAAAGGTGCGCGCTGATTGGTTGGTTTTCAACGAGTGAAGCTGGGGAGCAAAAACGCAACACGGCCAACAGCAGCACTCACTGAAACACCCACCTTCGGTGTTCCTTCGGAGACTTGAAATAAAAACGTGGAAATAAATCTATTATGGCTACACAACACTGTTTTCAACAGATTGACTACACATCATTTGAAATGAGAACGGGAAGTCAGGTGGCTGGACGGTGAGGGAATCGGGTTGGTAATCTGAAGGTCACCAGTTTGCGTCGCGGCCGAGCCAAATGCAATGTGTCCTTGGGCAAGGCACTTCACCCTACTTGCCTCGGGGGGAATGTCCCTGTAATTACTGTAAGTCGCTCTGGATAAGAGCGTCTGCTAAATGACTAAATGTAATGTAAATGATAACATTACTTGTTTCCACTTCTGTTGTTGAAGCAAACTGGATTGACTTGGGTGGGTAGAACGTTAGGCTTAGCAACCAAACCATATCGTGATTCAACTCGGCTTCAGTTAGCTAGCTCTAGATATCTTGCTGAAAAATAACCTGACAAAGATCTGGACAAACATGCATCGTTAATTGTAGATTTACATGACACAGGTTATTAATTTGAATGAAACACAGTCAGGAACATGAAACAACTAGGTGTTACTAGTAACAGTTATTAGCAATGCTAACGTATCCTGTATCTAGTACGTGCCTTTCTCCAGTACTTTCAAATAGATTATCTAGACAGGCGTTAGCAATAAACCAGACTGCTGTTTGTTTTCTGGCAATTTTTTCGGAAGCTTCCCTTCTAATGCCGACGATAGCTAGTCTAGCTAGAGTCATTTGATTCGTGTAGAAACGTATTTAGCATTCTACCTATGCTATATACAAGACACGTTAGCATTGCTAATAACTGTTAGCACAACATCATACTGTCCTTACAACTTGCGGTTGCAATGAGCATACGGTCGGAACAGCACCTCTTTCCAGGTTCAGCTTCCTAGCAAATCCTGCTTGAAATTGTCCAAGGTTGTCAAAACTGTCTTGGGTGAAATGTTCAGAGCAAATGAATGATTGAGTGTCGAACTTCGTCGGGATCTTCTCATACACAACAGCAGCCATGCCTGTCGAATGTTTGGCTCCTTGGGAAGACTGAGAGTTAGCCTTCCCTGTACAACCCGGAACACAGCATTTACGACCGTGGTCCATTTTCAATATCCTTGTTATAATTCAAAACGTTCTTCTTTGTAATTCCTTATAAGTAGCCTACACAGAGCAGCGCGCAGCTAAACTAGTATCGGAGATAGACGCTACCTCGGGTTGGTCTGGATGTAAATTTTGGGGCGTGACAAAGATACAGACCAGAGCCAAAAAGGGCGGTCCCCCATCCTACATCACACCGGTGGCTTTGTTGAAAAGCTAGCGTTTTACAGCCAAATATTTTCTTTTAGAGATTTACATGGGAAAGAGGTGTCAATGGACTTTGATATTCTCTGTATGTTCATTTTACCCACCTAACTGTCGTTATTCAACCATGACAAGGTACAATCGGTTTTGCAATCAATCACCCCTTTAACAGATCATTTGTTATTAGGGAGTCACATATGATTTACTATTAATTAAATCCGGCATCATGGATCAATTCCTATTGACATTAACTTATGAACTGATAGGTGAGTTAACTACTTTATTTAAACGTGCAAACTAATACTGTTAGTTACCTGTGTGACCTAAACCCTGAGTTAACAGGCTAAACTAATGGTAGTAACGTTAATTTATGTGTTAATTACCACGATGGCGGCATCCATGGATTGAGACGGTACTTAATCATTTGTTCAAGTGCGTCTTGAGCCATTTCTTGAAGGTGGGGAGACAGTCAGTGTCCCTGATGGAGGTAAGGAGCTGGTTCCACCATTGGGGGACCAAGCAGGAGAAGAGCTTGTGTTGGGACCGGGCGGTCTTGCGCGGTGGGGCCACCAGGCGGTTGTCTGAAGAAGACCGTAGGTGACGGGTGGGGGTGTAAGGCTGCAGGAGAGACTTGATGTAGTCGGGTGCAGTCCCATTCACTGCTCGGAAGGTCATTCACTGTGTGTTGTCAGCGTAGCAGTGGTAGGAGAAGCCATGGGAGGTGATGATTGGTCCAAGTGAGGTGGTGTACAGAGAGAATAGGAGGGGTCCAAGGACGGAGCCCTGTGGGACACCAGTGGAGAGCTGGCGTGGGCCTGACAGTTTGCCTTCCCAGGAGACCTAGTAGGATCTTCCGACAGGTAGGATGAGATCCACTGGAGTGCAGTGCCAGTGATGCCCATCTCAGAAAGTCTGGAGAGCAGGATCTGGTGGTTAACCGTATCAAACGCTGCAGAAAGGTCCAGCAGAATGATGACGGATGAACTGGAAGCCGCTCTGGCAGACTGGAGGGTAGTGGTGACTGAAAGGAAGGCAGTCACTGTTGAGTGGCCAGTCTTGAAGCCCGATTGGTTGGGGTCAAGCAGGTTGTTCTGAGAGAGAAGGTTTGACAGTTGGTTAGATACAGCACGTTCAATTGTTTTTTTAAAGAAGGGTAAAAATGATACCGGTCTGTAGTTCTGGAGGACGGCAGGGTTAAGGGAGGGTTTTTTGAGTAGCGGGGTAACTCTGGCCTGTTTGAAGGCAGAGGGAAAGGTGCCGGAGGTAAGAGAGGAGTTTAGGACATGGAGAAGAAAAGTTATGATGGAGGGGGAGATGGTTTGAAAGAGAGGGGAGGGGATAGGATCAAGGGGACAGGAGGTGGGGCGATGAGAGAGAATGAGATCAGAGATCTCTGCCTCGGACAGGGAAGAGAAGGAGTTTGGACATTTAGTTGGGTCAGTCATGGATGGTGAGAGGGAATAAGGTGGGTTTAGGGAACCGACTGCTAATGTCCGTGACTTTTTTCTCAAAGAAGGAGGAGAAGTCATCTGCTGTCAGGGTGGAGGGAGGGGGTGGGGGAGGTGGGTTAAGAAGGGTGGAGAAGGTAGAAAATGGTTTGTGGGGGTTTGAAGCAGAGTTAATTTAGCGGGTTTTAGCACCAGTTATGTGAGAAGAGAAGGATTTAAGGAGGGAGTGATACTTATCAAGGTCCAGACCGTCTTTGGACTGGCGCCATCTCCTCTCAGCTGCCCGAAGGGTGGACCGTTCTTCACGAATAACATCCGTAAGCCACGGGCAGGAGGGAGAAGATTGTGCAGGCCTGGTTGACAGGGGACAGAGAGAGTCAAGTGATGCAGTTAACCCTTGTATTCTCCTCGGGTCATTCTGACCCATCAGTCATTGTGACCCACCTTTGTTTGAGACAACTTTACCGCATACAAAAACAAAGTGAAGCATTTTCTTTTAACCGTTGGGCTGTCTCAGACCCCCCACATTGCGAAGGTTAAAAGAAAATTATTTTTATTTGCTTTTGTATTGGGTAAAATTGGGTAAACACAACGATGGTTCGTTATGAACCTTTTGGTCATGTGACCCGAAGGCAGCACAAGGGTTAAAAAGGTTAACAAGGAGTCTGTGGCAGTGTACGTGGGGTGGGACGAGAACTCGTCCATGGGAGGGAGGATGTTACAATAGAGGAGAAAAGGGAGGGAGATAGGGAGTGGAGGTTGCGCCGGAAAGTTACAAGGGGAGGGGAGGTAGGAGGGGTTGGAGGGAGAGAGACAGAGAATTGGATAAGTAGTGATCAGAGTAGTGCAGTGGGGTTACAGAGGTTAAGTCAGTAATACAGTTACGTGTCAGGATGAGGTTGAGCTGTTTGCCTGCCTTGTGGGTCGCCAGTGTGCTCAGCAGCGTCAGGTCAAAGGAAGTCAGGAGACGGCCTGCGTTCCTTGGAGGTGGATGTTGTCCCCAAGGACTATCAGAGGGGTTCCATCATCCGGGAGGACGCTGAGGAGCATGTCCAGCTCCTCCACAAAGTCGGCTAGCGGTCCTGGTGGGCGATAAAGAACAATTAAGCATGCTTTGATAGGGTCAGTTAGCATCACATAATGGTGTTCAAATGATTTGGCAGTAACAGAGAGTGGTGTGGATGTGTATTTAATATGTGGGGAAAGAAGCAAACCTGTCCCACCACCCCGCCGGTTGAGCGGGGTGAGTGAGTGAAGGAGTGGTTGACGGAGAGAGCAGCTGGAGTTGCAGTGTTCTCTGGGCGGATCCACGTCTCTGTCAGCGCAATGGCATGAAGACAAGCATGAGATGCAAACGCTGGGATGAAGTCTGCCGTGTTCACAGCAGACTGGCAGTTCCAGAGCCCTAAAGAAAGAGAGAGGGCAGGTGGAGAAGATCTGGATAGGTAGTGAACATTAGAAGTAGACTGTATATACTTTGTGACATATCTATGTCTACGGGTAGTGTAATGAACAGGAATGCTAAGGAAACACATGCTAGCTATGAATAAGTTATAGGCAGAATATAATATAAATATAAATGAATAGGGTGATACTTATCAGAAGAGGTGATCCGGCTCGTTGGCCTTCCTCGGTGGACTCCCACAGGTAGACTCCCTGTCTTTGTTCAACTCCCGCAGATAGACTCCCTGTCTTTGTGCACCGAGGCTGCCAGGCGAGGCTGCCTCTGTAGTGTCAGCCGCCTTAAATGAGCAAGGCGCAGCTGACAATGGCCCTAATTATGTAAACAAAGCCAGGGTGTCACGCGGCAGCGAATACCCTGGAAAATACCCTGAAACTCGATCTCTAGCTAGCTCCTTAACGGCCTGGATAGCTGCTGTCTCTCAGCTCTACTCAAACACAAGATTTAGCAGAAACACAACAAAAAAGTTAAAGTCACTTAGTCAGGACAGTCACAATGCACACTCAGTAAAAACACTATTCGCTCTGAATCTGATAACAGAAGTCAGGGCTATTTAGCCTGCTTTCTACAATGGCCCAAATTATGTAAACAAAGCCAGGGTCTCACGCGGCGGCGAGTACCCTGGAACTTAACGCTGAGACTTAAGGGTAAAGGCAAACTCCGTTGAGATGACTGCCCTCCTCAACTCATACAAACGTAACAATGCTTCTCCCCCCATTAAAGTTATAGCTGACAGGCTCACCTCTCTATTTAGAGACGCTGAGGTGATTGAAATGATAAAAAACAGTATATACCGTATTTCTTCGAATAAACGCCGCCCTCGAATAAACGCAGCACTAAAATGAACGTTGTGAAATAAACGCTGCCCTCTAACACCGCACCAAAAAAAAAAAAAAATGGTTAAATTCAACTCCGGTATTTATCACACATGTAGGCCTACATAACTTTCTGCAAAACGTGTATGAACGTTTCGGCATGCTGCTTCAGATTTCTACACAATGTAGAACACTTGTATTTGAGACAGTTGTACAACCAACGTATACGTAATTGATAGCCAATGAGAAAGGGAGTTGCCACACTCAGACAAACAAAGAATAGACAAGGAGGTCAGCGGTAGTAAATGAAACTTGCGTTTTTTGCTGCTTCATTAATTTGTCACAATGCCAACAACAAAGTTGTCTATGGCTGTACTGCAGCTACAATTCACAAAATCTCTCTTACTAAAACAATGCCGCCCTCAAATAAACGCCGCCCTCGAATAAACGCAGCACCAAAAATGAACGATATTTAATAAACGCTGCAGCATTTATTTTAAGAAGTACAGTACTCAAATTAATGGTAAAAACTGAAATAACAATATAATTGTTAGAAGGTTGGAGGCAGAGGTAACGCAGAGTTGACCGGAAGGAAGCAAGAAGCAGATGTGCATTTCTTAAGAAGAATCAACGACACTCCCAAGTAGAGAGGCCTAACTGTCTTAAAATTAGTGGTGGGCATAGATTATTTTTTTTTATCTAGATTAACCTCACTGTAATCTTGGCATTAATCTAGATTCATCTAGATTAAAATGGCTCATTTCAATTCCGCCGAAGGCATTCAGAATATGTATGCTACCCAAATAATGACAAAGTCTTTCTCAAGCCAGGTGGCGTATTAGACCAGGGGCTCATCTCCTGTTTCCAAAATGCATCACAAACTGCTTGAGAAAGCTGTTCTACTATTATAATTGGTGATGAAAATAAATGTTGTTCAATAAGATGTACTTGTGTTTATAAATGTATTAGATTAGTTAGTTCGGCTGATAGAGCTGTGCTGACGGGCTTGCCTCGGTTGCACTCAAACATAGTAGTTTGACGACGACTCTTCCCCTGCGCTACATTAGTGCTTGGCCCGGCATCTTCCGCATTTGCTAAGGGATGCTTTGCGTTTAGGTGGTATTTGAGACAGGAAGAACTCCTACAGTAAACTAATTCCGCATAGCACAAGGTGCAAACAACCTTAGTCTTGTTGATGTTTCCACTGGGAAGCTTCTTAAAAATACATTTTCCCTGAAGCGAACCAGACGGCTTCATAGCTGCATCCATGTTCACACGTCACGTTTGATGTGATTATTTCATACACAAGACATACACACAGGTTCAAAGACTCGTTCTCACCCCCTACAGTGCAATTCGGCTAGTTATACATCCGCGCTAAAATATCAAGGTGAAAGTCATCATAACTTGCGTAGTATAGACCCAGCTCCCAACCCAACTTTGAGAATAGATTAACATCGATAATTTTTTTATCGCCCGAGAAGAGTCTCACTTTAACGCAGCGTGTTAACGCCAATAACGACCCACCACTACTTAAAATATAGTTTAAAAAGCTAATCTGCTTTTCAAAGTTAGCTTTATTAACATTGTTATTGTTATAATCAGTTGTTGCCTGCAGCTATATTTTAAACTATCTTCTTTGTATTGATTAAGTAAGGGATAATGCCCTTCGAGGTGTCCAATATCACCTGATAATGGAGGATGCAGAGGCGTGAACCCATGGGCGTAGATTTAGGGGGGGACGCTAGGTACTTGTCCCCACCTATATTTTAGCGAATTGTGCTGCTATTTGGATCGATTCCGATGGCCAGGACGCGACAGTACAAGAAACGTCATAATTTGATTGGCTGAAAACACGAAGGGGGAGGGTTATCTGACACACGACATGTACAGGAAGAAGCACATGCTACCAGAGAATGGCTGTTTATTAATCCGAAGAACGCTGAGAACGCAGGTAAATTGTTTTGAAGAACGTTCTTGCACACGTCCTTGCGAGAATGGTCTTGCAAGTCTGCATGGATTGCTGGGAAATCAGAAGCGTTCTCGCTGGTCAAGTCACCATCCGATGCATCCTCAAAAAAAAGGGGCGGATCAGGAACATTTCCGGGTATTTTTGGCGTTCTTGGTGACTTGTGTTCTTTGGATTGGAACCGTACTTGGGCAATGAAAGATGACGTCAAACAACTTCGCAAGAACACAAGAAAGGAAAAAAACGTGGATTGATAAACAGCCAATGTCTAATATAGAGAGAACTGCCACTCTCGGGAAACTTCCAGGTTCTGAACTGGTTGAAGTTCCATGTGAGGGCTATAACGAGCAAGTGCAGAATGAATGGAGGTCTATGGAGCGGTACCCCTCAAAATCCACTTTTCTCAGGATATAATTTTTTGTCTCGTAATTTGAATTCTGAATTCAAAAGGGGAGGCAAACAATACACACTGCTGGCTGTTAGATTGTTTTAAAGTTGCCTTTCTGTTCTAAAAAGCTTTTGAAAATGTCATTTACGTGATACACCTTGTACGACTTGAGTTACTGCTTTACGGAAAGCTCTGGGGTCTCATTTATAAAGCTTGCGTACTCACAAAACGGGGCTGAAAATGTGCGCACGCCACTTTCCACGCGAAGGTTGTGATTTATAAAAAACAAACTTGACGGGAGAATGGGCGGTCCTCAACGCAAACTCTGACCCTCCCGTAGGCCTACGCACATTTGGGAAACAGTTGGAATTGGCAACGCAGATGACCGTACTGTAGTCAGACTGCAGAAAATAAATGCGGGAAGAACATTACTCGTAATATTTATATATTTTATTTTCCTCACACACATTTTTTTCATTCAATTTCATGATTATCGTGAAGATTACATCCAGCAGTGTTATTTGCGCTTGTACTGAGTGATTCTTGTTCCATAAACACCTTGTACAATCCAACTCAAATTTTAAATATAAAGTCAGTGCTTCCTCACCATCGGATTGTCCACTACGAGAATTCAGGAGGGGGAGATTCCCCGACTGCATGGAATACAGGATAACATCACATATCCTACCTTTAGATAACTGCAGAACACAGTGTATAACTAAATATATGTCTTCAATACTGTGCAAATATCCTCATATGTCAAAAACTGGAAATACAGTCATTAAGCTCCCGTGCAATCACTACACTCTACGTCCTCGTTATCAGTCCAGACTTTAATAGATTACTGTTCATAACAAAACGCTTTTGTTTTCAATTTGTATCTCGACTCGCGGTATCACTGACACAGTTGACGCCACTCACAGTTTTTTTTAATTGGTGATCTACCGGCTACCAAATTTTCGGAGTTTTTGGGCTCCACCAATAGGCTAACAGTGTCTGAGAAGTTGTCATGCGCTATGATTCACCGTAAAGAACAATTGTATGCCAGGGTCATGATGAGATACTAGATTAGCATTCATGAGGTGCTTTGCATTGACTATTTATGGTTAAAAAAGGGCGTGTTCAGGGCGGGGTACAATGCTGATTCACGTACGCACACTTGTGGGTAATCTGTAATTTATAAAGGGAACATTGTGTACAGGTGTGCATACGCACGGTTTTATAAATCTGAATTTTTGTGTGTACGCCATTTTAGGCTTTTAGGCGTACGTACACTTTTAGTAAGAATCCTACGCACAGTTTTATAAATGAGACCCCTGGTCACTTAATTTTTTCTCTCAGGGCATCGACAACACAGCTGACAGGTTAAGCTCTCCCTGTCAGTCTAGAAAGAGTTGTGGCTTGCTAATGTTGTTGCTAATGCTCTGACATTCTGATTCCGCTTCGGATGCCATCAACCGGGAGCTCTGGTCGTATCAGTCCTTCAGTAACCAATCAGCATTCATTAGCAGAATGCTAGCGTGTTATGGGCAACAACGACTCACCCTGTAAGAAATCAAAAGGACATAAGTACTTGTTCATTCAACTTTCGACCTATAATCCATGTTGAACATGCAAAAACTACAATCAAATCGGAGATTTTTCAACGACAATCAGCAAAAGAGACAAATGTAGCCGTTTAGCTCCATAGACTCCCATTCAACATGCACTTGCTCGCGATCACCCCCAGTGGAACTCTGGTGGAACTAGAGCCAAATGGTACAATGGGGCTTAATAGGGAGTGGCAAGGCTCTCCTTAAACAGGCTCTTATACTACTTTGCTTGCTTGCACTGGCAGTCGCAGACAAGCTAGCGGGTGTGTCGGCGACAACGGTACAGCTAACTTACCAGGTATGTCTGCCAACAACACATACATAAAAGGCCAGAGTAACACATTTTAATATTCCCTTTACCCTTCAGCATGTACCAGTTTGCCCCTTATTGTGCTTTGTAGATCATATATGCCTCCGCCCAAGAAGAAGAAAGGGGACATACAAAGCTTTTTCAAAAAGCAGTGTAAGTCAGGCTAAATAACTAGCCACACTAGCAGTGGTAGTGACCAGGCTTTCAAATGCAGATTCTACTGTGGAAAAAGTATTAACTGGTGAAATTATATGTTACCCAGGACATTGTTACAGCTAAACCCTAATTTCTGTAGTTAATCTTTCAACCAAGGTTAGGAGTCTAGCCTAGGACAAATTCACAGTTGATGGACTGTCACTGCATTGCTAGACAGGTGCTGGAAAAAACTGTTGGCAATGTGAATAAGTTAACCCTGTTGGTTATTCAAATATAATGAATCATTATTTGATTATTAATGTCCAAATAACACTGTATACAATATGGTAGGAGGGTTAAACTTACTAGCCATAGGATAGGCTACAAAATGAATGAACCATTTTGTGTGCAGGAAAGACAGCATGAAAACACTCCAAATGTAGAGCTGGCTGAGGAAACAGCATCAGGGCTTCAGGTGAGGTTTATGATAATAAAACATTTTGTTGTTCAGCATTACAGTCTCATCATCACAGTCTATTTTTTAACTCTTTAGGGATAGTATACAGAATGGCATCTCGATATGTGCTCGGGGGGGGGGGGGGGGGGGGGGGGGTGATGTCCCCACCTAGTCTGAGACGAAACCTACACCCTTGCGTGAACCGTCCGGCGGTTGCTTACAGGCTAATGTAAAGGTAGATAGCATTAAGTATGTGTGTGAATACACTATTGGTGGACCGTTATCGGCGTTAACTTGCTGCGTTAACGTGAGACTCTTATCGGGCAATAAAACATTTTTTGCCGTCAATTTATTCTCAAAGTTGGGTTGGGAGCTGGGTCTATACTATGGAAGCTATGATGACTTTCACCTTGATATTTAAGTATACCTAGCCAAATTGCACTGTAGGGGGCGAGAACAAGTCTTCGAACCTGTGTGTGTGCCTTGTGTATGAAACTAGAGAGGGTACAATTTCTAGGGAAATTGTAGGGTGTGCTTGCTTATGTTAAAAATTGACCTAATCTCTATGATTTAAATGTCATTGTAAGTTTTTCCCTTCTCGTGATATTTTCAGGCATTTAGCCTACTCATATTGCATTTATTCATTAATAAAGAACCCCCTTTGAAGATTATTTTAACAACGACATTACCAGCAGTAGTTATCTCAGATGGAATCGCGATTCAAATGGTAGAATACCATCTGCTAACTGAAACAGTGCCCCCCAAAACGTAAATAAGCTTGACATTTATTTAGGGGAAAATCCGTCATTCATAAAAATGTCAGTGGTATCGATCATTGTCAGTAACAAGGCAAAATGCGATATAGCCCTGTGTGGAGAAGCTGCCCCGGTAAATTTTACTACTACTACTAGACTGTGTTTGTCTTGGTACAGTAGCGATTGCGTTAGTTGAATTTGATTTAACGTTACTTCCGTTGTACGGTCTAGGCTGAAATGAATTATTTTCATAAACAGATTGACAAACTTTAGACTTTGGCAATGGAGTTCAGGTTAGTAGTCACTAGTCAGTAAGTTTCACCTATTGAAAGACTTGATTTAAGTAAGGGTAGTGCCGAACATGTGCCGCCGTTTGACTTCCTACTAGTACTGTAAACGGCTGTGGAGATGTTTTTATTAGCTACTAGACTAGGCTACAGCGTTGCAGTGAGCAACACTGGTTTGAAACCACAGGTAGTGATCATTTCACCCACAAATCGTTTACTTGTAATTTAATGTCATAATAAATCCTACAACGAAAATGTACTTGTGAGGAATGTTTATTTTAACGATTGAAAAGAGATGCTGATGAAGAAAGTGTTTTGTCCGTCTCTTCATAAACGGAGTGACCAAGTTCAGTTGAGTTCTGGATTTTAATAAGCATTTTCAATCTGCAGATTGGGAGAGAAAACCAGACCTCTGACAATAAATGACAACACAACACCAGGCTTAGGTCGCAATAATGTCTCTCTCGGCTCTGAAGGCCGGAGGACCATCTTTTATAGGGCACAAGAATGTAAACATAGATAGTGACAGTCAGGCAGTAATGACGTTACAACAATGTCAGAGAAAGAGATTCACAGCTCCCAACACATGACCACTCAGACTAGTGGCCACTCAGTCCTTGTAGTCATGACAAGGACCATTTAGCCAGTACTTTCTCCTGATCTCAAACATCTATTAACCCTGACACATGGACACAATCTACTCTTATTAATAGCAAGCTTACATGAGAACATACTAACTAGTATCCAATGACTAGTTCTTGTGATTAGTGAATAATGTAAGCACACAGGAAATCAAAATTTCTTCCACATGCATCATAGACCACTGTAATATGTGTTGCCCGGGCAACAGAGGCTAATGTCATGATGCTAATGCTTCAGTGAAATAGTAGACTGCTGTTTCAGAATGTACTTCCTTAACCCGTTAATTAGTAGTGTCACGTATATGTGATCGTTCGAAAGCGGGCCCCACAGAGTACCGTCACACATGTGATTCTGAACATTCCAACAGATTCCAATAGACAAAAACTATATGACAAACGCTATAGTATAGCTTCAAAATTTACAATTAGGAGGCTAACAAGTAACACTAGCAGGTAGTAGCATTGCTACGAGTATTATGCTAGCTTGCTAGGTAACGGAAGCTAACTAAAGCTAGCTAGCTTTCGTTTTGTAAAAATAACTCACTCTGGTGGCAGCGTCGGTAATATTTAGAACTCACTCCTCTAAAGGTTAATAGTATTAGCTTAAATTGTACATTACACATCACAATTCTGTGTCATATCATGAAGTAAAATGAGCAAACAGTTGCTTTCCGGTCATGACGTGTACATAAGAAGTCGCAGAACCCATGTGCTCCGGTGAAATATATCATATATAAAAGTAAACCTGTTTGTTTGATGTTGTTAAAAGTCGTAGTCGAGTAGTATAAGTGCAAGATATCAGTAGGATCCAAAATGAAGTTGAAAAACCCGGTTCAAGAGGTAAAGAGAAGAAGAGTGATGGCGATTCGGAGCTAGCTCATGGGCTAGCTGACGCCCCAGAAACCCAAGCTAGGGAGGATGGAATTTTAGCAGCTATTAACGCTCTTCGGTAGGGAGGACAGACCAAAAATTTCTTATCAGTTTTGCTCCGTTTTTCTTTCAATTCCGTATGTAACCTAACGTAACTTAAACAAATCCGAAGTCAGATTTCAGTTACCTCTTTTAGTTCTCACAAATCCAGTTTTTAGGCGTGATTTTAGGTAATTTTTTTTAACGTTCCACCGCTTTAAACCTTGAGTTTTGTGGCACCGAGAAGCTGTCAAGTTCCCTTTAAGAACGCCATTGTTCTACGTCACAGAGCTCTGCTTCTAGCCAGGGCGGGAAATATGACTTAAATTATTTGTACATTGCAAGCTAATGCGGTGTCCAGTACTTAGTTAAATTGAGACCACAAATATGCAAATGTTTGTCACGTTTAGCGTTACTTCCAGTAATGTTAATTTTTGGCCACTTGGGGGTGTATTTAACATTGAACAGGGTGTTTGTGTGTGCTTGTTGTGACATTGCATGAAATGTATTTAGGAATAGGCTACATTAAAATGAATAGTTAGTTAGCATATTTGCTGCAGACTCCTGGATTTCGTTTAAGGCAGAAAAAAAGGACACATTCTACATTCTCTACATTGTACATGGGTATTTTGTATTGGTAAAAAGAATAAGACAAAATACCCATGTACAATGTAGAGATGAAATAAAATAAAAACATACCTGCGCCAAATGAGGTGACACGATCCTGCCAGCATACCCTGAAGGGTCGAGGGACATGCGGCCTGTACATTGAAGTCTTTGTTGAAGTCATTGTAAAACTAAGTCAGAATGGTCCAGTAAACGAGGTGTGAATGGTTTTGCTGTATGCAAATATTGTCGCGATTGGATCAAATTAATGATTAACATCTTGGACAACCAATTACTATAAGGGGCGTTTCATGATAATTTTATTTAGAAAAAAACAACCAATGAGAGTTTGTTTGGCAATATTTTGAATAAAAACAATGCAGAAACAGGCGGCAAATAAACAGGCAGATGTTTCCCTTATAAAAAAGAAAAAGGCGGGAACAGATTTCATTCTAAAAGGCCAACCAATGAGAGGTCTTTATGGCAATATTTTAAATAAAAACAACACAGAAACAGGTGGCAAATAAACGGGCAGATGTTTGCCTTGCACTGTATGAAAAAGAAGAAGCGGGAAACCCTACTGATAGACAAGCTAATTGCAGCCTTAATTCCAAATGAATGGAAACAGTGAAGTGATAATCTCTCTCATATATATCCCTGTTAATCAAATACAGTGTCTATAAATTATCTTCAAGGCCCTTGTAGCAACTATCTCATATTCTTTGTGAATTGAATCACAAGAAAGAAGAGAATTGCAGCACTTTACTTTAAAAGGATGTGATTTTCCTGTGACATTTGGACCTGTGGAGGGAATTACATGCAACTGTTAAGGGACTTGATATATTTGATGAACTATTTAACAACACAAAACAAACAGTAAACTTTTTTTTTTTGGGGGGGGTTGGGGTGTAGGGGGAATGAAGTTCAAAGTTATGTTTTACTATATTAAATGTCACAAGGAGCACCGGCATTTGAAAAGACATTTTTTTTGTACAAGTAATAATCTCCATGATGATGCCATTTGTTAATGTTTCTAATGATAATTTACTACAAACCCGACGACAATTTGGATCTAAAATTATACCTAAACTGTTGCAAGTATTAGTGTGTTGCTCCCCCTCACCTGTGAATGTAATTTTTAGCAGTTTTTGTGGTTTTCTGTGAATCAGCCATAGTGTCGTGGATACTTTATAGAAAAATAGCCAAGAAGAAGGATTTTTCGCGCTTTTTTTAATAGTTCTCACTGAATTTCCTGACAAACAATAATAAGCCAATGAATGGTTAAGATTTGTGTTATGTGACGAAAACATTTGCATACCACTACCATGAATCATTTCGGTAGAAACATTTCTTAAAAAACGTTACCAAGAGGAGAGGGTTTATTTTGCCAATGTTTATTGTGTTCAATACATTGAAGATATATGTACAGTGTCTTAAAATATGTTTAAAAAGCCCGTCACCACGACCGAAACCTTTGTCTACATAGTATTAAGGTCAATGTCCGCATTATGATTATAAATATCCCCAAATACTTGAGTCCTGCCTATGCAAACGATAAGCTAGGCTATTAGGATGAGTCTGCAGCACCGTGCTAAATCATTCACGCGTGACTCATCCGGCCAAGAGTCATGACGTCACAGGTAGCTGAAGGAAACTGGACTAAACCAGAGCCTGTTTAAGGAGAGCCTTGCCACTCCCTATTAAGCCCCATTGTACCGAATTTGGCTGCAGTTCCACCAGAATTCCACTGGGGGTGATCGCGAGCGAGTGCATGTTGAATGGGAGTCTATGGAGCTAAACGGCTACATTTGTCTCTTTCGCCTGATAGTCGTTGAAAAATCTCCGATTTGATTGTAGTTTGTGCATGTTCAACATGGATTATAGGTCGAAAGTTGAATGAACGAGTACTCATGTCCTTTTGATTTCTTACATGGTGAGTCGTTGTTGCACATAACACGCTAGCATTCTGCTAATAAATGCTGATTGGTTAGTGAAGGACTGATACGACCAGAGCTCCCGCTTGATGGCATCCGAAGCGGAATCAGAATGTCAGAGCATAAGCAACATTAGCAACAACATTAGCAAGCCAAAACTCTTTCTAGCATGTGTATTGACAGGGAGAGCCTAACCTGTCAGCTGCGTTGTCGATGCCCTGAAAGAAAAAAGTAAGTGACCAGAGCTTGCCGTCAAGCAGTAGCTCTGGTCGTATGATGTGTATGACGTCAATGACATTTTCAAAAGCTTTTTAGAACAGAAAGGCGACTTTCAAAAAATCTAAAACCCGGCAGTGTGTATTTTTTTGGCCTCCCCTTTCGAATTCAGAATTCAAATTACTGGACAAAAAATTATATCCTGAGAAAAGTGGATTTTGAGGGGTACCGCTCCATAGACCTCCATTCATTCTGCACTCGCTCGTTAGCGCCCTCACATGGAATTTCAACCAGTTCAGAACCCGGAAGTTTCCAGAGAGTGGCAGTTCTCTCTATATTAGACATTCTCTGACTAAACTCATACAAGAGGCCAAAAACTAAAATGTATGTCTTTCGATTTTTTTTTCCAATTTCACTGATGACGTAATACCACCTGACCTTGTGTTTCAGGAAGTGTCAATGTTGTGCCCACATGCTGAAAAAAGTTACAAGGGAAAAACCAATCTTTTTCTCAATAGAACGTTCAGATTTCAATGCATCCCTATGGGATTTTCATCAACATGACTTCAACTTGATTTTTCTTAAAATGTATGTTTTAAAATTGACTAAATATACCTTATTTTGAAGAAAACAACCTCCTCTTTCATTTAAGATATGTCTCCCGGTTGTGCCGACCTTCTATGAAAGGTAGCCAAAGCAACAAAATCTATAAACATTATTTTCATATACTTTCTCAATGCGTATTGCAACCAACATTTGATAGCATTAAGGGGTAAGTGTCTACATGTTAACTGGCATGTTTGTTTTTAATATCTCGATAGTAGTCGCTAGTTATAGAGCTAAGAAAAGGACGTGGACCTTAAAATTCCGGTGCCAGATTTCTCAGTGGCGTTCTTAGCTACATTCAGGCTAACTTAGCATTCGATTCAATGCGTCTTCTACCGGCGTTCCACAGTATTTGACAGTTGGTTAGCCTTGGCCAAAAATGACGCGTTCTATTGTCCTCCCTATCTTCGGAAAGACTTCTCTGCCCAGCTCAAAAAAGTTATCACCTCAAACCACGAGATCAAAGAAGCCTTAGACTCCTTCTCAGTAAGACTAAATGGAGCAGAAACCCGTATAAGTTCCGCTGAGGACCAATTGAACAACCTAGCTGACGTTTCTGCAACCACTCAAAGAAAGATGCTAGCACTCACCAGATCGGTGGAGGCCATGGAGAACCGCCAGCGCCGCCTAAATTTGAGACTGGTGGGCTTGCCAGAGGGCACAGAGAAAGGTGACCTGGTGTCCTTCCTTAACATGTGGCTACCCGACCTCCTTGGTCAAGAAAATGTCCCGATTCCGCTTTCCATCGACCAAGCATTCAGGCTTCCAGGGGCAGCAACTTCTAAGGCTAGCAAGTCAAACCGAAAACCTTATCCTCGGACGATCCTCGTGAAATTCCGCTGTCTGGCCGACAGAGGCCGAGTGATTAAGGCTGCTCGCAAGATGAAATTGCTACAGTTCGAAGAGAATCGTTTGATGTTTTTTCCAGACCTTTCCACGGAGATCCAGCAGCAGAGGAGAATGCTCGATGGCGTGAAAACCCGACTGCATAATCTGGATATTGAGTTTGGATTACAGTTCCCAGCAAAAATGAGAATCTACCACAAGGGTAAATTGCTCACGTTTCTTACTCCATCAGATGTAAAGGCCTTCATCCAAAAGATTGAGACAGAACGGTCTCAGACTGAACGGGACAATTACGTGAGTGAGTCTAGCTAGACTTTGGTAGCACGCCTGGATCCAAAATAATGAACGACTTAAGGCCTTTATATGCTACTCCGTACTAAACGATTACGGACACATGGGAAGGGCCTACGCATAGTTGGAACGCCCTGAAACGCCCTCTCCGTCGTCTGCGGGGCCGACGGAGACCTTTCCCGTGCACCGTTGAAATTCCTGTCGATCCGTCGTGCCGTGCTGTACGCGACGGATACCCCTTGGCCGTGATTAGTCCGCTACGACATCATTTCCAAACAACATCATTTCCGACTTCGACAGAAAGGCGTTTTCTCTAAGGTCGTCTTTTTGAAAGATGTCTGTGATGAGAACTTCTTGGAGAGAAATTTTATTGTGAGCTAGTTTATGCTCTACTCAAGCGAATTCAGAAACGTGAGTTTGTCTGTGCACTGACTGCCACAGTTTAGTGACCTACAGTAGTACATTGTAGTTTTGACTGTACATACAGTTTGTATGGATCTTTTTGTTTCCATTATATCAGTCTTTTTGTTTATCATTTTCACATTGGATTATACACTTGGTGGAGAAATGAATTCACAAAACCAGAGCCTTGTCTATATCGCAGGGGTGTCAAACCCATTTTCACCGAGGGCCACATCAGGTTGCCGTCAAAGGGCCAGTTGTAACTACGATGTAACGTCAGTAACGATGTAAAAACATGGTGTTTTTGTTGTAGCTTTTGTGAACATAGGGCATATTATGCTGCAATTTAAGTCCGCCTTTTAATTCTTGGACAATCTACTGTTTTTCTTGGAGGATAAATTAGCAAATTTTTCTCAGTGTTTGGTGACAATATGCAAGCGCGCATAGCGCATGAGCCAAACTTGTTTTGCTCTTCATCTGAACGCAGAATAGCTTTTTGAGCTTTATGTAAAATAAACATTGCCGTTTTCCAATAGGTAAAACCTTGTCTTATGAAGGTGATGTCTTCATCATTGCTGGCTCCAAATTGTCGATAAGGGAAGCAGAAACATGCTAGCTTGGCTGAGTACTCTAACCAAGTTCGAGAGCGATACCAACTTGGGTTGAATGCCCGAGGACCTTGGCTGAAAATGCACATGGGGTACGTTCGCAGAACCGGCTGCATTGGAGTGCTGTCATTCAAACCATGCTCGCCTTCACCCAGTTAAACTTTGCGTTTAACACTGATGTGCATACACTGCTTTCTAGAGGCGGGATGTCGTCACTTTGCCGTAACACAATTGAAATGCATGGTGAGAGATGTCGTTTATGGTCAATGCACGCTGTAAAGCAGCGTAGACTTATTTCAATAGCCCATTAATCTTCCGCGGGCCACATAAAATGACGTGGCGGGCCTTGAGTTTGTCTTTAATATAATATTATGTGACTGCACCTGCTGCACTCATCGTCTGACTAGTGACAGCTGGTAAGATTGTCACACGTGTGATGAGAAGTGGGAGATAAACAACGACTTACAAAGATGCAACAAAGCAACGTGTTTTCGACAAAAAAACGCTTCTCCACCTACTGTTCTGGCGGTGAAGTGTTTTCAGCACCCCCAGCCTTCGAAGAACCATAAAGGCAACAGAAATGCTAATTAATCCGTCCTATCCGGCGGCCCGCCCATCCGTAACGGAGTCGGAGTACCATACTGGCACCTTTAGAATAAGCTTTATTGGATTATACTACTGTGTATCACATTGGCTGTACTATAGCTGGCCCTCGGTTCGATTGTATTAATAAGTTTGGTTTTATTGTAGATAATGTCATGGGTCAGTAATCACACATACTTGGGTATACTTTTAGTTTTTTATACATAATTCATTCTGCCGGACGTGGGTTCCACCCAAATTTGTTTAATGATTTGTATCTGCTCCTTAGTTAAGGATCAATGCAAGTTGTCCGGAATTTTAGTGTATTGCAAGAGTGTGAGTGGGGTCTGTGCAAATAGGGGGCGCAGGAATTTAGGAGAGCTCCGTCTCCGTTCTAGAGAGGGGGTGTTTATTACTATTTTTTATTTTTGTTCTTTTTCATGTTTTGATGGCACACTGGTCTCCTATAGAGGAGTTGAAATTTTAATGACAATATTACGAAGGCTGGGTTATGAGTAATGCCCCCTATCTCAATATTACTTCATGGAATGTCAGGGGTATGAGAAAATTAGTTAAAAGTAAACAAATACTGTCCAGACTTAAACACCTCCAACCTCCACCTCTTCAAGAACAAAATAACTTTGATCAGAGCTAGTATTATTAAAAGTGGGGTCGAAACTGACATCAGTAGATTCTGCAACATAACCATATTTACCTGTATCACACTTAGTGAACTTTCCAAAATTGTCAGCGAATCTAACTCCACAACCTCAGATATTGATCCTATACCCACAACATTCTTTAAGCGAGTGTTTGATAGTGTCTCAGGTCCGGTGCTAGAGATTATAAACACATCCCTTAGAACTGGCGTCTTCCCAGATGCCTTCAAAACTGCTGTTGTAAAGCCCCTGTTAAAGAAACCCAAATTGGATAACAGTCTACTTGCAAATTACAGACCAATATCAAACCTTCCATTTATTAGTAAAGTACTGGAAAAGATAGTTTTAGTCCAATTAAATTCTTTTCTTGAAGAAAATAACACCCTGGAAGTCTCGCAGTCAGGTTTCAGGAAATATCACAGTACTGAAACTGCTCTCACCAAAATAATTAGCGACCTCAGACTAAACTCCGATGCAAATAAAGTCTTGATCCTTATCCTGCTAGATCTCAGTGGAGCATTTGATACCATTGATCACGACATCCTAATCAATAGACTGGAAAAGCTTATTGGGTTCACGGATAGTGTATTGAACTGGATAAAATCACATCACAGGAAGGAAGTTTTATGTTAGTTTAGGAGACCATAGGTCCAAGAAACATGAGAACTGCTATGGGGTTGCTCAAAGAAGATGCTTGGGTCCATTACTTTTTTCTCTTTATATGTTACCACTCCACGACATAATCAGAGAACACAACATAGATTTCCATAGCTATGCGGATGACACACAACTATATATATCCACTGAACTCAACGATGCAATGGCCATCAATTCCATTACCAACTGCCTGTTGGCAATAAACAAATGGATGAATGATAACTTTCTTAAATCAAATGAAGACAAAACCGAAGTCCTATTATGTGGCCCCAAATCCAAAAGAGAAATGCTTACTAAGAATCTAGGAGGCTTAACCCCCTGTCTTAAACCAGAGGTGACGAGTCTCGGTGTAATCCTGGACTCAGATTTGAATTTCAACTCTCACATAAATAAAGTGACCAAAACAGCTTTCTTTCACCTGAGGAATATAGCAAAGGTACGACCATTCATAAACCAAAATGATGCAGAGAAGTTAATTCATGCTTTTATATCCAGCCGGCTGGACTACTGTAACGCACTTTTCACTGGTCTTCCCAAGAAAACCACTGAAAGACTACAGCTCATTCAAAATTCTGCAGCTAGATTATTAACCAAAACTAAAAGGAGAGAACACATTAGTCCTAGCTACTTTACACTGGCTCCCTGTCACTTTCAGAATTTACTTTAAGGTCCTTTTCCTCACATACAAAGCTCTACACGGACAAGGACCTAGCTACATTGCTAACTCCCTTATAAACTACACACCAGCTAGAACACTGCGATCATCAAATGCAGGCCTATTAGAGGTCACCAGAAGCAGTCATAAGAAGATTGGTCATTCGGCCTTTGCTAATTACGCCCCAAAACTATGGTACAAATTACCCATAAATATTAGGGAAGCAAACACGCGAGACATTTTTAAAAGACAGCTTAAAACCTACCTTTTTACCGAAGCATTTAAGTTATTTTATCTCAGAAGTGTTTTACTACTTTTTTTAGTTATATTATTGTTGCTATTTTAATTATGACTTTTATTACTTGTATTATTGTTTTTATTGTTTTTATTGATTTTATGTATAGCACCTTGAGCTACAATTATTGTATGAAATGTGCTATATAAATAAAGTCTTACTTACTTACTCCAAGCAAAAGTCATATTTCTCCAAGAAACTCATTTATTGCCAGATGAGATTGTGCGCATAAGGAAGAGATGGCCTGGTCAAATTCTAGTTTCCTTCTGCTCTTCACAGGCAAGAGGAGTAGCAATCCTTATCCATAAATCTGTCCCCTTTAGGGTTCACAAACTTCTTCTGGATCCTGCGGGTAGATTTGTGATGGTTGGGGGAACTCTTTTGAATCAAGAAATTATTCTTGTAAATGTTTATGGGCCCAACAATGACGATGTCACATTCTTTAGGAACTTCTTCATGACCATTTCCTCTTTCCGAGGTGAAATAATTATGGGTGGAGATTTTAATTGTGCTCCTAACCCCCTTCTAGACAGTTCATCAAGAAATGACTCCTCCCACACAAATACCCGAAGGGTGATAGGCCACTTCATGTCAGAGCTGCATCTTTGTGACATCTGGAGAATTAGAAATCCCACCACACTAGAATATTCGTGCCACTCAAACACACACCAAACACAATCCCGCATAGATTATTTTAAAATCTCTGTGACTCTTGCGACCAATGTACAGGACTGTGGGCACAAAGGAAAAGTTATTTCAGATCATGCCCTATTGTTTTTGTATTACCGCCTCACTCCACATGCCAGGGGCCAAACAGTGTGGAGGCTTAGCCCGAGATGGCTACATGATCAGAATTTTCTATACTTTGTGAAAAAAAATATTGAGTTTTTCTTTGCTACAAATACAGATGAAACCTCAGCATCTATTAGATGGGAAGCCTTTAAAGCCTATATTAGAGGTGTAATGACTTCTTATACTAGTAGCAATACAAATAAGACCCATCTCCTTGTGAATGATGCAAAATGAAAGGGCTATCACTGCGATTGAAACTGAAAGTGGGACAACAACTAATCCAGCAGAAATTAACAGAGCTTTTCAAAAATATTATATGAACCTTTATACGTTAGAGTCCCTGGATACTAATGACCTACACCCCTTTTTGGATCAGCTTACCATTCCAACTTTAGAGGAAAGGGTTAAAGAGGAGCTAGACTCTCCCATTACAAAGGAGGAACTGTTTGAAGCGCTGTCCCATATGAACTGAGGGAAAGCTTCCGGTCCTTCGGGTATACCCATTGACATCTACAAATGCTTTAAGGAGATTCTTATGCCACCCCTCTTTAATATGTTTGTCTAATCAATTGAAGCAAAATATTTACCTCCCTCCTTAACAGAGGCCTTAATAACACTGATTCTAAAGCCGGATAAACCCCACATAAAATGTGGGTCATATTGCCCTATTTCACTAATAAACTCAGATGCTAAGATTATAGCAAAGGTGTTTGCAAAACGTCTTGAAAACCATCTTCCCTCTCTGATCACCTCTGACCAAAATGAATTCATAAAGGGTCGTCCAGGTTTCCATAATATTTGAAGACTACTAAATATTATAGGTGTGAGGAAGGAAAGCCCAGACACAGCAGTCTCCCTGGACGCTGAAAAAGCGTTTGACAGGGTGGAACACAATTATCTTTTTGAAGTGCTTCAGCGGTTTGGGTTTAGGGAATACATCTGTAAGTGCGTGAAAATGTTATATCTCTCCCCAAGCGCATCAGTCATGACAATTCTTTTTTACCTCCCAACCCTTCACACTCCAACGAGGGACCAGACAGGGACGCCCCCTCTCGCCCCTTCTGTTTGCATTAGCAATTGAGCCACTTGCAATCGAATTTGACAAAACAGCAGTATAACAGAAATCACAATAGGGAATGTAGAGAATAAAAAAGGGTTATTCGCAGACGACATAGTCCTGTTCCTGACCCAGCTAAAGTGCTCTATTCCAAATCTCCTTAGATTAATAAATACTTTTGGATCAATTTCAGGATATAAACTGAATGAATCCAAGTCAAACATCCTCTTTTTTAAGCAATCAGAGAGAAGCTGTCCCTCAATACAAACCACATTTAAGAATACTTCTAATTTTACTTATTTGGGGATCAAAATTACTCATTCAACAGAGGACCTTATCCACTAACTATAGTCCAGTGATATCAGGAGTGACTAACCTGATTAACAGATGGACAACAATGACAATTTCAATGATTGGCAGGATTAATACCCTCAAAATGAATGTCCTACCTAAATTTCTTTACTTATTCCAATGCATACCACTTCCACCTCCAGCAAACTTCTTCTCATATATGACTTAAGTCTTCAGAAATTTCATATGGAGTAACAGACGAGCAAGATTACGCCTCTCTCTGCTATATCTGCCATATGACAGGGGAGGGTTGAAACTCCCCAACCTCAAATGGTACTACTGGGCATGCCAGCTTTGGACAACCTCCTTCTGGTTCAGACCCAGTCCATCCCTCTCATGGGTGGCCATGGAAAAAGTGACTTCAGCCAATATACCTCTTCATATGTATCTATACTCAGATAAACCGGATAAACTAAAGAAATTCACAGGTAACCCATTTGTTTCCAACTCCATTTGTGTTTGGTATGATGTTCATAGCTACCTAAAGGTTCCCCTTAAGCTATCACAGTTCACACCCATTTGGGGAAACAACTATTTTCTTCCAGGGGCAAAAGACAAGGGTTTTAAACTATGGGCAGACAAAGGTATTGGCCAAATAGCTGATCTCTTTCAGGAGGATGTTCTCATGCAATTTGAAGATATCAGAAAACAATTTGACATACCCGCTAAACATTTCATCAAATACCTACAAGTCAGAAACTTTATTTATAAGACCCCAAAAAACTCTCAATACCTGACCTCTCAGCAGTAGAATTTTTTTTTAAAAGCCCTCTCCAGAGAAGACTTATTTCCATCTTTTATAAGATTTTGTCATCTGGGTCACCAGAGACATCAGAGGACAAGAGACTTGCTTGGTGCGCCGAATTAGGGGAGGAGATAACGGGGTCTGAATGGCAAAATATTTGTAACCGATCACAAACACAATCATCTAATTCAGGTTTGAGACTGTTGCATTATAAATGGTCCATGAGGCTGTACATCACTCCTGAGCTTTTGAATCGTTTCAATGAGAATATTCCTGATGTATGTATTAAATCTGAAACGCATAAAGGGATGCTTTTCCATTGTTTATGGTCCTGTTGAAAAGTACAAGAATTTTGGAGGGAGGTTGTTGAGACACTCTCAAATACATCAGGGGCGATTCTTCCTATGTGCCCAAGAATGCACGTTTTGGGACTCATACCAAAGGACATTAATCTCAACAGAGCTAACAGAAAGATGGTTAACCTAAGCCTACTACAAGCCAGAAGGACTATTGCAAAATGTTGGAAATCTTTACAGAGGCTGACTACCAAAGGCTGGCTAGAGGACATTGTAAAAGTTAAAGCCATGGAAAAAATAACATATTAATTGAAAGGAAAATATGCACAGTTTGAAGAAATCTGGACTTCCTTCTTGGACTTTGTAAAGGGCCCTCAATTTCTTAGGGCTCTAAAGTGACCATACAGACATTATACCTGTAAAATCGATGGGCAACCCACTGTCTGAATATAACCCTTGCCAATTTACCAATTAACATGCCATTTTATATAATTGATTTTATTTGTATTCTTACTATTGTTTAAAAAAAAAATTGTCAGGTAGCTTGTTTCATATGTTTACTGTATTTGTAACTTGTTCTTCCCTGAAAGGAAGGGGAAAAAAATAAAGAAAATCCAATAAACACATTTTGAAAAATAAATAAATTAGCAAACAGTTATCACCCAGGCCCCTTTGCTTGTAGCGTTTCTGCAGCTGCCTTGCAGTAAAGCAGTTAAGACTAGTCATCTCCCAGAAGTTAACGAGCTGATATAGTCACGCGAGTTTTCATGACGTTAGTGACGTTAGTGGCGTCAGTGACTGTGGCTAGCAAGTTAGCCACCGTTAGCTTCACTTTTGCCACAAAAACGTAATTAAAACCTAAACTGTGCAACGGAACATAAATCCCAATAGAACCAACGCAATTGTGACCAAGATGAACCTTTTGACATCAACGTTGTGTATGTAGTCCAAATATTGACTGAGCCTTAAGGGCACGAAAATAAACAATAATAAATAATAAATATATGAGATAACAATGGTTTGTGCTCGCTGACGGCAAGCACACCCCAATTACCACATCTAACGTGACGTGCTAACATGGATGCAGCTATGAAGCCGCCCGGTTTGATTCAGGGAAAATGTATTATACATGTGATTCAAGCAACACTTTATCTTTGGAAACCCAGATGCTGATGAGCGTCATGATGGACACGTCTCAAAAATTGACACAACATTAACGTGTGTAATTGCCAATGTGCCACGGTTCAAAATGAGGTGCAGAAGACAGCAACTTTGCATGCAAGTCGCTGGTTTTTCTTTGTGGTTGACATGAGGGGGCGCAATATTAAAAACCCGCTGAGCCTTCCATTGCTTGCAGTCAGTGCCGGTCCTAGCACATTTGGCGCCCTAGGCAAGGTTTGTCTCTACACTCTACATTTAAAAAGCAAACAGCAATATACGTTATTATGTTGTTCTCACATCTAGTAAGCAAGCTGTTAAGTCACTGGATCAAACATGCTGCTGTGATCCCATGGCTTATTTGTCTACTCGTTGTATGGATGCTGGACATTCAGAAATAGCTTTGGGAGCTTTTGAAAAAGTCTGAAATGTGGTTGAGTTGAACGGCTTAAAGTAGTTACTCAGCTACCATGGTCTATTTGGTGTATGTTTACTTGTGTGACTGAGGTCACCTTGATAGACAGTGCCAAAGGGCAGCTTCTTAAGCTTCAATATGTGTCTTTCTGAAAATATGATCCTTTGTACATAAACTCAATAATCTGAGCAATGTGTGTGTTTTCTTGAGATGTATTTATACTTAATACCTGCTTGAAAACAAATCAGTGTATAATGCATGACACACCTCAAAAAAACCTGTTGATCTCTGCCAAAAGAATAGAATCGCAACCATAATTACATGAGTTTTGCTGTAAACTGTTGTGTTTAAATCCCTTAGCTTAGGCTACATCCATTGAAGGACAAACAAAATGTTCTCAGATAATATTACAAATTATAATAACTTCTTATACATATTTTCTCCATATGTTGTGTTTATAAGATTGATAAAAGAAAAACATAAAATCTACATTGAGCTTTAGGGCTTCATCCATTGAAGGACAAACACAATTTTCTCAGATAATATTTACAATTGTAAAAACTTCTTATACATATTTTCTCCATATGTTATGTTTGTAAGATTGATAAGAGCAAACAGAAAATCTACAAACTACCAATCTACATTGAGCTTTAGGGCCAGGAATACCAAACTGACAATCGGCCACAAAAGCAGGGGACCAACATTTTGGTCTCTCAATATCTATTCATGAATACACTTAATTTGTCGCACCTGGTTTTATGTCCCTTTCTGTACACGGCATCAAAGTTAAACCTCAACCATTTAAATGAATAAATGACCCAACACATCATCCTATGTATCTACTATGTTCCAATACTGAATTCATTCATTTGCAAGGCAGGAGGAATGTAGTCCACTTGAATACCTGTAGATGTGTTAAATCAGAATACCGACGTCTTATTTTCATGCAGTTGATCACAAAATTGTGGGCATCCTAGCATAGTCATCATGATGCTTGTTGTTTTTATTTTTAAACCCCTTTGTGGGAAATGGATGTCAAAAGACAGCGCATGTCTCCAAAATAAAAACTCACCTAGTACCTTTGGAAGTAAGTACTCTACTCAGTCACCATGTGAGATACTTTGTTGACAAGTAATTATTAGTGTTTTATGGTCACAATAAAATCCCATCGCATTTTTGATCTATTCATAAGTATTATAAACAGGACTCAAGGTGAGAGCTTAGGCCTATTCAATCGGTAAAAACAGATTACCAAGCACACATTTTAGTGGGTTAGTACTGCCGGTAAGGGTTGAGTGAAGTATAATACCTGTAATCAGTGGTCATACATTTGCTGTCATTTTGTGGTACGGCTTTCCAACAATACAACAACAGATCTATTTACAAATAACACTTATTATCAGTGACCTTGGCTATAGGTTTTAACCTTGGCTTAACTTCCACTCTCAAGCCATGGAATCTTTAGTTGTCAGATTATTATTCAACATGTCCAACATTTGCTATCTCATTGTCACACTTTCGGAACACCACATGTACTGTGTGAAAGGCTAGTGGTCAGTATCGGTACGGACCCAGGAGAAGTTTAGGGATTTAAAGTGCGCATTTCTTACAATGGTAGGGGTGTAAGTTGAAATACACAATCCTATGGTTTCCCATTTTAACATATAACTGTAACATTTACTATAGTGATATTTTTGTCATGTTAGAGCAATAGCCTCTCCAAATGTCTGTGCACGTCCCTGCACCTCACAACTTACAGATGAATCATATGAATGTGCAACATTTATGTAAATTGCAGGAAAACTATTAAGGTATTCCATGATCTATTTAATCTGAAATACTTCTACTAATCACTGTATAACATAAAATTCAAGAGTGAACACTTAGGCTAGCAAATAATTACGTAGACATTTGGCTGTAGCTTCTACTATTAGAAGAAAAAATAGTCCTATGAATATCTTTCAAAATGGTCTTTAACATCCATGCATGTTTTAGGAAAAGTATTGAACAAAATGTTACATTCATTTCATATACTTGAAGTTGTCCTAATCAAAGTACCCATGCAGAGCCACCTGAGACCAGTCAATGCACATTTAAGTTCACCGTGCATAAAGCTATCCATAATGATAGTTTTGTTTTTTAAGGAATTACGTGGTTTATATTTCACCGGTGTTTCTGTTCAATACTGTAATACTGTCAAGTTTATTGACTTGATTTTGGCTACTGGAATTTCATAAACTTATACGCTTTCACTAAATAAGGGTCTGCTTGATTAATAACATATAATGTAAATGTAATGCTGTCATCTCTATGTTAAGGTTTAATGTTTTAGCAACATTTTCATAAAATGTGTTAGTCTATGAGGAATCACAAATCAATAACCACAAGTCCTCTACCTCTTGAATAATCTGCATGAAGATCATAATAAAACATATTTTTTTCTCTCTCATAAACTAATGTAATATTTTTTAATACTGCTTTCAAATTAATCCGATCACAAATTAGCATGAAATGGGTTTTACTTATGTTCAAATGCAATGACTCTAGCTTGAGTGATCCAGATGCAGCTTTAATGCAGGCTTCACATTTAAACGTCCATTACGCAGCTCACATACTAACTCATTCTGCTAGTCCACTCTTCCTCTAGCGTTCCCAGCCTACATACAACATATTGTTAGAGTGCCACCTAGTGGCACACCTACATTGTAACATCTCCCTTTACATAATTAACAAAAGGCAGACCTTCAATGCAGCTACGCTCCTAACACTAAGGCTTTAAACTGCTGTGATAAACTTTGTTTAGCATGAACCTAAACATGAAAAAAAGTAAAGCGTAAAGCAGCAGAGGGGTGTTGTTTCAGCAGCGTAAATAGATTTTTTGAGATTTTTGGGAGTTGTTCCAAAAAAGGGCAATGTGTTGCCGCAATTAACATGGCAAGGGAGACAACTTGTCAAACCATTACGACCGTTAACATGTGTAAATTGTAGACCTACCAAATCTACTTAACATATATATATATATATTGTAATGACCAGCCTTGGCCCGAAAGCAACAGGCATGTGATGACAGAATCTGTATAGTTTATTCAAGTTAACACAGACTACTGTTTGGCCGTAGCCTACGCCATATCAACTAACAGAATCGTACTAGGACACACAGAACAATCGCGACCAGCTCTCTTGAAACCCAGGCGTAAGAGAGAGAACGAAAAGGTTAAACCTGGTCCTAACAATGCCTCATCCCTTCCAGACTAGATCAGAGTTTTCACCGCCGTAGCTTGATAGATACGTTTCAAGGTGAACAAGTAACTTTAAAATGCACACATTAATAGTTTATTATCTAAATAGCAAGATAATCAATACAATGATAATGAAATATCATCAAGTACAAAACATACCTTCAGAGCAATGGTTAACAAAGGTATTCACAATGAGGACTAGGCGCCTAACGCACCGGAGCTGTATCGTAAACAGAACTCGAAGTGATTGGTAAAAACTTCTTCCTATATACACCCAAACCTGACTAAAATGGGGACACCGGTCATGTGACAGAAAAGTTGTCGAACGCATACAAATTCAAATTGGATCATTAATCAAGACTGCAGTAGACCAAGTGATGCCCTTGCAAGACAAGGGAATGTTAAACATACGTTGGTCTGCTGCAGGCACAAACTCTGTAAACCCTGTACATGTACATGTTACAGTGTTAAAATTATTACTAAAATGTAACACACAAAATAAGAAACAAAAGCATATCAAACATGACATTTAAAGCTGTTTAGAACCTTATTTTCAAGAACACAACATTTAATGATAATTTCAGAGTCTTCCTCTGTCCACCTTCCTCTTCAACTGTTGAGACCACCTCTCCAGAGGTGTGTCATCAAGGTGTGATTGTCATTTTAGCATTTATGCAAATCAACAACTGTCCCAGACAAGTGTCTGGGTGACCAGTGACAAAGGGGCTGCCAAAACAGCCCTACATACACAGATATATATATATATATATATATATATATATATATATATATATATATATATATATATATATATATATATGCATTTAGGCCTACTGATAATTAGCGTAATTTGATGAGCTGTCTGAAACTGTTCTGACAGTAGGCTAGCCTATGGCCCATATTCTCAACAGAAGATTGAGAATAATAGCCCAAAAAAGAACGTGGCAGCAATTGAAAATTGTAGGATGAAATTCAAAACACTGAAGAAGGCCATGGTTAATTGCACTTGATGTGGGCTAATACAGTTTTTGTCTTCACATCTTGAACAAAATCAATAAATTACTTCAAAATAACTTTGCCACACGCATTTATTAACTGATAGGCTAAATGCTGAGCTTTAAGATAAAAGGGAAAGATAACCATGACTTATAGGGATTCACTGAAATGACTAGTATTGCACAGATCCAGCACTGACTTTTTAGATCAGAAGGTGACCCAAACTGCACATTTTGTTTGGCAGAACAGCTTGCTCAGCAAGACAATCATTATTATATTACAAGTATTTCCAATTAACAGTCTGCCTCCACAGATCCAGAGGGGGCTTGGACAGTGACAGACTGTGGCCGTGCCAAGTGTTGTCACAGCCTCACTTTGGGAAAGCATGCCCTACTGGGAACATTATGGGACACTGTTGGGCAGAACATCTAATTGTCTTCTTTGGAAAGGGCAACATTTGGGACACTGTCATGTAGGGGCAGCATAAAGGGCACTTCATAACAGCACCCTTTTCCATTGGAAGTAAGGGCATGGGAACAGTCCAATTTAGACCATTATAAGGGCACCTTTATAGGGTACTGCATCACATTTTCTATACTATAAAGGAACTCATTAAGAAATGTTTTTACATTTATAGAGGGCACACAGTAATTTATTGTGTGGGGCATCCTGGGCACTCAAGCATATTTCACAATGTGAATGGCAGACAGTAGGGCACTTGGTCTAATTCTGCCACTCGAGGGCATTTTACAAACACTTTCAACCATGGGGGCACCAGGCAGTCACCCCCTGAGTCTTCCAATGGGCCTGGATACACCCATGGGGACAGTATATATCTATAATATTGGGGAAGCCAGAGGAGAGGTAATATAGAGGCTTATATGTTAACGTCAACATATAAGCTACTTTAAACAATGTAAATACTTTATACCAGAGGTCTTCAACTCTGGTCCTCAGGGACCCCCTGCCCTACATGTTTTAGATGTTTCCCTGCTACAACACACCTGATTCAAATGAATGGTCATTAACAGGCTTCTGCATAACTAGATAACATTTACATTTACATTTATTCATTTAGCAGACGCTTTTATCCAAAGCGACTTCCAAGAGAGAGCTTTACAAAAGAGCATAGGTCACTGAACATAACAACGAGATTGTCCCAAACATTGCAAGTAGCCAAAAACATGAAGCATACATTGTGAAAAAGCTAAACAAGTGCCAAAAGGGAAGACCCATAAAAGCATGCAGTTATACAAGTTACAAATTAAAACAACATGAACCACAAAAGTGCAGGACTGTACCTGTAGAAGACAATCAACAGTAACATATTTCACAGCGAGTACAAGACTTAGCTTCGTTATATTTAACCTAAAAGAGCAATGAGTCACTTAATAAGAGTCATTGTGATCCTGGAGGAAACTAACTAACAAGTCCAGCCAAGCATTCTTAAGTGCCGTTGTACTCCCGGAACAAGTGCGTCTTGAGCCTTTTCTTGAAGGTGGGGAGACAGTCAGTGTCCCTGATGGAGGTGGGGAGCTGGTTCCACCATTGGGGGGCCAGGCAGGAGAAGAGCTTGTGTTGGGACCGGGCAGTCTTGAGCGGTGGGACCACCAGGCGGTTGTCTGAAGAAGACCGTAGGTGACGGGTGGGGGTGTAAGGTTGCAGGAGAGACTTGATGTAGACGGGTGCAGTCCCGTTCACTGCTCGGAAGGTCAGTACCAGGGTCTTGAATCTGATACGGGCGTTGATGGGTAGCCAGTGGAGAGAGATGAGGAGCGGGGTAACATGGGAGCGTCTGGGTAGATTGTAGACCAGGCGGGCCGCCGCGTTCTGAATCCTCTGAAGAGGGCGGGTTGCACATGCTGGGAGACCAGCGAGCAGCGAGTTGCAGTAGTCCAACTTGGAGAGGACCAGTGCTTGGACTAGCAGCTGGGTGGAGTGCTCAGACAGGTATCTCCTGATCTTCCGGATGTTGTAGAGGGTAAATCTACAAGACCAGGAGACTGTGGCGATGTGGCCCGTGAGGGAGAGCTCGTCATCCATGGTAACCCCGAGGTTCCTGGCAGAGGATGAGGGGGTCACCGTTGCAGATCCCAGGGTGATTGACAGATCGTGGGAGATGGAGGGTTTAGCCGGGATGATGAGAAGTTCAGTTTTGGCGAGGTTCAGCTGGAGATGGTGCTCGGTCATCCAGGCGGAGATGTCTGCGAGGCAGGCTTCAATCCTAGCTGAGATCCCCGGATCGGTCGGGGGGAACGACAGGTACAGCTGTGTGTCGTCGGCGTAGCAGTGGTAGGAGAAGCCATGGGAGGTGATAATTGGTCCAAGTGAGGTGGTGTACAGAGAGAAGAGGAGGGGTCCAAGGACGGAGCCCTGTGGGACACCGGTGGAGAGCTGGTGAGGGTCAGACAGTTTGCCTCCCCAGGAGACCTGGTAGGATCTTCCAGAGAGGTAGGGTGAGATCCACTGGAGTGCAGTGCCAGTGATGCCCATCTCAGAAAGTCTGTAGAGCAGGATCTGGTGGTTAACCGTGTCAAACGCTGCAGAAAGGTCCAGCAGAATGATGACGGATGACCTCGAAGCCGCTCTGCCAGACTGGAGGGCAGTGGTGACTTAAAGGAGGGCAGTCTCTGTGGAGTGGCCGGTCTTGAAGTCCGATTGGTTGGGGTCAAGCAGGTTGTTCTGAGAGAGAAAGTTAGACAGTTGGTTAGATACAGCACGTTCAATTGTTTTAGAAAAGAAGGGTAGCAGTGATACCGGTCTGTAGTTCTGGAGGACAGCAGGGTTAAGGGAGGGTTTTTTGAGTAGAGGGGTAACTCTGGCCTGTTTGAAGGCAGAGGGGAAGGTGCCAGAGGTAAGAGAGGAGTTTAAGACATGGAGCAGAAAAGTTATGATAGAAGGGGAGATGGTTTGAAAGAGAGGGGAGGGGACAGGATCAAGGGGGCAGAAGGTGGGGCGATGAGAGAGAATAAGGTCAGAGAGCTCTGACTCGGACAGGGGAGAGAAGGAGTTTAGACATTTAGTTGGGTCAGTCATGAGTGGTGAGGGGGTAAGAAAGGTGGGTTTAGGGAACCGACTGCTAATGTCGGAGACTTTTTCCTCAAAGAAGGAGGAGAAGTCGTCTGCTGTCAGGGTGGAAGGGGGGGGTGGGGGAGGTGGGTTAAGAAGGGTGGAGAAGGTAGAGAAAATTTTGTGGGGGTTTGAAGCAGAGTTAATTTTGTTAAGAAAGTAGAGGGATTTAGCACTAGTTATGTGAGAAGAGAAGGATTTCAGGAGAGAGTGATACTTATAAAGGTCCAGACCGTCTTTGGACTTGCGCCATCTCCTCTCAGCTGCTCGAAGGGTGGACCGTTCTTCACGAATAACATCCGTAAGCCACGGGCAGGAGGGAGAAGATCGCACAGCCCTGGTTGACAGGGGACAGAGAGAGTCAAGTGATGCAGTTAAAGTGGTTAACAGGGTGTCAGTGGCAGTGTTAGTGGGGTGGGACGAGAACTCGTCAATGGGAGGGAGGGAGGATGTTACAACCGAGGAGAAATGGGAGGGGGATAGGGAGCGGAGGTTGCGCCGGAAAGTTACGAGGGGAGGGGAGGTAGGAGGGGTTGGAGGGAGAGAGACAGAGAATTTGATAAAGAAGTGATCAGAAATGTGCAATGGGGTTACAGTGGTTAAGTCAGTGATACAGTTACGTGTCAGGATGAGGTCTAGCTGTTTGCCTGCCTTGTGGGTCGGTGGTGTGCTCAGCAGCGTCAAGTCAAAGGAGGTCAGGAGGGACAAGAAGTCGACAGCCTGCGTTCCCTGGAGGTGGATGTTGAAGTCCCCAAGGACTATCAGGGGGGTTCCATCATCCGGGAGGACGCTGAGGAGCATGTCCAGCTCCTCCACAAAGTCAGCAAGCGGTCCTGGCGGGCGATAAAGAACAATTAAGCATGCTTTGATAGGATTAGTTATCATCACATAATGGTGTTCAAATGATTTGGCAGTAAAGGAGAGTGGTGTGGATGTGTATTTAATATGAGGGGAAAGAAGCAAACCTGTCCCACCACCCCGTCCGGTTGAGCGGGGTGAGTGAGTGAAGGAGTGGTTGACGGAGAGAGCAGCTGGAGTTGCAGTGTTCTCTGGGCGGATCCACGTCTCTGTCAGTGCAAGGGCATGAAGAGAAGCCTGGGATGCAAACGCCGGGATGAAGTCTGCCTTGTTCACAGCAGACTGGCAGTTCCAGAGCCCTAAAGAAAGAGAAAGGGCAGGTGGAGAAGATCTGGATAGGTAGTGAAGGTTAGAAGTTGACCGTATATACTTTGTAACATATCTACGTCTACGGGTAGTGTAATGAACAGGAATGCTAAGGAAACACATGCTAGCTAAGAATAAGTTCGAGGTAGAATATGATCTAATTATGAATATAAATAGGTTGATACTTATCAGAAGAGGTGATCCTCCTCGTCGGCCTTCCTCGGTGGACTCCGCAGGTAGATAACGACCCATTGATTTGAATCAGGTGTGTTGGAGCAGGGAAACATCTAAAACATGCAGGACAGGGGGTCCCTGAAGACCAGGGTTGAAGACCTCTGCTTTATACAATTGAATAAAAAGTCTCCTTGATTCTTTGTGTTTCAAGATTACCTGAAAAACTGATGATAATATTCAGGTACTGCTTTGGAGCAAGATATACCCTTCATATTTCTTGGCATAGTTCAAGAACGTCCCACATGCAAAGACATAGACAGATGCAGACAGACTGAACAGTGTCAAGGCTTGGCTACAGTGGGTTTGCTTCCTTGTGTGTGATTCCAGCACACTACACAGTCTAGGCCTACCTACATAGACTGCAGTCTACTACCCTCCTTCCTACTATAATAGTTTACTCTCCTTTCTATTACTTTCTATAAAGGATGGTAGGCTGCTCTTATGTGTTCATTGCCATCCTTAAGAGTTGCTAAAGTTATTTTATATAACTTTTATATGTTATGTTAAATATATATATATATATATATTATTCATGTTTTTTATTTTTTAAGAATGACAATTAAATCTATCTAGATAAACTATGCTGGGCCTGCTGAACCTATACTTCTTCCATAGATACTGATCAGGGAAACATACTTCTGTCTCTGAATACCCTTGGGGCTGGTGGGATAAACGCTCTTTGTATAATCTGAGCACCTTCATCCACCACAGGCTTGTCAAAGAACGGATACACCATAATTGATTGTAACTTGTCTTGACGCTCTGCTTAGTTTCTAAGGCCTTATTTTATGTCAATTAACCAATGGCTTTTTAAAACAGATAAAGTTACATTATTTCTTAACTTGTTAATTTAAAATAATATATTTTTTGGAGATGAAGTAGGCCTAAACACGTGACCTAAACAGTTTGGCGCGACTTTTAGCCTTACACAGATCAGGCTAGTTCCGAACCTTGGTTACGTAGCTAGAACAATCCACCTTAATGGAACAGAACTCTCGCTAAAGTAAGTGAGACTTGGCGAAATAAGTCTCGCTTTTCCTTAATCAACGTTGATGGAACACCCCCCTGGACAATATAGGAACGTTCACTAAGCTGATCAATACAGATGCCGAGCACCCAATTTTGGTCTGGACTGTTGTGGTGGATAAGGACTCTTACTGTCTGTCCTTGGTGATTTTCACTGCAGATTCCACTTTTCCATTGCTTTGGCTGTGATAAGAGGAGGATATCGTATGCTTAAAGTCCCAGTCTTCAGCAAACAGTTGAAATTCCATGCTGTTGAACGGGGGGCCATTGCCAGAGAACACAGTGTGAGGAATGCTGTGTCTGCTGAATTGTCTTTTGCATGCATCAATGACTGTGGATGAGGTGTAGTCTGATAAGTGATCGTTCTCCCAGTAGTCTGAGTAGTAATCAACCATGATGAGATATGTGGACGACTTGATGCTGAAGAGATGTATGCCTACTTTGAACCACGGAACAGCAGGAATGTGGTGTGGCATGAGAGTTTCTTTCTGCTGTTTTGCCTGAGAGGAGTTGCAGGTGGCGTAGCTGTTAATGAAAACTCTTAGATCATTGGTAATTCCTGGCCAAAAGACTGCTTCACCTGAGTGCCCGGAGTGGATCTTCTGTAGGAAGATGGGGCATAACACCTCAGGGATGAAGACTCGCGGTCCTTTAAAAATCAGTCCGCCGTCTACAGTAAGTTCCTCCCCGTATGTCCAGAATGGATGAAGAGGAAGGCTGACAGCTTGCCTGTGTTCTGGCCAACCTTTGCTGATGTGGGTGCATAGGGCCTGGGCAACAGGGTCTTGAGCTGAATGTTTCTTTATGTCCTCCAATGTCTTTGTGGTGACGTTGGTGTTGCTGCTGTGGTTGACCTGTTCTAAGTCTCCTGATGTCAGGCCCATTGAGGACGGTGCCTACATTTGCAAGTGTGTAGAATTTGGCTGTGGGGTCCTGGACAAGAAGTCAGCTACATGAAGTTCTTTACCAGGTCTGTATATCAGGCGTATTGAGTCCCGCTGTAGTCTGAGCAACATCCTTTGAAGTCTCTTTGGTGCTATAAGAAAAGGTTTCTTGAATATGGTTTTGAGTGGCTTGTGGTCACTGTGAACAGTTATATTGTCTCTGCCATGAAGGTACTGATCAAATGTGTCCCATCCCAAAACAATCGCAAGGAATTCTTTTTAGATGTGTGCATACCTTTGCTCTGTTGGGGTCAGCGTTCTCGAAGCAAAAGCTACAGGCTGTCCATTCTTTAGGAGGCCTGCTCCAAGGCCAGTCTCACTTGCATCACACTGCAGAGTCACTTCTTCATTCATAGTATCTCAGTACAGGGCGGCGAGTAGCGAGATCTTTGATTTTGCATATCGCTGCATCATGCTGTGGGAGCCAAGCCCATTCCACATCTTTGTCTGTTAGGCGTCTGAGGGGCTCAGAAACGTCAGAGAGGTGGGGCAGGAACTTGGAGAGATATTTTACGAACCCAAGCAGCCGCTGGAGACTTCACATCATGTGGTGTTTGCATATTTTGGATTGCTGCTACATTGTCTGGATCAGGGCGTAAGCCTCCAGTAGTGAGCAAATGCCCCATATATGCTACACTGGGTAGCTTCAGCTGAGTTTTCTTTTGTTCAGTTTTAAGTTAACTGTTTTAGCCCTTTGCAGGAGGGCAGCCAAGTTTTTGTCGTGATCATCCATCGCCTCCTCTGCTGTGTCTCCACATCCGTAAACAAGGATGTCATCAGCAATCACAGAAACTCCTTTGAGCCCCTGTAGCATGGGCGGAAATCCCGGGGGGGACACAACCCCCCCAATCCTGGGAAAAATATGATTTGTCCCCCCAAATAAATTACTGTAAACTTAACTATGTAATTTCAATAATATTGATAATCTGCAATGAAAACCCTTTGCTGATTGTGGACACAATGGCGCTTTTTTAAGTTTAAAAAGATTGCAAACCCCGCCCTTGGTAACACAATGGTTTGATCCACAGCCACACCCAGCCCTCAGCAGTGATACAGGTGCGTGTGTGAAAATCGGACAGTATCTGTTTGTGTCGTTGGTGGCTGATGTCCAGTAAGATCAGCACGGATATTGTAGTTCTTCGAAATCCATTTGCCATGGTTAGCAATACTGAACAGAACTATACTATATTCTACCATTGTCATAATTACCTTAAATGGTCTCGTTGCAAAAGCTAAATCGTCTCTAGGGACTTTGAAGCACCTGTGTGCCGATCTCGAGTAAACTGGCAATAGCAAAGATGATGGCAAATACCACACATGGAATTGTGGCTCGCTAGCTCTGCAAATTCAGCTATTCTGGGAAGCCAGACAATATTAAACCAAAACATAAATTATATTACAATGACAAAAGGTTCAGTTTGCGTTGTGTAAAGGGTGAACTCATACAGCTGTCAAACCTTGTCAATGCAATTCGTTTCACCATTCCTAACTGACTGTCTATAGCTACCTGGTAGATCGTAGCCTATTCTAGAAGAACGGTAATACATGATAGAAGCCTATCTCCTACTGTAAATAAATTGCACATTGTGTGTGCGGCCAGCATGGTAGAAAAATTGCAGAAAAAAGAAAGACGGACATCAGGGCATTTCAGGACACCAAAACGCAAAGAAAGAACCCTAGTGGCCTAATCTCAATGTCTAGTTGATAAAATGTTGATAAAAATTATGTGAAATATGCTAGTTGAATGTTTCATAATGATGTCATTAGGCAGAGAAGGCACCAGATTACAAACAGACAATAGAGCTGCAGATAGGCAGGAACACACTGGCAGAGACAGGGGGTCTCGGGTAAGTTTGTAGAGTCACTTGTTTGGCAACATGACGGGTTCTCTTCTTTAGACTTGTAAAATAGGGACATAATTGGATAATGCCATGGATACCCCCACTCTCTACTTAAATGGGTGACTGAACCAAGATAAGTTTGAGGCAATGGTGTTGTTGTTGTGATTAATTGTGTAGTATTGGGTACTGGTAGTTAGGAGGATGGCAAACACCTTATTTATTTTCTAGGAGACAGACTGAGTCAGTGAGGGTGGTGAAAGGGAAAGAGCCAGGGAGAGTCTTCAGATGACAATGTCACAGCCATGGCAGGACCGGGGGTCAACCTTTTTGCCAGCAGCATATAGAAGACAGTGGCACAGCACTGTCGAGTCACCTCAGTGGTGGCTCAGAACCATTTCAGCCACACCCACAATTTATTGAACCGCAGACTCTTTCAAGAGAAATGGTTTCGCGATTTCCCCCGACTTTGATGGTTCAATTGAGATTATTTTATATGAGACTGCACCATGCCCATTGTAATTACAAAACTGCACCCATACAGTGTACAGTACATACTGGCCTTTCTTGGTATTGCTGGTTGTAAATACTGTACACCTGCATTCATACCTGACTGATAAGAAACACTGCTATAACTACATTTGAACAAGTTGAGACAACCATTCAGTTACTAACTATAAATTATCCAGGAGTATTAATTATGGTTCCTCAATATACATTTAACATATTACAATGTAGGCTGTGTTACAGCAATCATTTTGGTGTCCCCCTCAGAAAATTGCTCTTGAGAAATTGTCATATAATTGTCCCCCCCAAAGTTGATAGCAGATTTTTGCCACTGCCCTGTCAGACATTGTTGTCTCCTATGATATTCTTCTGCTGCCGGCTTGATTCCAAACAGCATTCTGAGCCATCTGTATCGACCTAGTGGTGTCCAAAATGTTGTGAGATAGTTACTTGCCTCATCCAACTGTATTTGCCAGCAGCCATCTTTTGCATCCAAAACTGAGAATATTTTTGCTTTTGATATTTCACGTAAGATCTCTTCAATTGTTGGCATTTGATCGATCTGCGATGAGATCACGGTGATCACAAAAGCCAATCACATTCACGGTGGAACCTGTGTCTAGTTGTCATTTGATGACATGCTGTTGGTCATAGGGAAGTGAATTGTCTCTGGGGGCTAGTTTCAGATTTATGAACTACTTGTTTTTGTTGGCTTGATTGCAATTTATGTGAGACAGGTACAGCATTTGGTCTTCTCTATCATCAGCCTAATGCTCATCTTTGACCGGATTCAGCTGTGTTTTATGTTGTTCTTGTTTACACACACGGTCAAAATGATTTATCTTCCCACATGCTTTACATCAGTTATTCTCAAAGTGTGGTCCGCCACTGGTGGTCCGCCACTGCCCCCGTAGTGGTCCGCGACGGCCACAAGTAAATTATTGTGACATTTCTAACATACAACTCAGAACAAAGAAAACACATTCAGTAGTAGCCTATTAATTAAGCAATAAGCCCCAAGAGGCTGTGTTTTGCGCTGATTTTAGAACAGGTAAGGGGAGTTGTTGGGCACGACACGAATGCTTTTCTAAAACTGTTACTACAAATATTTGATATGGTTTCATAAATAAAAACAATTAGAAACAAAATAGTTTAATAATAAACCGTCATTCTTCCGCCACTACAAAGTATAGTTTCTACATAAATTGTTGGCATGCAACAGCCAGATGGACACCTTTGCCGTGTTTTTGGTGGCCAAGCGGCGAAGCCACCTAGAGGGTTTCTACTTATTGGTGGCCAAGCCGCGAAGCGCACAACCATTGTTATCTCACATATATATTATTAGCTGCGAGGCACCTATTGTAATTGTTAGTTTTTCTATTATTAGGATTCCTCCGTAAGGAGGAAACCTATTGTTATTGGTGGTTTTATTATTAGGATTCCTCCGTAAGGAGGAAACCTATTGTTATTGGTGGTTTTATTATTAGGATTCCTCCGTAAGGAGGAAACCTATTGTTATTGGTGGTTTTATTATTTGTAATTCTTGTACCATGGGAGTCAATGGCAGCCCCTAGACCCCATCGACAACTTTTTGTGAAATTTGGCACACTCATTAAGGACAGTTTCTTCTATACCTACACCAAGTTTCATGTCTCCCATTAGACCACTCTAGCGCCACCAATGGGTCAAAGTTGGACTTGTGTTTACACACGCAACTTTTGAACCGTATGACTCATTTTCAAACATGAGGTACCATTGGATTCCCTGGATCAAGCCGAGTTCAACGCACACCATGGCGTTAATTTCCGGTTATATAGATTTCCCGCCATTTCCGGTTTTATCAAAAACCTTTGAAAGCCTACTCCTCCTACAATTTTTGTCATATCGTCTTCAAAATCACCAGAGATGATCTTCAGACCAAGCCTCACAAAAGTTATCAAAGGAATTTTGATCCTCATAACCGTCTGTCCGGTACAGCCAATCAAATTCATCAGAAAAGCCGCAAAACAGGATGTGAAGTCATGTCTCAGCAAATCTTTGAGATATCAACACTAAACTTGGTAGATCGGAGGAAGACACTACAACATGTTACCATGTGCAAAGGCAAATTCATATCTCAAAAAATGATTGATATAAAGCAAATTGAACTTATCGCTAACGCTAAAATTATGCTTTACACATCAGCCATTCAAAAACTGATACTCTGATTCAATCACAAGTTCATATGAAAACTCTTGAGAATGTTCATAACACAAATCTGTGAAAAAGTTGACTGTAAGATGAAAGGTCGATTTTTGGTGAATATTTGAAACATGCTTGCTTGGCTAATTTCTAGGCAAATTTCCAATGAATGTCTCCCTTGCTCCTCCCCGCGCGTGCTCCAAAATCTCACACACACTCAGCCTTCCCTTGACACACGCGCGGCCAAGACGCACACGCAACATTTCAGGAGAGTGTGGGCTGACCAAGCCCCCACTCATTCCTTGGTCTTTAGCAAAGGCCCATGTGGCTCTTGATGGTATTGCATTTCCGATTTTGTATGCAATGGTAAAAAGGTCTCAAATCCTGAAACATTGATAGTGTAGGCCGAGAAACACTTTAACAAAAGCCCATGTGGATCTTGTTGGTATTGCATTTCCGATTTTGTATGAAATGGTAAAAAGTTATAAAAATCCTGAAACATTGATAGTATAGACCAAGAGTAACTACCACACCACAAATGGCCCACCATTACCCATAGGTGGCGCTACAGGCCACGCCAAAAAGCACAAATATACAAGGCTTTCTGGAATGGATAGGCTCACCAAGCCCCCTCCCTTCACTTATTGGCTTGAAAAAAAGGCCCATGTGGCTCTTGATGGTATTGCATTTCCGATTTTGTATGCAATGGTAAAAAGGTCTCAAAATCCTGAAACATAGATAGTATAGGCAAAGAAACACTTTAACAAAAAGCCCATGTGGATCTTGTTGGTATTGCTTTTCCGATTTTGTATACAATGGTAAAAAGTTATAAAAATCCTGAAACATTGATAGTATAGACCAAGAGTAACTACCACACCACAAATGGCCCACTATTACCCATAGGTCTTCCCTTGACACACGCGCGGGCTTGGCAAGACGCACACGCAACATTTCAGGAGAGTGTTCCTTGGTCTTTTGCAAAGGCCATGTGGATCTTGATGGTATTGCATTTCAGATTTTGTTTGCCATGGTAAAAAGTTATCCAAATCCTGAAACATTGATAGTAAAGGCCAAGAGTAACAACAACACTTTAACAAAAGCCCATGTGGATCTTGTTGGTATTGCATTTCCGATTTTGTATGCAATGGTAAAAAGTTAAAAACATCCTGAAACATTGATAGTATAGGCCAAGAGTAACTACCACACCACAAATGGCCCACCATTACCAATAGGTGTCGCTACAGGCCACGCCCTAAAGCACAAAGCACTTCACTTCTTGTGAAGATTAAAGCGCTTCACTTCTTGGCTTGAAATAAAGGCCCTTGTGGATGTTGATGTTATTGCATTTCAGATTTGGTATCCCATTGGAAATTCTGCAGCATTGATTTTTCTATACAGTTACAATTTGTCAAGAATATACATTTTTCAATGGTTCGCAATGCTTTACACGTAAGCCAGTCAAACAAGTTCATATGAAGACTCTTGAGAATGTTTAGTACACAAATCTGAGAAAAAGTTGACTCTAAGATGAAAGGTCGATTTTTGGTGAATCTTTGAAACATGCATGCTTGGCTAATTTCTAGGGAAATTTACAATGAAATGTGTCCCCTGCTCCTCCCCGCGCATGCTCCAAATTCTCAGACACTCATTCTTCCCTTGACACGCGCGGGCTTGGCAAGACACACACGCAACATATCAGGACTGTGTGGGCTGACCAAGCCCCCACTCATTCCTTGAATATCAGCATAGGCCCTTGAGGACCTTGGTGTCATTGCATTTCCTACTTTGTATGCAATAGTAAAAAGGTCTCCAAATCCTGACACATTGACAGTACAGGCCAAGAGTAACTACCACACTTTACCCAAAGCCCATGTGGATCCTGTTGGTATTGCATTTCCGATTTTATATGCAATGGTAAAAAGTTTTTAAAATCCTGAAACATTAATAGTATAGGCCAAGAGTAACTACCACACCACAAATGGTCCACCATTACCCATAGGTGGCGCTACAGGCCACGCCTTAATGCATAAAGATACAAGGCTTTCTGGAATGGATAAGCTCACCAAGCCCCCTTCCTTCACTTACTGGCTTGAAATAAAGGCCCTTGTGGATCTTGATGGTATTGCATTTCAGATTTGGTATGCCATTGGTAATTCTGCAGCATACATTTTTCTATACAGTTACAATTTGTCAAAAATAAACATTTTTCAATGGTTCGCAGTGTTTGGAGGAATCCGCCATTACTGCTTGCAGTTATATTTTGTAATTCTTGTACCATGGGAGTCAAGGGCAGCCCCTAGACCCCATCGACAACTTTTTGTGAAATTTGGCACACTCATTAAGGACAGTTTCTTCTATACCTACACCAAGTTTCATGTCTCTCATTAGACCACTCTAGCGCCACCAATGGGTCAAAGTTGGACTTGTGTTTACACATGCAACTTTTGAACCGTATGGCTCATTTTCAAAAATGAGGTACCATTGGATTCCCTGGATCAAACCGAGTTCAACGCACACCATGGCGTTAATTTCCGGTTATAGAGATTTCCCGCCATTTCCGGTTTTATCAAAAACCTTTGAAAGCCTACTCCTCCTACAATTTTTGTCATATCTTCTTCAAAATCACCAGAGATGATCTTCAGACCAAGCCTCACAAAAGTTATCAAAGGAATTTTGATCCTCATAACCGTCTGTCCGGTACAGCCAATCAAATTCATCAGAAAAGCCGCCAAACAGGATGTGAAGTCATGTCTCAGCAAATCTTTGAGATATCAACACTAAACTTGGTAGATCGGAGAAAGACACTACAACATATTACCATGTGCAAAGGCAAATAAAAAATGATTGATATAAATCAAATTGAACTTATCGCTAACGCTAAAATAATGCTTTACACATCAGCCAGTCAAAAACTGATACTCTGATTCAATCACAAGTTCATATGAAGACTCTTGAGAATGTTCATAACACAAATCTGAAAAAAAGTTGACTGTAAGATGAAAGGTAGATTTTTGGTGAATATTTGAAACATGCTTGCTTGGCTAATTTCTAGGCAAATTTCCAATGAATGTCTCCCCTGCTCCTCCCCGCGCGTGCTCCAAAATCTCACACACACTCAGCCTTCCCTTGACACACGCGCGGCCAAGACGCACACGCAACATTTCAGGAGAGTGTGGGCTGACCAAGCCCCCACTCATTCCTTGGTCTTTAGCAAAGGCCCATGTGGCTCTTGATGGTATTGCATTTCCGATTTTGTATGCAATGGTAAAAAGGTCTCAAATCCTGAAACATTGATAGTGTAGGCCGAGAAACACTTTAACAAAAGCCCATGTGGATCTTGTTGGTATTGCATTTCCGATTTTGTATGCAATGGTAAAAAGTTATACAAATCCTGAAACATTGATAGTATAGACCAAGAGTAACTACCCCACCACAAATGGCCCACCATTACCCATAGGTGGCGCTACAGGCCACGCCCAAAAGCACAAAGATACAAGGCTTTCTGGAATGGATAGGCTCAACAAGCCCCCTCCCTTCACTTATTGGCTTGAAAAAAAGGCCCATGTGGATCTTGATGGTATTGCATTTCCGATTTTGTATGCAATGGTAAAAAGGTCTCAAAATCCTGAAACATAGATAGTATAGGCAAAGAAACACTTTAACAAAAAGCCCATGTGGATCTTGTTGGTATTGCTTTTCCTATTTTGTATACAATGGTAAAAAGTTATAAAAATCCTGAAACATTGATAGTATAGACCAAGAGTAACTACCACACCACAAATGGCCCACTATTACCCATAGGTCTTCTCTTGACACACGCGCGGCCAAGACGCACACGCAACATTTCAGGAGAGTGTGGGCTGACCAAGCCCCCACTCATTCCTTGGTCTTTTGCAAAGGCCTTGTGGATCTTGATGGTATTGCATTTCAGATTTTGTTTGCCATGGTAAAAAGTTCTCCAAATCCTGAAACATTGATAGTAAAGGCCAACAGTAACAACAACACTTTAACAAAAGCCCATGTGGATCTTGTTGGTATTGCATTTCCGATTTTGTATGCAATGGTAAAAAGTTAAAAACATCCTGAAACATTGATAGTATAGGCCAAGAGTAACTACCACACCACAAATGGCCCACCATTACCAATAGGTGTCGCTACAGGCCACGCCCTAAAGCACAAAGCACTTCACTTCTTGGCTTGAAATAAAGGCCCTTGTGGATCTTGATGTTATTGCATTTCAGATTTGGTATCCCATTGGAAATTCTGCAGCATTGATTTTTCTATACAGTTACAATTTGTCAAGACTATACATTTTTCAATGGTTCGCATTGCTTTACATGTAAGCCAGTCAAACAAGTTCATATGAAGACTCTTGAGAATGTTTAGTACACAAATCTGAGAAAAAGTTGACTCTAAGATGAAAGGTCGATTTTTGGTGAATCTTTGAAACATGCATGCTTGGCTAATTTCTAGGGAAATTTACAATGAAATGTGTCCCCTGCTCCTGCCCGCGCATGCTCCAAATTCTCACACACTCATTCTTCCCTTGACACGCGCGGGCTTGGCAAGACATACACGCAACATATCAGGACTGTGTGGGCTGACCAAGCCCCCACTCATTCCTTGAATATCAGCATAGGCCCTTGAGGACCTTGGTGTCATTGCATTTCCTACTTTGTATGCAATAGTAAAAAGGTCTCCAAATCCTGACACATTGACAGTACAGGCCAAGAGTAACTACCACACTTTACCCAAAGCCCATGTGGATCCTGTTGGTATTACATTTTCGATTTTATATGCAATGGTAAAAAGTTTTTAAAATCCTGAAACATTAATAGTATAGGCCAAGAGTAACTACCACACCACAAATGGCCCACCATTACCCATAGGTGGCGCTACAGGCCACGCCTTAATGCATAAAGATACAAGGCTTTCTGGAATGGATAAGCTCACCAAGCCCCCTTCCTTCACTTACTGGCTTGAAATAAAGGCCTTTGTGGATCTTGATGGTATTGCATTTCAGATTTGGTATGCCATTGGTAATTCTGCAGCATACATTTTTCTATACAGTTACAATTTGTCAAAAATAAACATTTTTCAATGGTTCGCAGTGTTTGGAGGAATCCGCCATTACTGCTTGCAGTTATATTTATTATTATGTTTTACCCATGGGAGTCAATGGCAGCCCCTAGAGCACAATAGTAAAAAGTTGAGAAATTTGGCATGTTGAAACTGCAGACCATTAGTAACTACCATACCACACATGGGCCATGTGAGACAATAGGTGGCGCTACAGGCCACGCCCCAAAATGTCAATTTTTAAAGTGATGCCATTTGCAGGCCATAAGTCCCAAAATGCTGAAATGTATTACAGATGCCTTATTTCTTATGAGGAACAAAAAAGCCTCTAGAACCTATAACGGCCGCCATATTGGATTTTTCTGTACAATAAAGATTGAGGAAACACGTTTTTTCGCTACTCCTCCTACATTTTTGGTCGAATTTTCTTCAACGTTGCCAGACATGATCTCCAGACTGAGCCTCACAAAAGTTATCAATAGGATTTTTGATTTTCAAAACCGTTTGTCCGGTACAGCCAATCCAAATCATCAACAAAGGAACCAAACAGGAAGTTGGGTCAAATCTCAGCAAATCTTTAAGATATCAACCCCAAACTTTGTATATCGGTGGAAGACACTACAACATGTTCCCATGTGAAAAATTGACTTAATATCTTAAAAAATGACTGATGTAAAGCAAATCGAATTTATCGCTAACGCTAAAATAATGCTTTACACATCCACCTGTCTAAAACGGATACTCTGATACTATCACTAGTTCTTGTGAAGACTCTTGAGAATGTTTAGTCTTCAAATCTGAAAAAAAGTTGGTTGTAAGATGAAAAGTAGATTTTTAGTGAATATTTTAAATATACATGCTTGGCTAATTTCAGTGATTTTTGGCTAAATCCTCTCTCCCCTCTTCCTGCCCGCGCGTGCTCCAAATCCTCACACACACTCAGCCTTCCCTTGACACACGAGCGGGCTTGACAAGACGCACACGCAACATCTCCAGAGTGTGGGCTGACCAAGCCCCCACTCATTCCTTAGTTTCTAGCAAAGGCCTTGTGGATCTTGATGGTATTGCATTTCCGATTTTGTATGCAAAGGTAAAAAGTTCTCAAAATCCTGAAACATTGATGGTATAGGCCATGAGTAACTACCACACCACAATGACCCACCATTATCCATAGGTGGGCGTACGGCCACCCCCCCAATTGTCAATTTTCAAAGTGATGCCATTTGCATCCCATTTGTCCCAAAATTCTGAAATTCATTACATATGCCTTATTTCTCATGAGGAGCAAAAAAGCCTCTCGAACCTATAACGGCACCCCCACAAATCTGAAAAATAGTTTAATGTAAGATGAAAAGTAGATTAATTGTGAATATTTAAAATATGTATGCTTGGCTAATTTCTAGAGCTTTTACCCCAAATCCTGTCTGTAGTTTGTTTAAACAAATGTAGCCTTTTAAACCTCTAGGTTTAATTCTCTCTTTTATACATTTAAAGTTGGATTTGACATTTAATCATTTAGCAAGTTGTTTGACTCAAAAACCATAACAGTACATGGCCCCAACAGTACCAAGCTCCCACCTTCACTCCTTAGTCTAGTAGACATTTTAGACTAGTAGGCATTCTGTGATTAGTTTGGCCACAGCTAATTCTACTGTTAAAAGAAACAGAAGGTCTTCTTCTTCTTCAGAACTATACAGTTGAATCAACCAAACACAGCTTGGTCATGTTATCATCTTCTTTGGCACATCTAAATTAAGGACTAGACTTTTAAGAAAGCATGACCAAAGCAATTTGTTGAGGGATGGTTCCTCCATAAACAGTTGCCGACAAAGAATGTCAGACAATAACTTTAACATAGTCTTGCATTAAGAGTAGAGTCAACAAATTGAATAACTGTGCTGATGGTTGTTGAAACTCATTGCTCTGAGTTGGTGCATGTCAATTTAGGCAGAAGTCCATGTCTGGTGATATTTGACAACCTCAAACAGCATGAGTGTGCTCGACATACGTTCTTTTACTTATATTCATTTTACTTATTCATTTGCCTTTAACTTGTAAATTTTGTTCATTGCTAATAAAGTATTTGTTTATTCTAAAACTGCTATCTATCTTAACACCTCACGGAATATTTACCTTGCTTACATCTCAAACAGATCATACAATAAGAAATAGTCAACCACCCAGCATTCACATACATTTCCAACACAACAATGACATGGACATATTACCACATGTTACTACACTGACTACAATTGATTTAAAATTCAGTGTGTATGTTTATGTAAGACACATATGTAGTTATTCTACTTTGACATCACAAAAACTATGAAATAAGAGTGAATGCAATTAGGAAGCAACTTTGTCCATGTACAATATGGTTGATGTTTGTTTATAACTGGAATATAAATGTGTGCACAACAATTAGTTCCATTCAAGTAAGTCTATTTTATTGGACAAGAAGCATTCCATGAGTGGTGACATTTGACAACCTCAGACAGTCTGCCACTGGGCCAAATGAAAAGCTCTATTCTTGATTTGCAATGCAGCTAGGGGAAGTCCTAGACCATAAGGGGCAAAGCTGCGGCCACTTGTGATGTTAAAAAGGCCAGTTACATAAAAAAAATATTGCTGTCATATACCATATTTCTTTGATTAAACGCTGAAGACAAACAACTAGACAAGGAGGTCAAACAAACGCTGAGTGTAAAATTGAAGCTGCGCGTGTCTCTCCTTTTTGTAGAAATCTGAAGTAGCATGCCAAAACATTCTTATATTTTAGCTTTCAAACAGAAAGCTGTGCAGAAAGCACTCACAAGCAGCAACAGACCTGTAGCCCTCAAACTTGGGGTTGATGAAAGGCACATTGACCCAAGCGGAGGACTTCAAGTATCTCTGGGTCTTGTTCACGAGTGAGGGAAGAATGCAGCGCGAGATCGACAGGCGGATCGGTGCGGCGTTCGCAGTGATGCGGGCTCTGCATCGGTCCGTCGTGGTGAAGGAGCTGAGTCGAAAGGCAATGGTCACCAATGGTCACGAACTATGGGCGGAGACCGAATACAAGCGGCCGAAATGAGCTTTCTCCGCAGGGTGTCCGGGCTTTCCCTTAGAGATAGGGTAAGAAGCTCGGTCATCCGGGAGGGGCTCAGAGGAGAACCGCTGCTCCTCTGCGTCGAGAGGAGCCAGCTGAGGTGGCTCGGGCATCTGATCAGGATGCCTCCTGGACGCCTCCCTGGTGAGGTGTTTTGGGCACGTCCCACTGGGAAGGGGCCCCGGGGAAGACCCAGGACACGCTGGAGGGACTGTCTCTTGGCTGGCCTGGGAACGCCTCGGGGTCCCCCAGGGGGAGCTGGTGGAAGTGGCCGGGGAGAGGGAAGTCGGGGCCTGCTTAGGTTGCTGCCCCCGCGACCCGACCCCCGGACAAGCGGTAGATGACAACGACGACAACAGCATTTTAACCCCGTTTGTGCAAAATTTCTAAAAGTTGGTACGCATGCCTCATATTGCTCATGGGGAACAAAAGAGTATCAAGAACCCACAATGTCGGCAGCATGGACATTTCTCTACAGTGACAATTTGTGAAGAATTTTTGAAAATGACTTAAAATCAGCCATTGATCCAATTGTCTTGAAATGTTGTGTACATGTGTGAAATACTTGTCTGTGTCATGTCAATTTGGTAATGGTTTGCAATGTTAAGGAGGAACCCGCCATTGCTGCCTGCAGCTATATTTATTATTATTATTACACATCTTCTTCTGCCATGGGAGTCTATGGCAGCCCCTAGAACCGTAATGTCAGAAGTTGTGAAATTTGGCACATTCTTTGGGATCAGTCCCCTCATCAATTTCACCAAGTTTCACGTCTCCCATTCCAACCATCTAGCGCCACCAATGGGTCAAAGTTGAAGGTGTGTTTACACATGTTACTTTTGAACCATATGCCCCATTGTCCAAAATGAGGTGTCGTTGGTTTCCCTGGATCAAGACGAGTTCAACGCACTCTATGACATCATACCCAGTTCCATAGATTCTCCGCCATTTTGAATGTAAAGAAAAAACGTTTTTTCGCTACTCCTCCTACAATTGTTGTTGAATATTCTTCAAAATTGCCACAGATGATCTTCAGACCAAGCCTCACAAAAAGTATCCCCTGGAGCTTTAATTTAGGGAAGAAACAGTGACCAAACCAGCACTGACACTTGCTCAATGTATCCAGCAGCACATCAGTAAAAGCTGGAATCAGACAACTTTGGGGCTAGATGTAAAACTTCATCATAAGCATGGTAGTTCAGAACTTGTTCGGAACCTAAATGAGCATGGTCTTGTTGCAACATATGATGAAGTCCACCCTGTTCCAGAAGTCAGCTGCCAAATACACCTCAGATGATGCAGAAAAGTACCTGCGGGTGTTAGGACTGGAGAGGTCTATTGGCCCTATTCACAGTTGGGGTGATCATTTTGATCTGGTAGTTTTTACACCCAACGGTTGCCGCTCAACACATGCCATGGCCACTCAGTTTGTGCAAAATCCTGCAGAGATCCTGTTCCCTGGAGTGGCTATTCCAGGCGGTAGGATTTGGACCATTGCTCGACTCACCTCCTGCTCATCCTGATACAGTGCTCAGTACCATTACATACCTGGACACATCACTCAAGCAGCTTGGCATGAGCTACAGTCATATTACATTTGACATCCAGCTGTACAAGATTGCTTGCCAGATCAAATGGAGTGACCCACAGCGATGGGCATCAGTGGTACTCAAACCTGGAACGATGCACACCCTGATGTCATTCATTGGCTCAATTGAGGAGTTGATGAATTCAACAGGCCTTGAAGAGCTGGTAGGTGCATCATTTGGCGGCCTGACATTTTTCTTAAATGGAAAGGCCTGGCCTAAGGCAATGCGAGCCTTCCGTATGGTTATGTATGCCCTTCTTCATGAATTCTTAATGGAAGGAGAAAAGAGTCATCAGCAGATACTGGAATTCCTGAAAAAGACATGGCAACGACCAACAGGCTGATTATGGGTGGATTGCTTTATCACTCCAACCTTAATTGCACATACATTTTGGTGAGCAGAGAGAGAGGGTGACTGGTTGCTGCAACAACACTGCCTTGAAGAGATGCTACCCTATTTTTTTGCTGCTGGTCATCACCACTATGCTAGATGGATAACTTGGCATACCGTAAATCCTCAAATAGTGGCCGGGGCTTTTATTTACATAGGCTGCACAGCGTACCGGCCTGTATTTGGGGCAGGCTTGTATTAGGGGCACACATTTATTTCTTACTTACATCTTCTGTATCTTCTGTTATAGAATTGTATTATTTAAATAAAATAATGGGCATAATTACAGTAGGCTAATATCATTCATTGCATATGCGTTCAGCACTTCCTGCAACCATTTACCGATAGGCTACCGGTAGAATGAAACCAGTAGACCTATAGCTAATCAACTTTCTGGAGACTGACCATTTAGAAATGAATCAGTAATAAACCATAGTGTCAGTCTGAAGATACATCGTTAATTGCAGATATTTTCCAATGTTCTCAATTACAATCAAGCAAGTCAAACATCTGGGGCTTGGATGTACTTAGTGCAGCCGCCAGGGATAACTGCAGTTGTGACATTATAGCCACATTTGAGTTCAGCCTTAGTGGCGGCGCTGATGTGGCATCAATATGCATCCCAGGCTAGGAGCCGTGGGGTGAAACTGAATTTCCCGACGACTGACTGTAGCCAGTCTGATGTCAGGCTGTCGTTCATCCAGCCATTCACTGAAGTTGCAATCACAGCGCTTACTTTCTGTTGTTGCATTCAAGCCACTTCACACACAGCCCCTTTGAAAACGATGTACGGCTTAAGTTTGGTACCATCGGCTTTGGCAGCCAAGATGACTGTGAGATGGCTCTTCTCATGCCCTGTAGTTTTTAAAGCCACGCTTTTGGCCCCTCGCTTATCCACCGTTGTGGACGACAGCATATCAAACCAGATTGCTGTTCCGTCCATGGCAATTATGTCTCTCTCCATAATATTTTTGGAGGCGATTACTTTTCCCACGTAGTCAATGTAGGTAACCAGCTTTTCAACCACCTGGTCTGGGTCTTTCTGAGACACCGTTGTACGTCTCCTTACTGAAAACCCATTGCGCTCCAGAAATCTCTGGAGCCAGCCCCTGCTTGCCACGAAGCTACAGTCTCCAATGTCACTCACGGAGGGAAATATTTCCAAAGCTTTATTTTGTATCATCTTTCTAGTTACCCTAGAATGCCTATCGCGGACTGAAAAGATCAATTCGACCAGGCTGGTCTCCATATCCAGGCTAACCTTTTTCCTACCTCCACCTGCTAGTCGGGCTCTGTTCTCTTTGGTCGCATTGAATTCATTCTTCTGCTTCTTCCAATATCAAATTTGTTTTGGGTCTATATTAAACTCCTTCGCTGCCTTTTCTCCCAAATGTTCTTCTGCAAACTTTAAAACCTTCTCTTTGAATTGTATGTCAAATTTTTGCCTTGGCGCCATAGTGCACTGCTTTATTATCTCTTTGAAAAAAGTAGCCTAGCCAACTAAAACGTTAAAGATAAACAACAGTAGGCTACGATACGTGCATTTAGGCTAAACAATAACAAATTTGCCTAGTAGGTCAAATGTATTTTTTTATTGGCAACAGTCCCCAAAAATGTTTTGCCAATAACATTAAACATAAGGAGAACATGTATTTATGAAATATGACTTGTAATTTATTTATTTATTTATTTTTACCCCCGGCCTGTATTTGGGGCCCGGCCTTTATTTGTCCGTATAGACCACGCCCCCGGCATATTCGTAAAATGCAGCACCTTCCTTCCATTGCAAAAGATTACCTTTTTTCTGGAAGTCATGTGTGCCGCTATTCATATGGTGCACCTGCAGTGAGTGCAGATATGTTTGGGGAGCAGACATACATCAGGCAAGGGAAGGGAGCAAGGGGAATGAAGGGTATTTTAACCAACCCTGAACAGGTTGCAGTTTGGATCCAATCATTTAGCATATGTTCACATCTTTCTCAGTCATTGGATGACATGTACAGTGATAAAGTAGCATCAGAGAAGACTCTGTCCAACAGACACAAAGAGGAGGGTGAAGCACGACGGGAGTTGGATGCTGAGGACCGCTCTAAAATTGTGAGCATGCTGTGGGAAAACACAAATCCACTCATGACAGAGAGCACTTTGCTCTACCACATCATAAATGGACAGGTGGCTGATGAAAAGGTGAATGTGCAGGATGCGCTGAAGATTGGCAAGGCTGTGTAAAAGGTTTTCCTCATCACTTCCGGAGGCATTTAATGCACCCATCTCTTAAAAGGTAGTGACTATGAAGTTCCAGAAAAAGGGAATGAAGGTCAGTGGGAAGGTTGTTTGTGACCTTGAGTCATTTTTTGCTCGATTGTTGGTGGTGGGAGGCCAGAGAAAAATTGAGCTCTCTTCTCTTTTCAAATATGAGCTTAGCCCAGTCCCCTTGTCAATCATTGATGACAATGGATGCCTCCGAAAGGGCAATAAGTCAGTGCTTGTCCAGCAGTTTGGAATTCCAGTTTGCAATCCCCAGCCACCAGATGTTGTCACTGTGGATGCATTTCAGCTCATTTATCACGTGGTTTGGCCATCATCCGGGACAGTGGCAGATCTTGCAACCAGCATGGGACATCGGCTTAGTTGTTGTCATCTTTGACAGATATTTGCAGGTGTCTGCCAAGGACCATGAGAGACAAAGAAGAGCAGGGGAGAGCTCCACAGAGTACAAGCTCTCATTGACTACACCTCTAGCTAGTCGAGACAAAGTTTTGAAAAACAAGCACAACAAGCAAAGGCAGAGAGAACTCCTGTGTACTTTCAATGTAGGAAGTAAGATTGTGATGTTCAGTGAAGCTGACAGCATTGACACTCATGATGAGGCTGATATATCAGTTATATCTTACATGTTAGATGCTGTCAGACATGGGGCTCGCATTCGCATTCGCAAGAATGATGCCACAGATGTCTTTGTGCTTATGGTTTATTGGTGTTGGAAGGCTGGTATCACAACTAACCTACAGATGGAAACATGGAATGGCACTGTTCTCAGTATAAATGCAACTGCAAAGAACCTGGGTGACCATTGTTGTTCCATTTTGGCCATGCATGCTCTTTCAGGATGTGATACCACCTCATATCCTGTCGGGAAAGGGAAGGTATCTGCACTCAAGGCCATGAGAGTTGTACCTGGCAACTGGCTTCTCCACTGTATTGGAGAGGCAGAACATATGTTTTGGGAACATATTTTATCAAGGGGGTGCTGGGGGGGGGGGGGGCTTAATGTTGCGGGGCAGCAGGGATGTACTGGGAGTAAAAATAGGCCCTGGACTTCCAGGGGGGGGGCGCAGATGGAATTTTTGAACTGGGGGGACCAAGCTGTCAGCAAATGAATCCAACTCCATTTGTTATTTTGTGTAATATATATGTACATATATGTAATGTTTATTGCAGCTTCAGTATATATAGGCCTACTGAAGTGCAATACTGAGGTAACAAAAGTGAGAACGATACTGCAATCCCCCGACCCTGTAGGGGGTTCCGGGGGCATGCTCCCCCGGAAGAAAATTTCTAAAGGTAAAGCTAAACGCATCAATCTAGTGCACTTTGAAAGCAAAACTAAGAGGCTAGATCAATGTAGAATCTGTGCTCTTCTAAACAGTATCATGTTATTCTAACCCGCCCCTGATTGGCTGTGAGGTTTAGGCATTAGGTGAGGAGTTTGCATGCATGCAACATATTATTGATATATAGTATAGCAATAGTCCATATTTCATTTCAATTTCGCAAAACGAAGACATTCTCAATTTAAAAATGAAATATAACGTAACTCATTTGAACCAGACCAGCAATATTTACCTTCATGAATTCTTCTTCAGGTCCTCTGCCTCGGTAGAACTAGTCGCCTGGCTAGAACTAGCTGTTGCTAGTGCCATATTTTCTGATTCAAAATCTGCATCTAGTACGTCCCGTAGTAGCCTATAAATTAATTTAACGTCTTTAATGGTAAGAGACCGCGGCGCACAGGGATGGGTAATGAGCGTTGTTTCAGATCAAAATTACAATGCAACATACGGCAGACACCTTAGATATGAGAGACCCCCTCAGATTTTTGACTTTGTTGCTTTCATGGGAGCCAGTCCTCACTCTATGGGAGCTCGGCTCCCTCTGGCTACCACGTAATTCGAGCACTGAATGAAAAAGAGCGAGCCAAACATTAGGCTACAATTTTAAGCAGCCAAAAGAACGGGCCTACTAACGTCATCTCCATGACAACCAGGAAGACGCCAAGCCTAAAAGCACTACTTTAATACTTTAAAATAAGCATAATACACTTTTTCTTTTCAAGTGTTGTAGTACCAGTTTGTAGTTTGTGTGGCCAACGTTACACACGCTAACATCGCCTAATCAGCTGTGCAGTTATAACCTATGCTTGTCGCCTTACGTAGGGAGAGTGGTGGGGACGGATCGGGGTCGCTAGTAATCTGGGGGAGACATGTCCCCCCCCCGTCCCCAGTGCCATCTGCGCGCATGCTTTGATCCAGACCGGCCCACCAGAACTCGCCCCCATATACGCCACCACAGCTGCCCTGTTAATGCAAGCATATTCAGTGTTCGATGTGATGCAAGTTTGGGAGTCCTATCCTTAATGCTAGCACGCAAGCCAAATTTTTTAGCCTTTATTTGAGCGCAAAATAGTTGAGCTTTATGTCAAATAAACATAACCGTTTTTCAATTGGTAAAACTTCGGTCTAGTGAAGGTGATTTCTTTGTCTCTTAATATTTCAACCCCACCCTACATTTCTTAGCCTGGTTTTCCATTATTATTATTCTCCCGGTGCTCCCGATGGCCAGTCCGCTACTGCGGAGCTGTGCCACGGTGGTGGATTTTTAAGTCATATCAATATAAATGCTCGGGTAACCCTTCCTTTTACAGTCCCTTAAGTACTAGGTATTTACATAGAAAGTAAAGGGTATGTTTTGTGTTTTATTGGGTATTACCGATTGGTACCAAGGTGGTAAATACCTAGATAATTCAAAGTATTCACCCATTAACTAAATACTAACGTGCTGGTTATTACTGGGTCATTTTCACTGGTCCTAATTAGGTAAAGACAAACGACAAAACTTAGTATTTACCTGGAAACTTATAAATATTACTATTTAAATACCGCTGGTAGTAAGTTGGTATCTACAGGAGATATATATGGTAAATTATAATGTGTTATTGGGTAAATACCACTGCTACTAAGTAGGTAAAGACGGCCAAGCTCCAGCAGAATTACAAAAAAAATACTCTACTATTAGCCTGTAGTTACCTAAGGTTAATGTCGGTAACAGTCCACGTCTAATGAGAATATAAGATAGTACTTTCCAATAAAATACCTTTTCAGATAAATTTATCGATGATGGCCTCATTTACTTGGTATACCTACCTCCGCGGTAAGAGTTTCCTCTACTATCATGGTAAATCTTCTTGGTTACTGGGTATGTTCCTGCGCATGTTTGGACTATTTACTCAGTAAGTAATCTGAAACTGGACTGTAAAAGGAAGCAGTGTTTGTTTCCATGGTGTTACCAGGTTCTTACCATATTTTTTGTGAGCGAATACCACTTTGTCGATGTTACCCTTAGTATAAACTTGTACTATACCTTCCAAGGCAATACCAGGTAAAACATGGCTATGTACTCAGTAAGTAATCTGAAACTGGACTGTAAAAGGAAGCCATGTTTGTTTCCATGGTGTTACCAGGTTCTTACCATATTCTTTGTGAGCAAATACCACTTTGTCAATGTTACCCTTAGTATGAACTTGTACTTTAAGTTCCAAGGCGATACCAAGTAAAACATGGCTATGTACTCAGTAAGTAATCTAAAACTGGACTGTAAAAGGAAGCCGTGTTTATTACCATGGTGATACCAGGTTCTTACCATATTCTTTGTAAGCGAATACCACTTTGTCAATGTCAGCCTTAGTATGAACTTGTACTATACATTCCAAGGCGATACCAGGTAAAACATGGCTATGTACTCAGTAAGTAATCTGAAACTGGACTGTAAAAGGAAGCCGTGTTTGTTTCCATGGTGTTACCGGGCTCTTACCATATTATTTGTAAGCGAATACCACTTTGTCAATGTTACCCTTAGTATGAACTTGTAATATAAGTTCCAAGGTGATACCAGGTAAAACTTGGCTATGTACTCAGTAAGTAATCTGAAACTGGACTGTAAAAGGAAGCCATGTTTGTTTCCATGGTGTTACCAGGTTCTTACCATATTCTTTGTGAGCAAATACCACTTTGTCAATGTTACCCTTAGTATGAACTTGTACTTTAAGTTCCAAGGCGATACCAAGTAAAACATGGCTATGTACTCAGTAAGTAATCTAAAACTGGACTGTAAAAGGAAGCCGTGTTTATTACCATGGTGATACCAGGTTCTTACCATATTCTTTGTAAGCGAATACCACTTTGTCAATGTCAGCCTTAGTATGAACTTGTACTATACATTCCAAGGCGATACCAGGTAAAACATGGCTATGTACTCAGTAAGTAATCTGAAACTGGACTGTAAAAGGAAGCCGTGTTTGTTTCCATGGTGTTACCGGGCTCTTACCATATTATTTGTAAGCGAATACCACTTTGTCAATGTTACCCTTAGTATGAACTTGTAATATAAGTTCCAAGGTGATACCAGGTAAAACATGGCTATGTACTCAGTAAGTAATCTGAAACTGGACTGTAAAAGGAAGGTGTGTTTGTTTCCATGGTGTTACCAGGCTTTTACCATATCCTTTTCAACTGTTCATTCCCTTTTCATGCAATAAACACAAACTTGGATTATGTTTCAAAGGAAAACGTTACACTTCACTCTCTAAATGTTAACATTATTGACCAAACATGAACAAATACAAAGGTTAAATCTATACAAACCTCCAGAGTACATAGCCATGTTTTACCTGGTATCGCCTTGGAATGTATAGTACAAGTTCATACTAAGGCTGTGTGATGTCGCAGCCACGTAAAGGCTGGTATCAGCGTGGGTCCAGCCGCCGCCCACAAAGGACCACTGGCACCAAGGACAGCTCCCGAGTGGACACCTCTCATTGCGCACGGCTGGCGAGGGATAATAAGACACACCTGCGCCGAATTGAGCGAATAGTGTTTTTACTGTATGTACATCGTGACTGTCTCCTGACCAAGTAAGTGAGTTTAAACTTGTAGTATTGCGTTGTGTTGTTGCTAAATCTTGTGTCTGGGCAGGGCTGCTAAACAGCAGTTATCCAGGCCTTAAGTTAAGTAGCTAGCTAGAGATCGTGCTCAGGGTACTTGCCGCTGCGTGAGACCCTGGCCTTTGTTTACATAATTAGGGTCATTGCAGGAAGCAGCTAAATAGCCCTGACATCTGTAACCAGATTCAGAGCGAATAGTGTTTTTACTGTATGTACATCGTGACTGTCTCCTGACCAAGTTAGTGAGTTTAAACTTGTAGTATTGCGTTGTGTTGTTCCTAAATCTTGTGTATGGGCAGGGCTGCTAAACAGCAGTTATCCAGGCCTTAAGTTAAGTAGCTAGCTAGAGATCGTGCTCAGGGTACTTGCCGCTGCGTGAGACCCTGGCCTTTGTTTACATAATTAGGGTCATTGTCAGCTGCGCCTTGCATATTTAAGGCGGCTGGCACTCTAGAGGCAGCCTTGTCTGCCAGCCTCGTCGCACGAAGACTCAGTCGAACAAAGACAAAGGAGTCTACCTGCGGAGTCCACCGAGGAAGGCCGACAAGGAGGATCACCTCTTCTGATAAGTATCAACCTATTCATATTCATAATTAGATTATATTCTACCTAGAACTTAGGCCGAATCCCAATACTCCCCCTTACCCCTTCCCCTTACCCCTTCCCCTTAATTTACCTCTAGCCCTTGGCCCTCGAAACTAAGGGGTAAGGGCTACATAGCCCTAAGAAATGGGACACCACTTGGTTACAGGTACGTCATCTAGGACGTATCGATATCTCCAAAGCAAGTAGTGTTATGCACTGATTTAAACGAAATTCGCTGCTAATGGAGTTTACTTTAAACTGTAGACATGCTAGTCAAAGAAATGCGGGACTGTTGTGCAATTCAGCACTGTAATATTAGCGTACCAAACTAGCGATTTTTAGAAACGTTTCAATTAGGAAAATGGTTGCAAATATATATGTTCATGACTGTATATAACACAAAACAAGACTGTCATAATTTTTTTATCAATAAATTAAGCCGAAAATATTATATTTAGCGGACTCTCTGGATGATCTGGCCGCCATTGTTGCCGGTCGCGCAGTTTTCACATAGCCCTCGGTTTCAAGTAAGCTCCCGACCTCACTTGGTTTTAAGGGGTGTATACCCCTTAGTCTTAGCCCTTCCCCTAGCTCAAAAAGAGTATTGGGACACCACTAGCTCTCACGGGAACGTGCAAAACGAAGGGGAAGGGGTAAGGGGGAGTATTGGGATTCGGCCTTATTCATAGCTAGCATGTGTTTCTTTAGCATTCCTGTTCATTACACTACCCGTAGACGTAGATATGTCACAAAATATATACGGTCTACTTCTAACCTTCACTACCTATCCAGATCTTCTCCACCTGCCCTCTCTCTTTCCTTAGGGCTCTGGAACTGCCAGTCTGCTGTGAACAAGGCACACTTCCTCCCGGCGTTTGCATCCCATGCTTCTCTTCATGCCCTTGCGCTGACAGAGACATGGATCCGCCCAGAGAACACTGCAACTCCAGCTGCTCTCTCCGTCAACCACTCCTTCACTCACTCACCCCGCTCAACTGGGCGGGGTGGTGGGACAGGTTTGCTTCTTTCCCCACATATTAAATACACATCCATGCCACTCTCTTTTACTGCCAAATCATTTGAACACCATTATGTGATGATAACTAATCCTATCAAAGCATGCTTAATTGTTCTTTATCGCCCACCAGGACCGCTAGCTGACTTTGTGGACGAGCTGGACATGCTCCTCAGCGTCCTCCCGGATGATGGAACCCCCCTGATAGTCCTTGGGGACTTCAACATCCACCTCCAAGGAACGCAGGCTGTTGACTTCTTGTCCCTCCTGACTGCCTTTGATTTGACGCTGCTGAGCACACCGGCGACCCACAAGGCAGGCAAACAGCTAGACCTCGTCCTGACACGTAACTGTATCACTGACTTAACCTCTGTAACCCCATTGCACATATCTGATCACTATTTTATCAAATTCTCTGTCTCTCTCCCTCCAACTCCTCCTACCTCCCCTCCCCTCGTAACTTTCCGGCGCAACCTCCGCTCCCTATCCCCCTCCCATTTCTCCTCTGTTGTAACATCCTCCATCCCTCCCATTGACGAGTTCTCGTCCCACCCCACTAACACTGCCACCGACACCCTGTTAACCACGTTAACTGCATCACTTGACTCTCTCTGTCCCCTGTCAACCAGGCCTGCACGATCTTCTCCCTCCTGCCCGTGGCTTACGGATGTTATTCGTGAAAAGCGGTCCACCCTTCGAGCAGCTGAGAGGAGATGGCGCAAGTCCAAAGACGGTCTGGACCTTGATAAGTATCACTCCCTCCTTAAATCCTTCTCTTCTCACATAACTGGTGCTAAAACCCTCTACTTTCTTAACAAAATTAACTCTGCTTCTAACCCCCACAAACTTTTCTCTACCTTCTCCACCCTTCTTAACCCACCTCCCCCACCCCCCCCCTCCACTCTGACAGCAGACGACTTCTCCTCCTTCTTTGAGGAAAAAGTCTCCGACATTAGCAGTCGGTTCCCTAAACACACCTGTCCTACCCCCTCACCTTTCACGACTGACCCAACTAAATGTCTAAACTCTTTCTCTCCCCTGTCCGAGTCAGAGCTCTCTGACCTCATTCTCTCTCATCGCCCCACCTCCTGCCCCCTTGATCCTGTCCCCTCCCCTCTCTTTCAAACTATCTCCCCCTCTATCATAACTTTTCTGCTCCATGTCCTAAACTCCTCTCTTACCTCTGGCACCTTCCCCTCTGCCTTCAAACAGGCCAGAGTTGTTCCTCTACTCAAAAAAACCCTCCCTTAACCCTGCCGTCCTCCAGAACTACAGACCGGTATCACTGCTACCCTTCTTTTCTAAAACAATTGAACGTGCTGTATCTAATCAACTGTCTAACTTTCTCTCTCAGAACAACCTGCTTGACCCCAACCAATCGGACTTCAAGACCGGCCACTCCACAGAGACTGCCCTCCTTTCAGTCACCACTGCCCTCCAGTCTGCCAGAGCGGCTTCGAGGTCATCCGTCATCATTCTGCTGGACCTTTCTGCAGCGTTTGACACGGTTAACCACCAGATCCTGCTCTACAGACTTGGAGAGATGCGCATCACTGGCACTGCACTCCAGTGGATCTCATCCTACCTCTCGGGAAGATCCTACCAGGTCTCCTGGGGAGGCAAACTGTCAGACCCCCGCCAGCTCTCCACCGGTGTCCCACAGGGCTCCGTCCTTGGACCCCTCCTCTTCTCTCTGTACACCACCTCACTTGGACCAATCATCACCTCCCATGGCTTCTCCTACCACTGCTACGCTGACGACACCCAGCTGTACCTGTCGTTCCCCCCGACCGATCCGGGGATCTCTGCTAGGATTGAGGCCTGCCTCGCAGACATCTCCGCCTGGATGACCGAGCACCACCTCCAGCTGAACCTTGCCAAAACAGAACTTCTCATCATCCCGGCTAAGCCCTCCATCTCCCACGACCTGTCTATCACCCTGGGATCTGCGACGGTGACCCCCTCATCCTCTGCCAGGAACTTTGGGGTTACAATGGATGACGAGCTCTCCTTCACGGCCCACATCGCCGCAGTCTCCCGGTCTTGTAGATTCACCCTCTACAACATCCGAAAGATCAGGAGATACCTGTCTGAGCACTCCACCCAGCTGCTAGTCCAAGCACTGGTCCTCTCCAAGTTGGACGACTGCAACTCGCTGCTCGCTGGTCTCCCAGCATGTGCAACCCGCCCTCTTCAGAGGATTCAGAATGCAGCGGCCCGCCTGGTCTACAATCTACCCAGACGCTCCCATGTTACCCCGCTCCTCATCTCCCTCCACTGGCTACCCATCAACGCCCGTATCAGATTCAAGACCCTGGTACTGACCTTCCGAGCAGTGAACGGGACTGCACCCATCTACATCAAGTCTCTCCTGCAACCTTACACCCCCACCCGTCACCTACGGTCTTCTTCAGACAACCGCCTGGTGGTCCCACCGCTCAAGACTGCCCGGTCCCAACACAAGCTCTTCTCCTGCCTGGCGCCCCAATGGTGGAACCAGCTCCCCACCTCCATCAGGGACACTGACTGTCTCCCCACCTTCAAGAAAAGGCTCAAGACGCACTTGTTCCGGGAGTACAACGGCACTTAAGAATGCTTGGCTGGACTTGTTAGTTTCCTCCAGGATCACTATGACTCTTATTGAGTGACTTGTTGCTATTGTAGGTTAGATATAACGAAGTTAAGTCTTGTACTTGCTGTGTAATATTTTACTGTTGATTGTTCTTTTACAGGTACAGTCCTGCACTTTTGTGGTTCATGTTGTTTTAATTTGTAACTTGTATAACTACATGCTCTTATGGGTCTTCCCTTTTGGCACTTGTTTAGCTTTTTCACAATGTATGCTTCATGTTTTGGCTGCTTGCAATGTTTGGGACTATCTCGTTGTTATGATCAGTGACCTATGCTCTTTTGTAAAGCTCTCTCTTGGAAGTCGCTTTGGATAAAAGCGTCTGCTAAATGAATAAATGTAAATGTAAATGAATTACACCTCATCAGCCGTGCCATAAAGAAGCGAGACCAGTCCAGTTTGCGGGGGAATCACAGCGCAGCTACGAACCGCTACCAGAGACTAATCTCTCTCCTTCTTTCCCCAGACTCGGCCGATGAAAGCGGGCACGGCCCCCTCCCTCGCTAAAATACCATGGAGACAGCACAGGACAGACCCCGGGGTCCGACCCTTCTTTTTGTTAGTGTTTTGTCTCTTTTTTGCCGACTTTCTTTGTTTTACCACTTTAACGGGCCACCGGACCCTGTCTGCCGGGTGTTTTAAGTTGATTTTGGCTGGAATAAAGAAGCTACCACTTACTCTCTGCCCAACCTCTTTTCTTTGCCACAGTGGTGGAGAATGCGGGCACTGAGTTAGGCCACGGCAAAGATGATGGATAAGCGGAGCAGCCAATCCCCAGGCCAAGAGGAGGGCCTTGTCGACCCTGCTACTATACTGGGCCACCTACTCCAAGCATCCATAAACCAACAGAGGGTGACTCAACAGCTGGTAACAAATCTAGGCCAACTGACGGGAGGGTAGCTACGGGCGCAACACGCGGCAACCACTGATACACGGCGCGAAGCCAGCCAGATCCTGACCAAGCTTACGGCCGACGATGACATCGAGGCATACCTGCACACCTTCGAGGTGGTGGCGCGCCGGGAAGGCTGGCCACGGGCTGATTGGGCTACGGTGCTTGCCCCGTTCTTGAGCGGAGAAGCCCAGCGAGCCTATTACGCCCTTCCAACGGATGAAGCCGAGGACTATACGTCCCTGAAGGCAGCCGCACTGGCTCGGGCCGGGTTGTCCCCAGGAGCGGCAGCCCAACAGTATCAGACCTGGACTTATGTCCCGGGGGTTCCTCCTCCCGTCCAAATGGCCCAGCTTCAGCGCATTGTATACCGGTGGCTACAACCTGAACGGCATGGTCCCAAGGGCGTCACAGACCGGGTTGTCATGGACCGTTTCCTGAGGGGGCTCCCTCCTGCCGATCGGAGGGCGGTGGCACAGCTAGACCCCGATACGATACAGGAAATGGTCCTGCTGGCGGAGCGGGCGGAAGCAGCCAGGTCCATGACATCACTTCACCCAAAGGAAAACGGAACTCGCATGGGCCCGCGGACGCCACCCCCCAGACCAAACAACTCCTACAGCCCAAAGACGCCGCCGGGCAGGGCCCCTTCCCGGTCTTACCCCGTAGACGAGCCTATGCCAACGACCCCGGGGCCAGGAGCCCCAGACCGAGTCAGCGTCCCTGGGAGGTGGGCTGTACGCTGCACGGGGAATATCAAGAGGGGGCACCCTTTTGTACGGTCAAGATCCTAGGAAAACCGGTTCAAGCCCTTCTAGACACCGGCAGTTCTATATCCCTGGTGCGGCCCTCACTGCTACCCACGGGGGCAGCGGATAGAATGCTCCCTCCCGGTTTCCTGTGTTCACGGTGACACACGTGAGGTCCCTGCAACGGCGCTCGAGGTATCAGCCCGGCCAGGCAGATGGACCCTGCGAGTGGGAGTGGTTCGTGGACTCCCGGTTCCATTTCTCCTCGGCCGGGATTGGCCGGGCTTGGAAGAATTACTGCGCACCCGGCGAAACCCCAAGCAAGGCCAACGGCCTGGAGCCCCGTGCCCTGGCCCACCAGTAGTGTCCTACCTGTCGGAAGAAGAGGAAGCGGACGGCGAAGGTGAGCCTCCCTTGTCCGTTAACCCTCTCTCTGACCTCTTCCAACAGGCCGCCCTTCGGGGCTCCTTCCAAAGGGAACAACAGGAGGACGAGAGACTGAAGCACTGTTGGGCACAGGTCCGGGAAATAGAAGGGAAGCCGCACGGCCCCACGCCGCTCCCTACAACGTACTTCTCTATCTCCAACGGACTCCTGTATCACGTCACCCAAGGAGGTGAGGAGGACGTACGCCGCCTGGTGGTTCCACGGGGAAAAACGCTCACGGTCCTGGAGCTGGCCCATTCGCATCCCCTTGGGGGCCACTTGGGGATCCATAATACCCTGGCTCGAATCCAACCCCGATTCCTCTGGCCAGGGATGAGAGCGGACGTCGAACGCCTTTGCAGGACCTGCCCCGAATGCCAAAAGACCGCTCCCCAAAAACCACCGCCAGCGCCCCTCATCCCGTTGCCTATAATCGAGACCCCCTTCGAGAGGCTGGGCATGGACTTAGTAGGACCTCTACCGAAGTCAGGTCGCGGACAGGAGTACATCCTGGTGCTGGTGGATTACGCCACCAGGTACCCGGAAGCTGTTCCGCTGCGTAAAGCAGCGTCCAAAGCCATCGCCAGGGAACTCGTCCAGCTGTTCAGCAAGGTCGGGATCCCAAAGGACATACTGACGGACCAAGGTACCCCGTTTGTTTCCCGGTTGATGGCTGACCTCTGCCGTTTGCTACGGATTCACCACCTGCGCACCTCCGTATACCACCCCCAGACAGACGGCCTGGTCGAGCGCTTCAACCAAACATTGAAGAAAATGCTCCGAAGAGTGGTGACTGAAGACAGCCGGGACTGGGACCTTATGCTTCCGTACGTCCTTTTCGCTGTGAGAGAGGTGCCCCAGGCATTCACCGGGTTCACTCCGTTTGAGCTGTTGTACGGCCGGCGGCCACGGGGGCTCCTGGATGTCGTGAGAGAGGCCTGGGAGCAACAGCCATCCCCCCTGCGGACGGTGATCGAGCATGTACGGGAAATGGAGGAGAGGATCCGACGCGTAAGTCCCATAGTGAAGGAGCACATGGAGGCGGCGCAGCGCGCCCAGCGGAGAACCTACAACCGACCCACCCAGCCACGAGAGTTCTCCCCGGGGGACCGGGTGTTAGTCATGATACCGGATGCTCGGTGTAAATTTCTCGCGGCCTGGCAAGGCCCGTACACCGTGACGGAGAACCTGGGTCCGGTCACCTACAGGGTGCACCAGGCAGAGAAGAGAAAGGATACCCAAACCTACCACGTCAACCTGCTGAAACGCTGGGAGGAACCCGAACCTTCCCCCCTCTCTGCTTTTGCCCGTCCTCTCAAAGACGTTGCCATGGGCGAGGACCTCACCTCCACGCAGCGCCAGGAAGTGAGGGAACTTGTAAGCCAGCACCAAGACGTGTTCAACCCTAGCCCGGGCTACACCCAACTGCTACACCACGACATCGTTACCCCACCGGGAGTACGGGTCCGGTTGAAGCCATATCGTTTACCCGAAGCCAGGAGGAAAGCGGTAGAGGAGGCAGTAGACGAAATGCGTTGACTAAACGTCATAGAGGAGTCGCACAGTCCCGGGTCCAGCCCAGTCGTTGCTGTCCCCAAGCCAGACGGGAGTCTGCGCATCTGTTACGACTTCCGCCGTTTAAACGAAGTCTCCAAGTTCGACGCTTACCCCATGCCCAGAGTGGACGAGCTGATAGACCGACTGGGAACGGCTCGCTACGTGTCCACTCTCGACCTTACAAAGGGCTACTGGCAGGTGCCCCTGACTCCATCGGCTAAAGAAAAAAACGCCTTCAGCACACACAGCGGCCACTGGCAATACAGGATGCTACCCTTCGGCCTACATGGGGCGCCTGCGACCTTCCAGCGGTTAATGGACGTCGTGCTGAGGCCACACAGGGAATTCGCTGCCGCCTACCTCGATGACGTTGTGATCCACTCAGGGACCTGGGCCGAACACATGGAGCACCTCCGGAAGGTGTTGGGAGCATTACGACGGGCGTCCCTAACCGCCAACCCGAAGAAGTGCAGCCTCGCTTTGTCAGAAGCAAGCTACCTGGGATATACCATTGGCAGGGGCATGGTGAAGCCACAACAGGCCAAAGTAGAAGCGGTGCGTAACACCCCTACTCCAAGGACAAAAACCCAGGTGCGAGCCTTTCTAGGACTGGCGGGTTACTACAGGCGATTTGTCCCCAACTTTTCCTCTATCGCCGGCCCTTTGTCAGACCTGACTAAGAAGGGCCGCCCCGAGGTGGTGGTATGGACAAACGCTGAGGAAGAAGCGTTCCTGAAGCTAAAAGAAGCCCTCACCACGGAGCTGGTCCTACGGAACCCAGACTTCGACCGCCCCTTTCTCCTTCAGACGGACGCTTCAGAGACGGGGTTTGGGGGCGGTTCTCTCCCAAGACTTCGGGGGTGAAGAGCACCCATACTCTTTTCTAGCCGCAAACTAACCCCTGCCGAAAGCCGGTATGCAACCGTGGAACGAGAGGCCCTGGCCATCAAGTGGGCCCTGCAGGAGCTCCGCAATTACCTACTGGGCCGACGCTTCACCCTGGTGACCGACCATGCACCCCTACAATGGATGGCCCGGGCCAAGGACGGCAATGCCAGGATCACCCGGTGGTTCCTGTCTCTGCAGGATTTCTGTTTTGACGTCAGCCATTGTTCGGGAACGCAACATGGTAACGCCGACGGCCTCTCCCGGCTGCACGCGCTGTGGGCAGCTGCGCTGGACCCGCCTGGGTCCCACCGGGTCCCCGGCTCCTTGCTTGGGGGGGGGACTGTGATGTCGCAGCCACGTAAAGGCTGGTATCAGCGTGGGTCCAGCCGCCGCCCACAAAGGACCACTGGCACCAAGGACAGCTCCCGAGTGGACACCTCTCATTGCGCACGGCTGGCGAGGGATAATAAGATACACCTGCGCCAAATTAGACCTTGTCAGCCGTGCCATAAAGAAGCGAGACCAGTCCAGTTTGCGGGGGAATCACAGCGCAGCTACGAACCGCTACCAGAGACTAATCTCTCTCCTTCTTTCCCCAGACTCGGCCGATGAAAGCGGGCACGGCCCCCTCCCTCGCTAAAATACCACGGAGACAGCACAGGACGGACCCCGGGGTCCGACCCTTCTTTTTGTTTGTGTTTTGTCTCTTTTTTGCCGACTTTCTTTGTTTTACCACTTTAACGGGCCACCGGACCCTGTCTGCCGGGTGTTTTAAGTTGATTTTGGCTGGAATAAAGAAGCTACCACTTACTCTCCGCCCAACCTCTTTTCTTTGCCACAGCTGACATTGACAAAGTGGTATTCGCTTACAAAGACTATGGTAAGAACATGGTAACACCATGGAAACAAACACGGCTTCCTTATACAGTCCAGTTTCAGATTACTTACTGAGTACATAGCCATGTTTTACCTGGTATCGCCTAGGAAGGTATAGTACAAGTTTATACTAAGGGTAACATCAACAAAGTGGTATTCGCTCACAAAGAATATGGTAAGAACCTGTTAACACCATGGAAACAAACACGGCTTCCTTTTACAGTCCAGTTTCAGATTACTTACTGAGTAAATAGTCCAAACATGCGCAGGAACATACCCAGTAACCAAGAAGATTTACCATGATAGTAGAGGAAACTCTTCCCGGGGAGGTAGGTATACCAGCCAAGTAAATGAGGCCATCATCGATATGTATCTGAAAAGGTATTTTATTGGAAAGTACTATCTTATACTCTCATTAGACGTGGATTGTTACCGACATTAACCTTAGGTAACTGCAGGGTAATAGTAGAGTATTTTTTTTGTAATTCTGCTGGAGCTTGGCCGTCTTTACCTACTTAGTAGCAGTGGTATTTACGCAATAACACATTATAATTTACCATATATATCTCCTGTAGATACCAACTTACTACCAGCGGTATTTAAATAGTAATATTTATACGTTTCCAGGTAAATACTAAGTTTTGTCTTCTGTCTTTACCTAATTAGGACCAGTGAAAATGACCCAGTAATAACCAGCACGTTAGTAAATAGTTAATCGGTAAATACTTCAAATTATCGCTGTATTTACCACATTGGTACCAATCGATGATACCCAATAATACAGAAAACATACCCAGTAATGACCAGCATGTTAGTATTTAGTTAATGGGTAAATACTTCGAATTATCTAGGTATTTACCACTTTGGTACCAATCGGTAATACCCAATAAAACACAAAACATACCCTTTACTTTCTATGTAAATACCTAGTACTTAAGGGACTGTAAAAGGAAGGGTTACCAATGCTCGTGCTGTCAGGGTGCTGCAGCACCCTCAGCACCCATAGTTCCCGCGGCCATGGTGCCACCTAGAGCAGGGGTTCCCAAACATTTCAGCCCACGACCCCTAAAATAATGGTGCCAGTGACTCGCGACCCCCGCATCCACGTAGGTGATTTACATGGACTTCGATCCAGATCCGCCCACCAGAACCGGCCCGGGTATTCACCATCACAGCAGCCCTGCCCTGCTAATGCAGGCACATTCTGAGTTAGATGTGATGCTAGTTCGGAAGATCAACAGTTAATGTGAGCACGCGTAGCACGCAATCATTTTTTTTTTGCCTTTATTTGAACGCAACATATTTTTTTAGCTTTTTGTAAAATAAACAACGCAGTTTTTCAATTGGTAAAACTCATATCGTAGCAACCCACCTTCTGACTTCAAGTTTCAATGAACTTTCCGTTACGTTAAATGACCGGACTACTTGCGGAATGATATAAAAGATGTGAATTAGAAGCACAAAACCCATTGCCAATGACAGCGGTCATAAAATTTTCGCAGCAATGAATATCAAGAAACCACTGGACTAGTTCATCCAATAATAAAAGTTCGCATTTCTTTCAAACTTTTGAGGATGTGTACAGTCCACCTTTTATATCCAACAAATTACCCCCCTGAACTTTTAAAACATATCTATTGGCCTACTACAATTGAAAATATCCTATGGCTTCTTCTCCATTTGGGTCTTGATACAATGCCATCTAATATTTTCTGCCCATTCTGCACAGTTTTTGGGAATTTCCACACCAGCACCTTTTGCCCAGTTCCTCTATTCTGCCCTACTACATGTGTTTTGCAACACCAGTTACATTCAACCCTGGGTTATAGCCCTTCACAATTGCATAGTGCCATTCATTCTTCAAAGATCACACCCATCAAGTCAAAGTAAATAGTACCTGGTCCAACTCCATGTCCAAGCCCATGGCATCTGTGGAGGAATACAGTCCTCACACTTGTCAAACCCTCCCCACACAAGACCAATGACTTTATAACTTTTGTGTAGGCCAGTACTATAGCAGTTTGCAGACATACAGCAGAGATGAGACTCCCGAGAGTGAATTAGAGATAATGGTAGTGGGAGGGTGTTGCACTTTTCTGCTTCTCTTTTTCACCACTCCTATAAAACATTTCTGGGGCGCCAATGCTTTTGCCTGTAAATGTCTGCAATGCTGGGAAGAAAACTATATGACAACCATAATGTTTAATATAACTGGCCCCTCCAACAGTACAACTGGCCCCAGCTTGCCCCCCCATGGTCTAGAACCTCCCCTAGCTGCATTGCAAATCAAGACAAGAGCCTTTTCATAAGACCCAGCGGCAGACTCATGCTCTCTGAGACCATCAAATTTCAGCACTGATGGAATATCTCTTGTCTGTTAAAGTAGACTTACTTGGTTGGAACTAACTGTTCTCCAGATGTGGCATGGTGGAGCACCTACTTCCAATACCAACCTATAGAGGCAAGTAGAACTCGATAAAGTCTGTAGGTAAAAACCAAGGAATGAGAGTGAGGGCTTGGTCAGCCCAACCTTTTCAGAAAACCTTGGACGTCTGTGCATCTCCCAAACTTAGGTGTGTGTCAGGGCCCAAGATGTGTCTGCAGGGCTCCAGCCTGCGACCAAATAGTCGCATTTTGCGACCAGTTTTTGAGACAGTGCGAGCATTTTTTACACTCGCACATGTGCGACCTACAAATTTGGAATTGATTGGGTGTGCACAACGTCAGCAACGACACATAGATACAGTGTTGCCAGGTCCGTGGTTTTTACTTTAAATAAAATAATTTATTTATGCTCAAATCCTACCAAACTGACAGCACATACACACATGGACATGGGGCACGCCCACATACACACGCACTGTGCGTGTGCACACGTGCCTAATGCTCTCAGTCTCCTGAACAAATCTCCTGAAAACTGGTTTTAATGCTGGCATACTCAACAGTTGGTGTTGCTTTGTAGATATTACAATAGATTGGGCAATGATATCAATGCTGTTGGACTATAAAAGCAGTGTATATGGTTTGGTAGGGGCATATTTTGAGTTCTGATATTGGCCTGGTTTTATTGGCCATTGGGCTGGTTTTGTCACACTGACCTGGTAACCCTGCATAGATACGACGTTCTAGTAAGACAGCGATATCAACAAGCCCTCAGCATTAGTACCATAGCTAAAACTCAAGGAAAGTTTAGGCTATTTTTCACTAGGTTCCTACGAACATGTCTTAATCTGCCAGACAAGTGGGTTTCCCTTCGTTCTTTTGGTGAGCAGTTTTACGAGCCCATCTTACCCTGCGTCATGGAGCCGAGCAACTAATTACTAATTTAGCACTAGCGTTGCTACTGTATCCCTGCCTGTGTTTGCGCTGTTGTACTCGGCATGTATCTTGTCGTGGTGTCGGAGAACTGATCGAAAAGTGCATCATACATTTAAGTCATTTAGCGAAGACTTGCATGTACAGTACGTATTGTCACATTAAATAATGTATTTAAACTCAAGCTTATGTGGTGCGTCGCTGTATATCAGTTGTAAAAATGTCAGTAAAAAACAGACCCATCTGCAACCGACGCAGGCCCACCCCTCAATTTCCCCAGTACCTGAGCGATTCTAGGATCAGACCTTCAGAGACCTAGCCTGGCTGCCAGCCCAACTTCTCCCCGCCCACAAAAAAATTTGGTCGGGAAGTTGGGTCTGGAGGGTCTCGTATTGGGGAACAACTACAGAAAACCAGAATCTGGGCGTACCAATGAAATTGCCAGGGCGGGCTTTATACGACGATGGACAGATGATCAACAGTAACGTAATCACCCACGTCACAAAAGAGTGCTTAAATTGAATTTGTTTTGAACAAACAACATATTACGTTGCTCTGATTGGTTGTAGGTCTATCCACTTGAGCAAAGAGGCATTTGTTTACCAGGCTCGTTTGAAACACGCCCCGTAGTCAAAGCCCAACGGAGAGTTCTCAGACTCATATTCTGACTAGAATTATGAGTATGACAACGTCAGGCTATTAGTGACCCCAATGAGAATGTGACATGAATACAGTGCCTTGCAAAAGTTCTAAACCCCCTTGCTAATATAAATCAGAAATTTCACTGGATAACAATTAATACATTTATGTATTATTACACAAAATATTGAATTAATGAAAAAACTAAGGATGTCCCTTTCTTCATGAACTACCAGTATCAGGTCTAAAATTGCCACTGAATTGTACCCTCTCTAGTTACATTAATAAATGCATTGCAGGTCAATAAAAGGTGTGCCCCTACATTTTCTGCTTGCGCTCCTAAAATTTTCAGTCAGGGGCTACTGTGCTCCTAGTAAAAAAAGTTCATTTGCAGCCCTGATCTGTGAGAATTTGGAGCATGCGCGCTGTGGAGCAAGGGATACAGTTCATTGGAAGAAGCCCTAGCAATTAGTCAAGCATGCATATTTAAAATATTCACCATAAATTTACTTTTCATTTTACATTCAACTATTTCTTATATTTATGTACTAAACATAGTCAAGAGTCTCTATATTTACTTGTGATTGAATCAGAGTATCCGTTTTTGACAGGTAGATGTGTAAAGCATTATTTTAGCGTTAGCTATTAATTCAATTTCCATTAATGTAATCATTTTTGGAGATATGAAGTTGCCTTTGCACATGGTAACATTTTGTAGTGTATTTCTCTTGTGGAACAGATCAAGTCCCTAGGTCAATGTGGCACCTATTTATGGACACATGAAATATGTGCAACAGGTGTAACAAGTAAATGTTACTAATTTGGCAATTCTGAAATATATTCCTTATTTCTTATCATCCTATAGAAAGACATGTATCCTACACACATACCCCCCTATTTTGACGATCTGAAACGTAAGTATCAAAACGCAAAGCGCAAGTAACTTTGTGGGCGTGACTTCAGCTTGGTTGTTATTTTGCCGGCGGGATAAATTACTTTGCGCCTGGCGCAAATCTAAAAAGGGTTGGTCTGAAGTAGCTACATTACCAATGGGTGTGGTTTGGGCGTAACGTGCAATAAACCAATCAGAGCATCATCTCACATTCCCTTTAAGAGCAGCGCTTGTTCCATAGCGAATTGCTATTAACGGCGGATTTGCCAGGCGCACGCCAGCGGTTCACAGCCGAGGAGATCGACGTTGTCGTCAGGGCCGTAAAATATAGAGAAGTGACATTGTATGAGAAAGGCAGAGCAGTTTTCTCATTGCACTAAATTGCCCACTCATGCTACTCATTCAAATTATTATTCTTATTTTTACATGATAATATATTTTTTTAAATTGTTATATTTAAAAATTGTTTAGTTCTTAGAATTAGTTTAAGTAATGTACTTAATTTATACCAGCATATGTTTATTGTTTGCACCTTCCTACCACAGCAAATCGCGTATTTGTGTAACATAAGCTTCATGGCAAATAAACCGAATTCTGATTCTGATCGGCATGGGAGAAGAAACCTAACCAAATTAGCTTCGGATAAACAGTCATGGGAGGAAATTGCCACCGTTGTTACAAATGAAGTTCACATACATAGAAATTTCTTATGAAAATCTTTTTATAATCATTGAAGAAATGTAACACGCCATAAACCAAAACAAAGTAACTGAGCTTCGCAGAAAGAAGACCCTGGCCCCGCCAGCAGTGTGCACGGACCAAGCTTGCGCCCTTAAAATAGCATCTGAATATTACGCCATTGACTTTAAACCACGTTTTTCCTGGTCAGTGGCGGAATTGTTTTTCGGAAACTGCAAAATAGCACCAGGAACACGTCTCCTTTTTCGCTGAACCGCCCACGGGAGCGCAAAGTCATTTCGACGTGCGTCTGTGGAGGGAAACGTCGGCTTTGCGTCGAGTGCAAACTAGGAATGACACTTGCGTCGTTGACTAAGTCAATTGCGCTGGGTGCAAGATAGGGCCCATAGGACCCAGAATCAAGTCAATCGGGGCTACGGTTCATGAGGAGATTTGTGTAGTTTTGGACAAATCATTATTGTACAGAAATATACAAAATGCCATCCATTATAGGTTCTTGAGGCTTTTTTGTTCCTCATGAGAAATAAGGCATGTACTAAATTTCAGAATTTTGGGACTTAAGGGCTGCAAGTGGCATCACTTTGAAAATTTATTAATTGGGGCGTGGCCTGTAACGCCAGCTATCGTCTCACGTGAACCATGTTTGGTATGGTGGTTACGAATGTGGTGCAGTTTCAACATGCCAAATTTCTCAACTTTTACATTACTGGTCTAGGGGCCCATATAACTAGAATAATAATACACCAGAGGAATTTCTGAAACAAACAAATACAATAGGGAAGGGGCTGTGACCCGAAGAGATCAAGCCAAGAGGCAGATCATAATTTTTTATTATTTGATATCAAAATGGTGATCCAAACAACGTCAATTCCGGCACTGCACTCTGTTGGGATATATATGGGCACGGTTCTTTCTCTGATCATGGGAAACAACTAATTTGTACACACACACAGACTCCTGCAATTAATATGTATAATAGTGATACAACAAATTTTTTAATATTCAAACATCTAAGGTTATTCGAAAAAAAAAACAACTATAAGCAATAGTTAACTTTTTTATTTAATTAAAAGCAGACAATTGTATTTACACCAGGGTACTGAGCCATGTTTTGTTGGCACAAAAGTAGAGACAGCATAATAAACTTACTTTTCCAAGTCTTGCAACACTAATTTCAGTTTTTGAAAATCAGTCCACAATTTTCAACTTCAAAGATGGTAGTCTGATCGCTGCCTCCTTGACTTCAGCTGATATGTCCACACCCAAACGTGCCCTACAACAAAAACACTGTATTAAAGGTACAATATGTTTTTTTTTATCCCATATATATATTTGTTTCCCTTATAAACATGTTGTGTCAGCTAGTGCAGCCCTGGGCCATTCACACCAACAGCGAATCGATGCAATGATCATGTGTTTTGTTGACTGGTTGAACATGTCCCAAAAACATTGCACACCCTTTAAAGCTTGAATCCAACGGTCCGTGTCGCGCTGCTCGTTGCGCCCCTGTCGTGTGAATGCCCCATAACGTCTGAGACACACAACTGGCCACAAATGGCGCAAGGCTGTTCACACTAGACGCACATTTTCACACATAGCCCTACATGGAGTTGCATGACCATAGTTGCCTATTTTACAAAGACTAGCCTTTAAGGCCGAATCCCAATACTCCCCCCTTAACCTTCCCCTTAGTTTTGCGTGTTCCCATGAGAGCTAGTGGTGTCCCAATACTCTTTTTGAGCTAGGGGTAGGGCTAAGACGAAGGGGTATACACCCATTAAAACCAAGTAAGATAGGTAGCTTACTTGAAACCTAGGGCTATTTGAATACTGCGCCACCGGTAACAATGGCGGCCAGATCATCCAGAGTCTGATAAATGTAATATTTTTGGCTTAATTAATTGATAAAAATTTTTGGACAGTCTTGTTTTGTGTTATACACTGTCCTGAACATATATATTTGCAACCATTGTACAGTGCTGAATTGCACAACTGTCCCGCATTTCTTTTACTAGCATGTCTACAGTTTTAAGTAAACTCCATCAGCAGCGAATTTCGTTTAATATCAGTGCATAACACTACTTGCTTTGGAGATATCGATACGTGCTAGATGATGTACCTGTACCCAAGTGGCGTCCCATTTCTTAGGGATATGTAGCCCTTACCCCTCAGTTTCGAGGGCCAAGGGCTTGGGGTAAACTAAGTGCTATAGGTAAGGGGTAAGGGGGACTATTGGGATTCGGCCTAAGGCTAAAAAGACAAATGTTGCCACATTATGTAGGGATGCTGTTGAGATGTCTGTTGAAGCAGCAAGTTGTCTAAATGAAGCATATGCAATGTTTACGTCAGCTTTCAACATGAAAAGGGAAAGCTCAGAGAAGGTGAAAGGCTTGGTGACTGGCGCAGAAATGCGCGTCTAGTTTGAACTGCCTTGCGCCATTCGTAACTGATCGTGGTGCTTTGGGGCGCTTCGCAGCCAGTGTCTCCCAGGCATAAGAGTTGTTATAATACGGGTGGATGAAATCAAGTATTTTGATTGGTTGAGAGGGAGTTCCGGGGTGTGCATTATTGAGCAATAAAGTACTGTACGCCTTTTTACAATTATCTTAAAGGGGAGAGTTCCATATTAGTGCGCACTCAAAATAACTAAAAGGTTGCCGACGAAAAAGACTGTCTACAAGTACTCGTGTTCAGCAGTTTATTGGTGAGCAAGCTAGACTATTAACATTCGGTTAATTTTTTAGCAATAATATTGCACTGTCCCGTGCTATCAGTGCTAACTAGCAGGTGTAGCTACTGAAAAGTTGTACGGAAGCTCAGGTCTAGTTAGCTAGCTAGTTACGAGTTCACTAGTTGCCATTAGTTGTTGACTAGCTAGCCATTAGTTGTTGACTAGATATCCACTTATTTAATTTTAGCTCCGTAGGCACGCAATTACATGACCTGGTCTTGGCTTCTTAAAACAATGTTTTCCACGGATGCACAATTAATGGAGAAATCAACATACGCTAACCTTAACAACAGCCTAATGTTAGTCTATTGAGTCCCAAGTCACTTGTAACTAGTTAACAGCATATGTAGCTAGCTAGCATATACCCAGTGCCTACGAAACATTTATGATTGATTTGGAATGTTTAGGCCTAATATTTTAATTAAATAGTATTTTATTGAAAGTGTCCCATTGTCATTGTTGTTTTTAAAGGCAACTTTTATAAAATGAGCAATGTGAATGAATGAGATGGTGCGAGATCTAGCTAGGCTAAAAGTTATTCTCAACAAACCTGAAGTTCACAATGCTGTTTATCCGTTGCATAACAGCCACACGTACGGGACTATTTTCTCTCGGCTACTGAAATGCGATATGCAACGTTTGTTGGCTATAACGATTTTGTGCTGAAAGGCAGCTTTGTATTTATTTACTATTCATGATTTCGCTGGTAACCGTATTGTAAAAGCAATAATGTACGAGAGGCAGTACTTTATCGTCAATGAAGTACGTGTTCCAGGGTTTGCCGCTGCGCGCCGGGCGGAACAAAACCCTGGAATACGTACTTTATTGACAATAAAGTACTGCCTCTCGTACCTTATTGCTCAATTAAGCAACACAGACAGCTCAGTGCCAATGGAATGTCAATTTTGAATTTCTAAATTTTCGACCGGCTACTATTTTAGCCCATTTTGTTCCCGCAATCCTGCTCTACCAATCGCCTTTGGCAAAGGTTGGCATAATGCTGACAAATTAGGGGATGCTCTTTCTCATGTTAAAATGTATTTTAGAATGTTACCTATTGCAGCTTTAACTGTGCAATTTTAACTGAGTGTAATTGGTTGAACTCACTCCTCAGTACAAATGAAATTGTCAGGGCGAGCTTTATCCGATGATGGACAGATGATCGACAGTAACATAATCAACCACGTCACCAAAGAGCGCTTGGGTTGAATTAGTTTTCAACAAACAACATATTACGTTGCTCTGATTGGTTGTAGGTCTATCCAATTGAGCGAAGAGGCATTTGTTTTACGAGTTCGGTTGAAACACGCCCCATACTCACAGCAAAACAAAGATTACAGACTCATATTCTGACTTGAATTATGAGTATGACAACGTCAGGCTAGACTAGGATCTTTGAAATGAACAAATTGTTCAGAATTTGACTGGGTCTTTGGATATGTCTTTTGTCAATAAAAAAAAGATGAAATACTGTTAACACGACCAGTTTGAGTGTCTTAAGACGTTTGACCAGAAAATACAGTGTTAACATGTAAATGTTTCACCCCTTAAAGGCAGGGTAGGCAATGTTGTTGAGAAGCTTTTTGTCATATTTGCCAAAAGTAACCTTACGTCTTGATAGCAACCAATATATCTAAAAGTTTGACGGTAATATGAAATCATTCCGACATATGTGGGCATCGCAATACTGTGATAAACAAGACCAATCATTAAGGGGTACCCTGACTATTGATTGGACAGGCTACCTGTCAGTCTACCTACCACCTGCGCACACTCTGCCCCTCCACTCAATGCTCGTTACTATAGTTTTGTGAGAGTGGCTTTGAAGGGAGGAGGTGGGATATTTTGGTTTGAGTCGTGTAAAAAATAAGCTAAAATAGCTAGCTTTGCGCAACTTTCCTACCCTGACTTTAAGTCAGAGGTCTTCAACCCTGGTCCTCAGGGACCCCCTGTCCTGTGCGTTTTAGATGTTTCCCTGCTCCAACACACCTGATTCAAATGAATGGGTCGTTATCTAATTATGCAGAAGCCTGTTAACGGCCATTCATTTGAATGAATCAAATGAAGCAGGCAGTGTACATGGTTCAGAGTGGCCTACCTTAAACAATAGGCTAGGCTACTGACCATTTACAATAAGTTGTTACGTCAATTATTAATTGGCAGCATTTATGCCATTAAGAACATACTTTGAGTGTAAGGTGTCTTTAAGTAGCCTAACTTTATTGCTTTATTGCTAAAACACCTGGGAATAAATACATTGAATCTTTGGGGGGGGGAGCACTGAAGACCCATTTTGACCCAGGAAAAACCCTGTGTATGCATAAAACACAATTCAAAACAGTTTTGAACAGTTTTTTGTCCTTTTGGGAGGAGAAAATTGAACTGAAGTGGAGTGAAACATGGAGCATAGCTCATGCACAAAGTTTCTTTCTGGTCAAACATTCTGGTGGCTGTGCAAAAAAAGGTTTGAGCCTATAAATTTTTTCAATTCAAAATCTTTTTTTTATGGATACGGAGACCATTCATCGTTAATTTGCAAACTGCATCATTAAACCTTTTATGCAGGTCTGTCTGCAAGATACAAGTATAAATAATCCAGTCTATATGCATGCTCTGCGCTAGGGGTCAGTATGGTTGGTGTCTGAATTCATCCCCGTTCCCCAGGAAAGGTCCAAAATGTTCTCCCTTTAAATAATGAGACTGAATAGTTTGGCATGTCAGCTTGTCTTGTCGTCGTCATCTGCCGCTTATCCGGGGGTCGGGCCGTGGGGGCAGCAACCTTAGCACGGAGACCCAGACTTCCCTCTCCCCGGCCACTTCCACCAGCTCTTCCTGGGGGACCCCGAGGCGTTCCCAGGCCAGCCGAGAGACATAGTCCCTCCAGCGTGTCCTGGGTCTTCCCCAGGGCCTCTTTCCAGTGGGACGTGCCCAGAACACCTTACCAGGGAGGCATGCAGGAGGTTTCCTGATCAGATGCCCAAGCCACTTTAGCTGGCTCCTCTCGACGCGGAGGGGCATCAGTTCTACTCTGAGCCCCTCCCAGATGACCGAGCTTCTCATCCTATCTCTAAGAGAGAGCCCGGACACCCTGCGGAGAAAGCTCATTTCAGCCGCTTGTATTTGCAATCTCGTTCTTAGTATAGTATATAGTATAGCATAGTTTGTGACCATAGGTGAGGGTAGGAACGTAGATCGACTGGTAAATAGAGAGCTTCGCCTTTCGACTCAGCTCCTTCTTCACCACGACGGACCGATGCAGAGCCCGCATCACTGGGGACGCCGCACCGATCCCCCTGTCGATCTCGCGCTCCGTTCATCCCTCACTCGTAAACAAGACCCCGCGATACTTGAACTCCTCTGCTTGGGTCAAGATCTCCTCCCCGACCCGGAGATTGCACTCCACCCTTTTCCGGTCGATAACCATGGCCTTAGATTTGGAGGTGCTGATTTGCATCCCAGCCGCTTATTCGGTTGCGAACCGCTCTAGTGAGAGCTGAAGGTTGCGGCCCGATGAAGCCAACAGGACCACATCATCTGCAAAAAGCAGCGACCCGATCCTGAGGTCACCAAACCGGCCCCCCTCAACGCCCTGGCTGCACCTAGAAATTCTATCCGTATAAGTAATGAACAGAATCGGGGACAGAGGGCAGCCCTGGCAGAGTCCAACCCTCACCGGCAGGGCCGGCCCAAGGCATAAGCGAACTAAGCGGCTGCTTAGGGCCCCCGTGGCAACCAGAGGGCCTCCAAGAGCACATGAAATGACAGTTTAATGTACAGTGTTTCTTCAATTAAAAGCTGCTCTCGTTTAAATGCCGCACCAAACATGAACATTGTGTTATAAACTTCGTACCCCGGTAGGGGTAGCCGGTCCTGAAATACCTAATAGCAGCATATCATTTTAATGAACATTCTCTTGTTGCACTAGGGGTCCACTGTTAAATACGTTTCAAATATTATATCAACATACCTTACTTAGCAAATTACTCTAGCTAGCTAGACTAGCTGTTAGCTCAGCATAGTCGGAAAGGGAAGCTAACGAAAAAATAGCCAGAAAACGAATAGCAGTCTAGCCTATTGCTAACGCCTGTCTAGAAAGAACTGGAGAAGCAGGTGCTCTTGCGTTAGCAAGCTAAACTAGTTAACAGGCTGTGGTAGGTAGTCTAGTTGTTTTCGCTATCTAGCTGTTCACTGTTCGCTAGTCTAACTAAAATTGACATTTGCTCGTTGCTAAATCAGTGATTTAGAAGACCATACTGTTCAAACTATCTTAGAACATTTAATGTAGTGAACTAACACGTTAGCATGCTAGCGCAGCTAGCCTACAATACTGTATTTCTTTGATTAAACGTCGCCCTCGAATAAACGGCGCACCACAAATGAACAATGCGTAATAAATTTACGTTTTATCGAATAAATGAGGGGCCCCCAAATAAATTCTGCTTAAGGCCCCATAAAGGCTTGGGCCGGCCCTGCTCACCGGGAACATATTCGACTTACTACCGGAAATGCGGACCAAACTCTGGCACTGGTCGTACAGGGACCGGACAGCCCCGATCAGGGAATCCGATACCCCGTCCTCTTGGAGCACCCCCCACTTGAGCCCCCAAGGGACACGGTCGAATGCCTTTTCCAAATCCACAAAACATGTGTAGACTGGTTGGGCGAACTCCCATGTACCCTCCAGGACTCTGCGGAGGGTATAGAGCTGGTCCACTGTTCCACGGCCAGGACAAAAACCACATTGCTCCTCCTGAATCCGAGGTTCGACAATCCGACAGACCCCCCTCTCCAGGACCCCTGAATAAACTTTCCCAAGGAGGCTGAGGAGTGTCATCCCCCTAAAGTTGGAGCACACCCTCTGGTCCCCCTTTTTAAAGAGGGGAACCACCACCCTGGTCTGCCAGTCCAGAGGTACTGTCCCCGATGTCCACGCAATGTTGCAGAGTCGTGTCAACCAAGACAGCCCTACAACATCCAGAGCAAATATGAGCAGTGTGTTTTCTGCTTTTTTCTACAACCCTAATTACCAAAAAGTTGTGATGCTGTGCAAAACGTAAATATGAACAGAATGCAATGATTTTCAAATCTCAGAAACTCATATGTCATTCACAATAGATCATTGAAAACGTATCAAATGTTTAAACTTAGTAAATGTTCCATTTTATGCAACTAACATTTGCAACTAAGTAGGTTAATTGCAAACAGGTCAGTTACATGATTGGGTATGTAAAGAGTATCTTGGAGGCAGAGTCTTTCAGAAGTAAAGATGGGCAGAGGTTCACCAATCTGCGAAAACCTGCATCTACGTATTGTGGAAGCATTTCAGAATAATGTTCAATGTAAAATTGTGAAGACTGAATATCTCATCTACAGTACGTAATATAAGAGTAATATAATAAGAGAATCTGGAGAAATCTTTGTTAAAGCTGAAAGGTATATACAGGGTTTAGAGCAACATTTACTTGCATCCAGGCACTATCTTTTTCAGGGAAGGCCTTGCATATTTCAGGAAGACAATGTTAAACCACACCCTGCATCTGTTACAACTGCATGGTTTTGTAATAGAAGAGTCCGGGTGCTGAACTGGCCTGCCTGCATTCCAGACCTTTCACCAGTTAAAAACTTTTGGTAGATCATGTAACAAAAAATATGACAAAGAAGACCCAGGACCATTGAGCGGCAAGAATCCTGTATCAGACACAAAAGGGACAACATTCCTCTCCCACAACTCCAGAAACTGGTATCCTCAGTACCCAAACATATACAGACTGTTGTTAAAAGAAGAGGGAATGCTACACAGTGGTAAACATGGCCTCATCCCAACTTTTTTGAGACATGTTGCTGCCATCAAATTCTAAATTACCTTATTTCTTCCTTAGTAGTACGTTTAATACGTAAAATAGTACGTTTCATCAGTTTAAACATTTGATGTTTTTGTCCCAACTTTTTTGGAATTGGGGTTGTAAACTGTCAAAAGCCAACACACCACAAAATACATGAGGAAAACATATAGCCATCTTTGAGAACAAATGTATTAGGCATGAGTATATGAATAATTAATTGCCACTAGAAATTGTCCAGATACTGATGTTTCTGTCAACTGTGAGCAATTTAATCGTAAGTGTGATACCCATCAGTGTTCCCTCTGGTCGAACACTAAAAAGCCCACACAAGAGGGCACACAAGAGCAGTCTGAAAATCTATTAATGGAAAAAAATGCACCAGCCGAGAGGAACAGACAGAAATGTTGAGGTATGCCGTGTGTGACGGGAGTCTTCAGGTCTGTCACTGGCAGTAGGGTTGCAACAATTAGTCAACATTATTGACAATGTCGACAATAAAAAAATCAACAAATATTTCAGTTTGATCTCATAGGACCTATTTTAAGTGCCTGCAATAACGTGATTTGACCAGTTTGGTGTTGTAGCGCTAGACTAATTGCAGCCCTTCCATATGCTATCCATTAGAAGAAAACGGGCTAAAATGTTAGCGTGCAAAGGGGGCAGAACAAGTCGCATCACTACAAATACTGTCATCTGTAATGCGTGCAAGGCGGAACTTACTTTCCATGTGAGCACAACGTGCATGCTAGAACATTTCAAAAGGAAACATCCCGGCACGAGAGGAGATGGAAACGGTGAGAAGTGAGTGTGCTCCAGCTGGAACTAAGCAATTTAGACTGTCTAATGATATACATACTGAACCATCAAATGGAGACAGATGGCCTGTTAGCAACACCAGTTGATAAAAACGCATTATGCAGTATTTCAGCAACATGTCCACAGACAGCAGTTAGACATGCATTACAGACATAAAGCTAGGATGTAAAATCTCATAAATTAGGCAGCAGCATTAAGAGCTTCGTTCAATGAAAAACAGTGAGTAATTGGACAAAAAGAGATTGGCCTGTTAAGTTGGCTCAAAGAAAATATTTAAGTGATTTCCTGGTTTTATTTATTAGATCAAGTTAGAGTTAGAATAAGTATAACTACATTTTTACAAATTGCAAAAGCTGAATAATCATTCAAAGCCTACTGATTAATCAGTGAAAAGATAGATGATGAGTCGACTAATCGTTCTAATAATCATTAGATTAGTCAATTATTTAAATAATTGTTTGTTGCAGCCCTAACTGTCAGTGTTAATACTTCAGTGTGTGTGATAAACTATCCCAATCAAATGGGCCCTTGAGCGTGAACGCCAGGTGCTGGAAAAATACTTGAATGTACAGTAGGGATGGAGATTTTAACTGATTTCACCATTCGAATAGTGTCCGAAATTATTTTCGAATATCTATTTTGTTAATGTGGTTCCGTTATGTAATTAGCCTGACGTGACGCAAAGCATACAGTAAACACATGTGGTGGCGCACCGTATCCTACAGGAATAAGAATAAGAATGTGTGGTGGTTCACACCACACATTCTGGCAATAATTGGGACTGTTAAACTATTAGATTAAATGAGGGTTGAATAAAGAAAACAAATGAAAGTTCAATTTATTAACATGACGAAAAGACAATGAACTTGAAAAAACGCTGTGTCTTCAGACGTAGGCTCTTAATTTGGCGGAAAAGCGATTAGCCTATTATAAGGCTATGTGAAATAAAAAGTAGGCTACATTGGACTAAATTAAACACATTGGGTAGGCTATCCTCGATAAAAACGAAAGACACACATGGAGAACTATTGCATATTAACTTGGATATTAACTTGGAACCGGAATCCTATAGGATACGGTGCGCCACCACACAATGCAAACATAAACAGCCGATTACGCTAGCTCTACATGGCTACTGGTAAGAAAATAAATAAGCCACAACTGCATTAGCCATACGCATTTTTATTCAGGAGAATTAGCATGTAAACATGTTCAAGGGAGAGGCAAGTACGGAGTTGATTTACGAGCAGGCCGGCGTAGAAAAGACTGCAGGACCTGAGGTTGCTGCGAGGTACTGCTTAGCCAGGACACTAAGCTTCTTGTAGTGCCAAATGAAATGAAAGGAGACTTGCAGCAGAACACAGACGTAGCCTACCTTTTTTGATGGTTTTCATCATTTTCTAGCGTCACAACTATTAGAATTCACAACACGACGCGACGGTTTTTCAATAAAACATTTTTTTTAATTAAACTACGCTCATAAGTATTCAAAAAAAGTATTTGAATACTAACTTACTTTAGGATATCCGGATATTTGATTAACCACGCCCATCCCTAATGTACAGGTGCATCTCAATACATTTGAATATCATCAAAAAGTGTATTTATTTCAGTAATTTGGTTCAAAAAGTGAAACTCCTATATTATATAGATTCATTACACATAGACTGATATATTTCAAATGTTTATTTTGTATTTGATTTTGATGATTATAACTGACAGCAAATGAAAACCCAAAATTCAGTATCTCAGAAAATTAGAACATAACTTAAGACCAATTAAAAAAAATCATTTTAACACAAATGTTGGAATACTGAAAAGTATGTACATGTACAACACTCAATACTTGGTTGGGGCTTCTTTTGCATGATTTCTGAGGTTTTCATGAGCTGTCAGTTATAATCATCAAAATTTTAATTAGAAAAAAACTTGAAATCTATCAGTCTGTGTGTAATGTATCTATATGGTATAGGAGTTTCACTTTTTGAATCGAATTACTGAAATAAATCAACTTTTTGATGATATTCTAATTCATTGAGATGCACCTGTATGTCTCAATCTGTGGCTTTGCCACACATCCCGGTGCTTCTCACCTTGGTACCAACCAAGATGCTAAGGTTTATGACCCTAATACAGCTCTTTATTTTAAGCTTCCAGAAGTTAAATGCCCAGACATATGTAACATTTCTGAGGCAGGGCATGTCAAATGTGTAAATAAAAAAAATACACATTCGACTGATAAAGTTGCAGTAGCTGCATTGAGTTGATGTGATATCAGTACTGACACTGACATTTTAAAGCATCTGGAGGGATGATGAAAGAAAACAGATTAAAGAAAGAGGAGAACTTTTACTATCTTAGAACATTTATGGATGTCCATCTCCAGACAGCCTAATGGTAACTGTAAACACCAGTTCCCCTTTGTCTTCTTATCAGATATCTTACCTATATATTTAGGATCTTATATGGTCGAAAAGGAAGAGAGCAGTCGCATTCAAGGAGAAGTGCTCTGAAGTTTCAATCATTTGGATAGTTTTTAATGATATTACTCAGAATCAGGTACTTCTGATAGGGGCAAAGTGGATCGACTACAACCACAAAAAGATACAACTTACATTTAGTCATTTAGCAGACACTCTTATCCAGAGCGACTTACAGTAAGTACAGGGACATTTCCTGTACTTTAGGCAAGTAGGGTGAAGTGCCTTGTCCAAGGACACAACGTCATTTTGCACTGCTGGGAATCAAACTAGCAAACTTCAGATTACTAGCCCGATTCCCTAACCGCTCAGCCACCTGATTTCTGGCAACTCCTCCTGACAACTTGAGGGACTGAAGCCCAAGGAGAACAGAAGTATGTTTGGCCGCTCTCCCAGACTGACCACAGGCAAGCAAGCTAAAGCTTGTTCCCTGTAGAACTATGGCCTGCGACGACTGCGAATAACTCACTCGGAGAATAGCCGAACTGGAACTAGGAGTTAGAACCATCATAGATATCAGAGAGACCGAAGACTTTATCGATTCCATGCTACCTAGTCCGGAGGCTATGCAACCGGCTAATGAGCCACCCTTGAAACAGGCTTTCTCTCCACTGGCCAGTGGACCAGATGAGTCATGGCCTCCTTTCCGCAACGTTAACCAGCTAGCTAAAGCTCTGGTGGAAAATTCCATGAACATATGTGCCGCCTACACAAAACAGTGACACTGATAGATCGAAAGCTAATTTGAGACACTATAAAGATGGAAAACTAGGCTAATAAACGTAAACGTAATTACCTTCACTAGACAACGTTTTACAAATTGGACAAACGGCTATGTTTGTTTGTTTCAAGCTCCAAAAACTATTTTTCGCTAAAATCAGCCCAGAAAATTTGCTCTCGCGCTACGTGCGCTCGCATTAACCATGGAAGTCCCTAACTAGCATCACATCAGGCACAGAATTTGCATGCATTAGCAGGGCGCTCCCTGTGTTGGCGTATACGGGACCGATTCTGGTGGGCCGGTCTGGATCAAAGTCCAAGGCCTATTTTTACTCCCAGTCCTGCTGTTCTATCAATAAGCAGACCTGCCAACCTGTACGCAATTTGTGTAGCGGATACGCATTTTGACTTCAAAGTACGCTGGTACTTGTATTGGCTGTCAATCATGATGGAAGAGTAGACAAGTTAAGTTACAGCATGTCCACCATCTCTTGTAGGGGTTATGCATTAAGCCATTTGTGGTGCCCTTACCACATTGTGCCTCATATACTGTAAATGTTAGACCCAGTGACAGGCTGGCATCAAATGGCTTGCATAATACTTAGTAAGGAGGCCATAATCATTTTTGACTCATGGCTTAAGTTTTGCCAGGTTGGCAAAAGAGTATCTCAAAATGCATCAGATTGATGCTTTAAAATATGGAATATTTAAATTTTTCTCATGGAGGAGCATGCACCCGGACCCCCTTAGAGGGGTAATATCCTTCTCACCTTTTTCACCCCTGACCCATTTTCATGCCTGGAGAATTGATAAAAGAATTGGTAAGGAGGCAGACTTCCTCCCAGCGTTTGCATTCCATGCTTCTCTTCATGCCCTTGCGCTGACAGAGACATGGATCCGCCCAGAGAACACTGCAACTCCAGCTGCTCTCTCCGTCAACCACTCCTTCACTCACTCACCCCGCTCAACTGGGCGGGGTGGTGGGACAGGTTTGCTTCTTTCCCCACATATTAAATACACATCCACGCCACTCTCTTTTACTGCCAAATCATTTGAACACCATTATGTGATGATAACTAATCCTATCAAAGCATGCTTAATTGTTCTTTATCGCCCACCAGGACCGCTAGCTGACTTTGTGGACGAGCTGGACATGCTCCTCAGCGTCCTCCCGGATGATGGAACCCCCCTGATAGTCCTTGGGGACTTCAACATCCACCTCCAAGGAACGCAGGCTGTTGACTTCTTGTCCCTCCTGACTGCCTTTGATTTGACGCTGCTGAGCACACCGGCGACCCACAAGGCAGGCAAACAGCTAGACCTCGTCCTGACACGTAACTGTATCACTGACTTAACCTCTGTAACCCCACTGCACATATCTGATCACTACTTTATCAAATTCTCTGTCTCTCTCCCTCCAACTCCTCCTACCTCCCCTCCCCTCGTAACTTTCCGGCGCAACCTCCGCTCCCTATCCCCCTCCCATTTCTCCTCTGTTGTAACATCCTCCATCCCTCCCATTGACGAGTTCTCGTCCCACCCCACTAACACTGCCACCGACACCCTGTTAACCACGTTAACTGCATCACTTGACTCTCTCTGTCCCCTGTCAACCAGGCCTGCACGATCTTCTCCCTCCTGCCCGTGGCTTACGGATGTTATTCGTGAAAAGCGGTCCACCCTTCGAGCAGCTGAGAGGAGATGGCGCAAGTCCAAAGACGGTCTGGACCTTGATAAGTATCACTCCCTCCTTAAATCCTTCTCTTCTCACATAACTGGTGCTAAAACCCTCTACTTTCTTAACAAAATTAACTCTGCTTCTAACCCCCACAAACTTTTCTCTACCTTCTCCACCCTTCTTAACCCACCTCCCCCACCCCCCCCCCTCCACTCTGACAGCAGACGACTTCTCCTCCTTCTTTGAGGAAAAAGTGTCCGACATTAGCAGTCGGTTCCCTAAACCCACCTTTCCTACCCCCTCACCTTTCATGACTGACCCAACTAAATGTCTAAACTCTTTCTCTCCCCTGTCCGAGTCAGAGCTCTCTGACCTCATTTTCTCTCATCGCCCCACCTCCTGCCCCCTTGACCCTGTCCCCTCCCCTCTCTTTCAAACTATCTCCCCCTCTATCATAACTTTTCTGCTCCATGTCCTAAACTCCTCTCTTACCTCTGGCACCTTCCCCTCTGCCTTCAAACAGGCCAGAGTTGTTCCTCTACTCAAAAAACCCTCCCTTAACCCTGCCGTCCTCCAGAACTACAGACCGGTATCACTGCTACCCTTCTTTTCTAAAACAATTGAACGTGCTGTATCTAACCAACTGTCTAACTTTCTCTCTCAGAACAACCTGCTTGACCCCAACCAATCGGGCTTCAAGACCGGCCACTCCACAGAGACTGCCCTCCTTTCAGTCACCACTGCCCTCCAGTCTGCCAGAGCGGCTTCGAGGTCATCCGTCATCATTCTGCTGGACCTTTCTGCAGCGTTTGACACGGTTAACCACCAGATCCTGCTCTACAGACTTGGAGAGATGGGCATCACTGGCACTGCACTCCAGTGGATCTCATCCTACCTCTCGGGAAGATCCTACCAGGTCTCCTGGGGAGGCAAACTGTCAGACCCCCGCCAGCTCTCCACCGGTGTCCCACAGGGCTCCGTCCTTGGACCCCTCCTCTTCTCTCTGTACACCACCTCACTTGGACCAATCATCACCTCCCATGGCTTCTCCTACCACTGCTACGCTGACGACACCCAGCTGTACCTGTCGTTCCCCCCGACCGATCCGGGGATCTCTGCTAGGATTGAGGCCTGCCTCGCAGACATCTCCGCCTGGATGACCGAGCACCACCTCCAGCTGAACCTCGCCAAAACAGAACTTCTCATCATCCCGGCAAAACCCTCCATCTCCCACAACCTGTCAATCACCCTGGGATCTGCGACGGTGACCCCCTCATCCTCTGCCAGGAACCTTGGGGTTACAATGGATGACGAGCTCTCCTTCACGGCCCACATCGCCGCAGTCTCCCGGTCTTGTAGATTCACCCTCTACAACATCCGAAAGATCAGGAGATACCTGTCTGAGCACTCCACCCAGCTGCTAGTCCAAGCACTGGTCCTCTCCAAGTTGGACGACTGCAACTCGCTGCTCGCTGGTCTCCCAGCATGTGCAACCCGCCCTCTTCAGAGGATTCAGAATGCAGCGGCCCGCCTGGTCTACAATCTACCCAGACGCTCCCATGTTACCCCGCTCCTCATCTCCCTCCACTGGCTACCCATCAACGCCCGTATCAGATTCAAGACCCTGGTACTGACCTTCCGAGCAGTGAACGGGACTGCACCCATCTACATCAAGTCTCTCCTGCAACCTTACACCCCCACCCGTCACCTACGGTCTTCTTCAGACAACCGCCTGGTGGTCCCACCGCTCAAGACTGCCCGGTCCCAACACAAGCTCTTCTCCTGCCTGGCGCCCCAATGGTGGAACCAGCTCCCCACCTCCATCAGGGACACTGACTGTCTCCCCACCTTCAAGAAAAGGCTCAAGACGCACTTGTTCCGGGAGTACAACGGCACTTAAGAATGCTTGGCTGGACTTGTTAGTTTCCTCCAGGATCACTATGACTCTTATTGAGTGACTTGTTGCTATTGTAGGTTAGATATAACGAAGTTAAGTCTTGTACTTGCTGTGTAATATTTTACTGTTGATTGCTCTTTTACAGGTACAGTCCTGCACTTTTGTGGTTCATGTTGTTTTAATTTGTAACTTGTATAACTACATGCTCTTATGGGTCTTCCCTTTTGGCACTTGTTTAGCTTTTTCACAATGTATGCTTCATGTTTTGGCTGCTTGCAATGTTTGGGACTATCTCGTTGTTATGATCAGTGACCTATGCTCTTTTGTAAAGCTCTCTCTTGGAAGTCGCTTTGGATAAAAGCGTCTGCTAAATGAATAAATGTAAATGTAAATGTAAGGAATCGAATCGATAAGCAGGAATTGATAAGGAATTGGAATTGTTAAAACCTTATCAATACTCATCCCTAGTGGACTGATTGCATGTTTTCGCAAAGGAAAAATAGCCTTCAGTCGACTATCTTACAACACATGGCTGGCATCTGTCAGTTTGGCACACAAACTGAGATTTATCGATAATTTGAATGTCTTCTAGAACTGTGCAGACCGTTTTTAAGTTGACGGACTTCATCCAAATTGTAGAGGGTCTTGACTACTAGCAGCAAACATCAGTCACGTGCTTTTGACCACCAATCAAGTTTCACTCCCTATCCCTGCTATGTCTAAGTTGACTGACGCATCCCAAACAACCTCCCATGGAACAGCACAGAACATTCAAACAGCCTCCTGCAAGGACATGGGCCGTGCTCAAATCTTCACCCTCCTAACAAATCTCCCCGTTTTATCTGTTAATACCCCACAGATGAAACTGGCCCTTCTAAATGTTAGATCACTATAGGGCTGCACACTAAATGGAATTTTAATCACGATCTTGGCTTCCCACAATCAAATTCCCGTGATCGAGCGATATTTAAAATGCATCATTCCGTTCATAGTATCAAAGTTTATTTTTAGTTTTTTATATATTGACACAATGTAAAATAGTGCCCTGTTAAAGTTTTGCTACATTTTCTTTATTGTTTTCTTTCTTTATTTTTCTTTAATCTTTAAGGAGATGCACTGAATTTTGGCGAATAACAGGACCTATTTTATTTTGATGCACATATTTGTAAATTAGCAGGAATGTAGCACAATATGGATATGAAAGCAGTTAGAGCTAGAGGGTACAATTTTTGGGGAAATTGTAGGGTGTACTTGCTTGCGTCGGTTGCAGATGGGTCCGTTTATTATATGAAACAAGCTGAACCCCCCTTTGAAACAAGCTATTCTAACAACGTTGTCACCAGCAGTATTTTTCAGATGGAATCACGATTCAAAAAGTACCATCTGCTAACTGAAAATATGCACCCAAAAACGTAAATAATCTTGACTCTTATTCAGGGGGAAATTGCTCATTCAAAAAAAGCTAAATGGTAGTGATCATTGTCATTAACAGCGGCAGAATACTAACAAAATCAATAGGTTCCCTCCTACCGCAGGAACCCCTCATAATAAGAATAATACCAACAATTACAATGGGGTTCTTCCTGACGGAGGAATCCTAATAATAAATGAAGAGTTTGGTTCCAAAACGCGATAAAATCAATTTTTGAAAAAATTGAGTTCCTGCCTAAATCGACATTGTATTTCGTCGGTATCGAACAGTCCATATTCGATTTTACGCAAAACACAATATCCGCCGTGTTATTCTACCCTGTTTTCTCCCTTTCTTTCCAAACCGCGACAAACGCCAGTCTCCCTTCTCTGCAGAATGCGATACATCCGCTCAACCAATCACAGCGCACCATTACACGCGCACCATTCCATGTAAACAGTATTGGCGGCACCCTGAATGAAGCCGGCATCCCGCTGGTCATCTTGTTAATAAACAGACAATAACTAAAAAATACAACATGAATCAATTTGACGGTATGGATGAACCTGTGATGGTTTCTGTGGTGGGGAAAAAAAGGAAGCCAATCTAATCACGAACGTGACAAAAAAAAAATTGGCACTCGGGTGGAGGAAAAATGCCGGCAGTTAAGTGTTCTCACAAGAAGGCCACTAACTTCTGTCACGCAGACATATTGACACCAGGGGACCTAATGAAAAACTTTCAGTCTTTTTACTCTGCATCTACCAAAGGTGAGCAGGATCAAATCATTCTACAGCTGATCACTGTCAAAAGAGTTCAGAGGCAACATCCAAAGGTTGACACCATCGATACGCAGAAGGATAGGGAGGTCACTAACGAGTATCATGTGCTGACCGAAGATCATCCGACAAAGATTCCTGTCTGCAAGGCCACCTTTTGCAGCGTATTGGGTGAGTTTAATTTAGATTTACGAATTATAATGTAACGACCTGTATTGTGTTAATGGGTCCATGTCGATGTTCATGGGGTAGCCTATAGGCCTAGATGTCGAACGTCACATGATTAAACCGGAAAACAGGTCTCACCACTTCTGCTGCTGTGCTAACCCAACGGCAAACCCATCTAGTTCACACAATCAACAACACCATTATTATTATTCTGAGCATGTTGGACGTTTAAAATTATTTAACTGTGAAGACCATGTAGCCTATTAATCCAAACCGGTTAAGTACCAGATGCGGAAAAATCCAAACTGATTTTTACTGCGTACTTCCCCAGTGTGAAATGTCAAGAGACCCATGCAAAATCACTCAAAACACTGGTTCGATTCCAGGCTCCGGCTGGAGTATTTAGCTCTAAACTGGTCAAATACACATTTGGCCAAGGACCACCGCGAGCTTTGCCTGTAAACAGTGATTCTGAGAGACCTTTATATAGCCTGAAACGGGCAAAACTAGCCTGGCTAACGGAGGTTGTTTTCTCAGCCAGGCAAATCACGAATGAAGCAGACTCGCTTTGAGAAATCAGAGACCCTGGCTATCTTCAGCTCGTATCTACAATAAGCAGTCCTCCCTGACGTTTTGGTGTAGTATGGAGTGAATACAACATTGTGAACACACTGCCAGTGAGCGACCCAAGTCTGACTCGCTAACGTCAGTTCAATGTAGCCTAGTACTGGGGGACGCAGTCTCACTCACAGAGCTGCCAACTCTCACGGTTTTGCCGTGTGACACGCATTTCAACCATTTCTCACGCGCTCACGCCACACCTTGTATATCTCACGTTGAAAAGGCAACGCCAAACAAGTAGCCAAGCAAACAGTAACGGACGACGCGCAGGTGGGGGGGTGGGGGGATTTCAAACCCTGCCCTCTGTGTCCTTGCTCTCTGTTCTCTGCAAATTGTGTGTTTGGGCCTCTGCTGGCAAACATGTATACAAACAAATAAATTTCATTTTTATGTCATTGCAGGTATCAGCAAGGATCGTGTGTCTCGAGTGGCAAAGTATTATGCACTCCATGCTACAGCCAGACCAGAACTCAGGGGTGGTGCTCGTAAGGTGGCAGAAAATGATGCCAAGAAGCAGTTTGTGATGGATCACATCAAAACCTTTACATGTAGGGCCAGCCATTATAGAAGAAGGGGAGCACCTGGCCGGAAATACATTCCCAGTGACCTCAGCGTAAAAAGAATGCACAAGCTATTCGAACAAGAACACGATGCAATCAGCTACTCCCTGTATTACTCTGTTTTTTCGACAGCACTTCAACCTTGGTTTTGGGCATCCTGCAACAGATGCCTGTTCTTCTTGTGCCAGGTTTCAAGTAAGAGTTAAGGACCCCAGCTTGACTGAAGAAGAGAAACTCAGTGAGTGTGCATCCTACACAGAAGACGAGCACCGGTGTTCTATGATCTACTGGGGAAGGTAGATCATGGTGCAGCATGGGCATAGATTTAGGGGGGAACGCTAGGTACTTGTCCCCACCAACATTTGAAAATGACAAAATTGTCCCCACCAATATTTTTGCGAATTGGGCTGCTATTTGGATCGATTCCGACGGCCAGGACGCGACAGTACAAAAAACGCCATTATTTGATTGGCTGAAAACCCGAAGGGGGAGGGTTATCTGACATGCGACACGCACGGGAAGAAGCACATGCTACTTTGCTTGCTTACATTTACATTTATTCATTTAGCAGACTCTTTTATCCAAAGCGACTTCCAAGAGAGAGCTTTACAAAAGAGCATAGGTCACTGATCATAACAACGAGATAGTCCCAAACATTGCAAGTAGCCAAAACATGAAGCATACATTGTGAAAAAGCTAAATAAGTGCCAAAAGGGAAGACCCATAAGAGCATGCAGTTATACAAGTTACAAATTAAAACAACATGAACCACAAAAGTGCAGGACTGTACCTGTAGAAGAACAATCAACAGTAAAATATTTCACAGTGAGTACAAGACTTAACTTTGTTATATCTAACCTAAAAGAGCAACTCAATCACTCAATAAGAGTCATTGTGATCCTGGAGGAAACTAACAAGTCCAGCCAAGCATTCTTAACCCTTGTGTTCTCCTCGGGTCATTCTGACCCATCAGTCATTGCGACCCACCGTCGTTTGCAACAACTTTACCGCATACTAAAACAAAGTGAAGCATTTTCTTTTAACCGTTGGGCTGTCTCAGACCCCCCACATTGAGAAGGTAAAAAATAAAATAACAAAAAATGTTTTTGTATTGGGTAAAATTGGGTAAACACAACGATGGTTCGTTATGAACCTTTTGGTCATGTGACCCGAAGGCAGCACAAGGGTTAAGTGCCGTTGTACTCCTCATTGGGGGGCCAGGCAGGAGAAAAGCTTGTGTTGGGACCGGGCAGTCTTGAGCGGTGAGACCACAAGGTGGTTATCTGAAGAAGACCGTAGGTGACGGGTGGGGGTGTAAGGTTGCAGGAGAGACTTGATGTAGACGGGTGCAGTCCCGTTCACTGCTCGGAAGGTCAGCACTAGGGTCTTGAATCTTATACGGGCGTTGATGGGTAGCCAGTGGAGAGAGATGAGGAGCGTCTGGGTAGATTGTAGACCAGGCGGGCCGCTGCGTTCTGAATCCTCTGAAGAGGGCGGGTTGCACATGCTGGGAGACCAGCGAGCAGCGAGTTGCAGTAGTCCAGCTTGGAGAGGACCAGTGCTTGGACTAGCAGCTGGGTGGAGTGTTCAGACAGGTATCTCCTGATCTTCCGGATGTTGTAGAGCAGTGTTTCCCAAAGACTGGGTCGCGACCCTCGGGTGGGTCGCAAGACATTTTTTTGGGGTTGCCTTGTCACGATCTGCATCTCTACCAGTGGCGATTTCTTTAAGACTGCAAATATAAAAAACTGCAAATATTTACTATTGTGTTAATGTGGTATACTCTAAATTGACACCCTGTGTTTCTTTATACATTAATACGTTATTTATGTTGTAACCTGCACAGCATTGATTAATAAGAAAAAGAGAAACGGAACTAATTAGTTTGAGTGGTGTTGCGCCCAGTTTTCGCTACGTGAGGGGCTCCGCCCTCCCCTTCAGACAACATTTGGGAAGAGAAAAAGCACGCTTCTGTTTCTATTCCTGCTAATACTTTTCTGTATTTACCAGGTCAGTATTTGGTTGAGAAGTCAACAACTTACCGATATAAAGATGAACTTAATGTATTTCTTGGTGAAAAGTATTGTTGTAAACAAATTTTAATGGTCAATGATGAGTTCAAAATACCAAGTTAGCACCGCACCTAGCGGCATGTTCTGTAAATAGCGACCGTTGTGGCGAGATGAAAGGATTAGCATTATATATTTTTACAGCTATGTTTTACACGCTGGGGTCCTGAGTATTTGACCAAGGTTTAATGTGTTTGAATTTTGATAACTGTTGTGGAGATGCTTACAGAAAGAATGCACTTAGTTAAATGTTATAAGGTGTACTTCCATGCATAGAGCCGACTGTGAATATCACCGCCCCGTGCTAGTTATTGAACGTGTTAGTGAGGATTGTCCTAACCTACTTGAAGGAAATGATGACCGAGAGTACAATAATTGAGTATAAATTATTGAATTAGTGACTAGTAATGTGAAACAAACTTGATGTGAAACAAAGGGGAAGAAAGCATGAATGTAATTTGATTGAAACAATGGACAAAAATCAGCATTTAAGCATGTACAATAAAGCACTATAGGGACAGTTGGAATGTTAAGTAAATGTGATGTAATAAAAGAGAAGATTTGGGAAGAGAAAAGCACGCTTCTGTCTCCATTCCTGTTAATACTTTTAACAGTTAGTTCAGAATCAGCTACGTAGTACGTATTCGTGCAGGTCAAATGATACATTCTTTCTCATATATTCCCGTAGCATGGGGCTGCTTTGATTTTTTTTAATTTTTTTTCAGTACTTCGAAGTTATATGTTAATTGGATAAATGCTGCGATTATGTCCCGCCCACGGACACTCAGCGTCTCTGGGGGTGAATGGAGGAGTGGGCTGGCCTGGATGCTTGCATTAGGCGTGATGATTGGAGGGTCTGTCGAAAGACTGCATCTACTTTTGATTGACAGTGATTTTGTACTATACAAAAGTTTCTGAGGCTAATCAAGTCTAGTCCCATCGCAGATTTTGCAACTATAGTTGAAAGACAAACTGCTGCAACATATTTCTTTGTATTTGCTTGACGAAATTGCTAGCCAATTTTCATCATACATTTCATACAATTATAGACTACGTTCCTGCAGTGTGCCTGCAGCTAGGTTTAAATAGATTTGAGAAATGCTTGCTTGGTTGACCAAAAAGAAGAGTAATGATGAAATATCAGCAAATGTCGGTGAACTTCAGGAAAGCGAGAAAAGTCAGGAGCCAATCCGCTATGAAGCTGCGACGTGTGTTAGCATTGAAAATACAGAGGGTGTATGTGAAAGTGAGGCTAGCATTAACGCTGTTGTTGCGCAGGGATCGGAGCCTGCTGCAAAGAAAAGAAAATTGGCGGCAACGGCAAGGCTGTACAAAGACTATTTTTTGAATTATGGCTTTGTAAATTTTGCTGGTCCTAGCCAGGATGCAAGGCCAATGTGTGTCATCTGCAGCGAAAAACTGGCGAACGAGAGTCTGAAGCCATCTAAACTTAAGAGACATTTAGAAACAGTTCACCCCGATTTAGTGGACAAACCGTTAGATTTCTTTCAAAGAAAGGTACAGGAGATTAAATAATCTGCAAACGTTCTCCAGAAAAATGTCACATTAAATGACAAAGCCCAACTTGCCTCTTACATGGTTGCCTACCGTGTGGCCATTGAGAAACAGCCACACACTATTGCTGAGAAATTAATTTTGCCTGCTGCAATTGACATGGTTAGCGCTGTCATTGACGAGAAGTCTGCTGAAAAATTAAAATGCAGCCCCATGAGCAACAACACTGTCTCCCAAAGAATACACAACATTGCAGACAACCTGGAAGAGCAGCTTGTTACCCGACTCAAGACAGCAGGATGTTTTTCAATACAACTTGATGAGAGCACTGACGTCTCGGATTGCGCCACCTTGCTGGTTTATGTCAGATATGTGTGGGAAAATGAATTTATGGAGGACTTGTTGTGTTGCTTGAATATTCCTACTGAAACCACAGGAGAACAGATATTTCGTGTCTTGAACGACTGTGGTTAAGTTTGGACTTGACTGGGGCAATTGTGAAGGCGTAACGAGCGATGGGGCTGCAAATATGACAGGCAGGAATAGCGGAGTTGTAACACGAATAAAGGAGGCAGCAGGCAAGGAAACTACATGGAATCATTGTTTCATACACCGCCAGGCATTGGCATGCAAGGGCATACCCCCCGCCCTCGACAAAACACTGAGCGAAGTCATTCGCGTTGTAAACTTCATTAAGGCCAGTGCACTTAACAACCGGCTGTTTGATCAACTGTGCACTGACATGGGAGCAGAACACACGCACTTGCTGTTTCACACTGAACTACGCTGGTTGTCCAAAGGCAGAGTTCTGACCAGATTCTATGAGCTTAGACATGAAATCCATGCGTTCCTCATCCAGAAAAAGTCAGCTCTTGCCGAATTATTCAATGATGATTGGCTTCTCAATTTGTCTTATCTGGCCGAAATCTTCTCATCCCTCAACGACCTGAACTCGAAATTACAGGGACGCAACAACAATGTTTTCCTTAATTGGAAAAATGTCCAGGCTTTCCAAAAGTCCTTGAAGCTGTGGCTTGCACGACTCAGAAGGCCAGACCCAAGTCACTACATGTTTCCCACTGTGTTGAAGCACGTAGAAGAACATGATGTTGCGGCCACACAACTGAAACACCTATCTGCGCTCATTCAAACTCATCTCGTTGCGCTCATTGAGAACTTTGATCGCTATTTTCCAACAGAGAGGTATGCCATTCTGAATGACAAAAGGTGGATCCAAAATCCCTTCCAGTTTGAGAGTCCTGAGGCTTTGCATGAGTTGACACTTAGTCCTGCAGAAGAAACCGAGTTGTTGCAGCTCAGCTGCGATCGCACTCTGCAAAGACGCCATGGATCTGTGACCTTATCGTCATTCTGGATTAGCATTGCGTCAGAATATCCTGTCCTTAGTAGGGCCAGCATTTCTATGCTTATTCCTTTCACGACCACATACATGTGTGAATTGGGATTTTCTGTGCTCACAAAAATGAAGACAAGATACAGAAACAGACTGAATGCTGCGCCTGATATGAGTGTAGCGCTCTCCTCATGCACCCCGGACTGGAACACACTACAAAAACGCAGACAGGACCACCTATCTCATTAGTAGGCTAATGTTGAAATGGTACAACATGTTTTGTATAATTTGTAGTTCTTTTGTTGAAATCTTATGTTGAAAAGAAGAAGAAATGGGAATGGTTTTTCTTAATAGCCCACATTTAATGTCCAAATAGGCACCTATTGTATATACCTTCTTTAAATATTGCTGATCCAATTGTTCAGAGAGATGTGATCACTCAGTTTGAGATAGATTATTAACAATGGCAGTAGGCCTACAAGTTCTGAAATAACAATAAAATATCATTTATAAAATAACAATAAAATACCCTTATTAATGGTCAAATCAATTTATTTCGTGATTTGCGGATAATGTCTATTGGTTTGGGTCGCGAAGGCTTATGACTTTTAAAATATGGGTCCCCATAAAAAAAGTTTGGGAAACACTGTTGTAGAGGGTAAATCTACAAGACCGGGAGACTGTGGCGATGTGGGCCGTGAGGGAGAGCTCGTCATCTATGGTAACCCCAAGGTTCCTGGCAGAGGATGAGGGGGTCACCGTCGCAGATCCCAGCGTGATTGACAGATCGTGGGAGATGGAGGGTTTAGCCGGGATGATGAGAAGTTCTGTTTTGGCGAGATTCAGCCAGTGCTTGCACTGGCATTTGCAAACAAGCTAGCGGGTGTCGGCGACAATGGTTCGGTACAGCTAACTTACCAGGGGCCTGTACTACGAATCAACATTTGGCGTTAGCGAGGTAACTTCAGGTTCAACCCAGGGTTTTCTGTACTACGACGGTGGATTACTTGTTACCGGGGTAGATCGCCATGGTAACATATGCTGAACGGCTAACCAGGTCGGGAGCAGGATAAGTTGGAGATCAGAGATCAACCGGTATAAAAACCCCGCCCATTAACTCATTCTTGACGATAATCGTCACCGTTCATAGTAGATCCTGTGCAGCTTGGTGCGCGGATAGTGAGAGGTGTGCTCAGAAGAGCCAGAACATTTAGAGAACCCTTTCGCATTCCCTCATGAGTATCTTTTTGAAAGATATAGATTCTTAGCAGAGGGAATTACGTATATTGCCAGCTTCTTGAGTCGTATGTTGCCAATGCGACGCATTAAAGCTGTGCACTCAGTCCCACAGACTGAATGCATAGCGTTTTGTTATTTCGCTATGGGTAGTTTTATAGTGTGGGTGATGCGGAGAACCTGAGCAAGAACACGGTCTGCCGCGCAATTTTGAACGGATTTTATTTAATGACATGTTGTCACCATATTCTTATTAATGGAGTGATGAAAAATAGATATCCAAAGTGCCCTTTGTAAAAACTTTGGACTCTAATATGTTGACAAAATGAAACAAGGTTTTTCACTCAATGTTGTGATTTCCGTTCTGGAAATGTATGCAAAGAATATCATATTTTACAACTTAATCATTTGCTCATTTAAACATAGGCCTACATTTACAGGAAACTAGTAATGAAAACATTATTTGGCCTACTGTTAGTTATCAACTTGGGAGGTTTCATGTTGATATGTTATTCCTATTCACTTAACCCTTTTGTCTTTGGGTTGCTTTGACCCATTTTCTAATCATTTCCATATCAGAAATTGGGGTTTCTTTCAACCAAAACCTTTCAAACCAAAAAGAACAATGGGTATCTGTACAAAGCTCTTCACAAGTGATACATAAATGATCATTTCACTACTTTCATTGATTTTTGATGTTTCATTCACTTTTATAGCATTTTTCAAAAATAATAAATAGGACATTGAAAGAGAGAAGTGGTGAAAACCCCCACAAAAGATTTAAAAGGCACAACAAAAAAGCCACAAAAAGGTATCAAAATATCAAAACGTAGACAAAAGTTTAACAAATACAGGAAACAGGAAAAATATGTCAGTGTAACTAAGTTTAGTGTCGTTCAGTCATGTACGATGTCCTCATATTCTAGTTTTTCTGTCTCCAGCCTTGTTTTTTTAATTAAAAACCTTATAATTGAGCTCCAGGGTTCTTTTATACAGGGCCCTCACACTGTCTGCTCCAACCTGAAACAAATGGAGAACATTGTCCCTTTGCAAGGCACACTTGGAGAAAGTTGAAGGTGTCCATTTGACTACTGTGGTTTTTTGCTTAAACCTTGTGTCTTTGTCTTGGCCTTGAAGTGGAGGCCCTAGGCTCAGGGGGAGGAAGAAGTTCCTCTTCCTGCTGAGTTCAACACCATAGAATTGTAATCAATAGTGCTGTCAGTTTAACGCGTTATTAACGGCGTTAACGCAAACCCAAATTAACGGCGTCAATTATTTTATCGCGCGATTAACGCTCTTTTTGGCCTAGCAAACTTTGTAGTTTTTTTCACATGCTGTTGCAACAACTACCGACGTTAGAAAAACTACAACACCACACCGGATCTAGCTAGACCGGAAACAAAACAACAGGCACGCCAGACACTCGTTTGGCTTGCGAGCTGGCTAAAGAGTAGTAGCAGAGCCCGTTTACGGATATTAGACATTCTCTGGTAGTAGGCTAACGTTACGTTTTGAGTGGATGACGAGCGCGAGATGCCGAAATGGATGCCAATAAGATTCTGAATGGAAAGTTTGCTTTTAAAAAGTTGCCAAATGGTTCTATTGACAAGACCAGTGATCTGTGTGTTTTGTCGTTGTAAACTGAGCTATCATCGCAGCACGTCCAGTCTGAAATACCACTTGATGGCCAAGCACACAGCTGATGCGAATTCTCTGCCCCCTCGTCAAAGCCAGGCGATTGCAATGTTGTTTTCAATAAAAAAAATATTTGCACAAAGCAATCCGAACCACTTTTCTATGTTGATAAGAGCATTAAAATTTGAAAAAAGGTTGGGACAAAAAGAAATCAGGGACATTTAGAATAGATAAAAATGTGCGATTAATTGTGATTAATCACGAGTTAACTATGACATTAATGCGATTAATCGCGATTAAATATTTTAATCGTTTGACAGCACTAGTAATCAATTGAGTCATATTTGAAATGAGCACTTTAAGGACTTGTGTCTTATGTTGAGACCACTACAATTAGTAAGTCATTACAGACACTTCAATCACAGTCACACGTTCACACACTCTCACCATCTGTGTTGCAAGTGGTAAATAAAACTCAAAGGTGTACCCCCAAAATTAGCAGGCAGACACAGTTTCAACCAAGGTCAGGAGTCTAGCCTAGAACAAATTCACAGTTGATGGACTGTCACTGCATTGCTAGACAGGTGCTGGAAAAAAGTTGGCAATGTAAATAAGTTAACACTGTTGGTTATTCAACTATAATGAATCATTATTTGATTATTAATGCCCAAATAACACTGTATACAATATGGTAGGATGGTTAAACTTGCTAGCCATAGGATAGGCTACAAAATGAATAAACCATTTTGTATGCAGGAAAGACAGCATGAAAACACTCCAGATGTAGAGCAGGCTAAGGAAACATCATAAGGATTTCAGGTGAGGTTTATGATAATAAAACTTTTTGTTGTTAAGCATTACAGTCTCATCAGAGTCTTTTTTTTGGAGAGTGTATTTATTAGATTATACAGTTATACTAGCTCTTTAGGGATAGTATACATGGCATCTCAATTTGCGCTCCGAGGGGGCGATTTGTGCTCCATCCATCCTGTACACATGGATGGAGCATGAAAACAGAAAAGGTAGCAATATGACGGCTTCAGCTCTGGACCACTGTTTACATCAACAGTTGAGTGGTTCTGTTGACCGTGCTCAGAGGCTGCGTTTGTTCAGTGATTCTTGTTTTGGTCAGAATGAAAATATCAACCTGCTGTCCATGCTGTTTTCCTTTTTGAAGGCCTTTGCAAGAATCAGTGCCGAGTATGTGTTTCCTATAAGGGGGCACAGTTGTCTGCCCGTGGATCGTGTGTTTGGGAGGATTGAGCAACAGATCAGAAAGAAGGATACTATTCTTCTGCCAGAGGAATACTATCATATTTTGCACAGTCATGGAAATGTACACATCTATGGGCAACACTGGAAGGCTTATGATTTAAAGACAGAAACACAGGCGTTTGTCAAGTCACAGAGATCATTTAAGCTAAGTGAAGCGAGAATGCTGGAATTGAGAAACGACAAAGTGGGATTCAAGGCAGTGTACAACAGTGAATCCTGCTACCACTCAGTGCTGAAAAGAGAAAAGAAGTGGGCAAACTTCAAGCCAAGTTAGCTTCTCAATGAAAGCACAGTGAAGGAAGAAAAAAAAGAAGGTCCTGAACTTGCTCTCTGAAATTGGTGTGAGTGACAATGTACGTGCCTTCCATGATGATGCACTCTCTCAATCACAGATGAATGTCGACTGTGACAGTCATGAAGAGTAGCTGAGAGAGGAAGCGTCCAGTGACCCAGCGAAAGAAGAGCAGCAGAAAACTGAACTTCCCCTAATTTATTGCCAGGATTTATCAGAATTCAGAGGGATTCAGAGCTCCAGATCCTTCACCCAAAGCCTTGTATAGATCTCTCTAACCTCTTACATGTAGCTCAGCCTTTTGAGAGTGATGGTTCATTTGATTAATTAATTAATGAAATAAATTACATTTTGTTTACAATACTGTTTAATACTATATTCATAGTTTAATAATATTGTTTATAATATATAATTGTTGTATATATAATTGTTATATTGTTTAAAATTAAATTGAAAATTGTTGAATGTTTTAACACAGAAATATTGTATTGTAAATATTTTGAGAAAAAAAAAACATGTCATGGATTTATTGCATTTTGGGGAAAAAAATAATATTTTTTTTTTAAATAAATGTTTGAAAATCAAAATCTGGATTTCAATTTTTTATGTTATTATAACTTCAAGATGCTATGTGAATGTTTGAAACAGAAAATAGTGGTTTTCATCTTTGCACTTTCTTGGTAAAGAAAACACATTTTAACTCAAATTGATCAAAATGGATTTATAGCGTTTTGGAACCAAACTCTTCAAATATATACTAGAGAGGGTACAATTTCTGGGGAAATTGTAGGCTGTGCTTGCTTGCGTCAGTTGCAGAGGGGTCCGTTTTTTAATGACATTTTTACAACTGATATTTCTGTATATTTTATATAAAAAATGCATAGCCTACTTATTATTTATAAAGATTACATAGATTTAAAACAGTGGCGATTTCTTTAGGACTGCAAGGGAAGCTCAGCTTCCCCTAACATAAAGAAAAATAATGGTCAAATATTTACTACTGTGTTAACATTTTAAATGCGTTAGAACACATTCATATCGAAAACGAGTTTGTTCAGGATTATCTACATATATTAGGAGCTCGACTGACTGACTTCCTTCTCATACATTCCTGTAGCGTCAAAGTGCATTTCCCTTTTGAAGCTCAGCAGTAGGCTATGCTAGTGTCGTAGGGGTGAACTAGCCAGTAACTAGCCAAATAAATTGAAACATTTTATGATGTAGGCCGAAAATTTGCTTCCCCTTTTTGAAAGACCAGCAGCTGCCTCTGATTTAGAAGTATTTTTTTCCTGATCATTTACCACTCAAAATACTAAGAGTGGAGAGTAGAATGAAATAGTTGTCTTCTCATTTCCGATGCAAGAGGGAATGGTGATCAGCAGCCTCATAGTTGAATTAAAACGAATACATTTGGCAGACCGGTGTAAAAAACTGTATGACTTAAACGCAATTTTAAGTTTTTCCCTTCTCGTGATATTTTCAGGCATTTAGCCTACTCATATTGCATTCATTCATTAATAAAGAACCCCCTTTGAAGCTTAATCTATCAACAACGTTACCGGCAGTAGCTATCTCAGATGGAACTGCGATTCAAATAGTACCATCTGCTAACTAAAAATATGCCCCCAAAAACGTAAATAAGCTTGACATTCGTTTAGGGGAAAATCCCTCCTTCATAGAAGCTGAAGAACAGATTGACAAAGTTTAGGCTGTGGCAATGGAGTTCGGGTTAGTAGTCACCTACCACCAATCAATACTTTTGATTTAAGTAAGGGTAGTGCCGAACTTGTTCTGTCGCTGTTTGACTTCCTAAACAGCTTTGGAGATGTTTTTGTTAGCCTACAGTAGCTACTAGACTAGTGTGCAGTGACGCCTTAATGCATGGGCTTACGGCCTCGACCAATCAGGGGCCTCTTAATAATAATACAAAATAATAATGATGATATACGTCCGTATTCACGGTGTCATTATTCTGCTCTACAGTGGCATCCGGTGGTGGATGTGGAGGGGGGCCCCCCTCCCCTCGCCCTTATTTTAACAAAATGTAACAAAAACTATAGAGGGTACAGTGTGCTTGCTTGCATCGGTTGCAAATGGGTCAATTTATGAAACAAGCTGAACCACATTTCAGAAAAGCTATTTTAACAACGTTGTCACCAACGGCAGTAATTGTCAGATGGAATCGCGATTCAAACAGTAGCTACTATCTGCTAACTGAAAATATTCCCCTAAACGTGACTTTTTGGTCTCAGTCAGTCTAGAACCCTGCGTGGAGAAGTTGAATTGTGCTACGAGCAAGCTAGCCTAGCTGCTGTTGCTAACCAAAATACACTGAAGGGATTGTTTGAATGCGCCGGAAATGGAAAAAGTTTCTTTTGACATACATTTTAGGCTGTGGCATTGAAGACAGTGACGCACCACACAAGCTTGAGTTTATATACATTATTTAATGTGACATTACTTACTGTACATGCAAGTCTTGAATTGCTTAAATGTATAATGCTGCTACACCATGGCACAATACAATACTTGCTGTGAGTGCAACAGCAATGCACGTTGTATCCATGCGTTGTTGCTAACGTGTGCTGACGTTGTGACGTAGGCTAGCACAATTCCCCTCGTTGACACAAGGCACTTTTTGCCACAAAAACTGAATTTCAGCCTAAACCGTAAAACGGAACATAAATAAAAATACAAGCAACTCAATCGCTACCAAGACAAAACTTTTAACATTGCAATTAGCGGGCAGGGGCCTCAAAAAATGAAAAAAAAGTCCATAGCCCAGGGGCCTCAAGTGCTATTAAGACGCCCCTGCTAGTGTGGCTTGCATAGGCTACAGAGTTGCAGTGAGCTACACTAGTTTGAAACCACAGGTAATGATAATTTCATTTACAAATCGTTAACATGCTATCTAATGTCATAATAAATCCTACAACTAAAATGTATTTGTGAGGAAAGTTTATTTTAACAATTGAAAACAGATGCAACATAGACCACTGTAGTATGTGTTGCCCGGGCAACAGAGGCTAATATCATGATGCTAATGCTTCAGTGAAATAGTAGACTACTGTTTACGAAAGTAGATGTACTTCCTTAATAATATCAGCTTATATTACACATCACAATTGTGTGTCATATCACAAAGTAAAATGAGCAAATAGTTTTCACCCTGGCCTCTTTGCTTGTGAGCTGCCTTGCAGTAAAGCAATTAGCCTAGCCATGTCCCAGAAGTTAACGAGTAGCGTCAGTGACTGTGGCTAGCAAGTTAGCCACCGTTAGCTTAACTTTTCGCCACAAAAACTTAATTTCTACTTACACGGTGCAACGGAACGTACATACAAATACAAGCAACTCAATCGCTACCCAGACGAAACTTTTGACACCTAGGTTGTCTATGTAGTCTAAATATTGACTGAGTTTTAGGGGTAGAAAAATATATTAAAAATATATATATATATGAGAGAGAACAATGGTTTGTGCTCGCCGAAGGCAAGCACACCCCAATGAGAGGGGAAGGCTTGAGCACACCCAATTAACCTATGTGACAATAACATTTGTTTTGTTTAAAATCAACAAATAATCGTGATCATTTATTATGATCTCAATATTGATCTAAATAATCGTGATTATCATTATGGCCATAATCGTGCAGCCCTAGATCACTAAATAACAAAACATTTCTAGTTAATGATCTGGTCAAAGAAAATAACTTAGACTGCATCTGTCTAACAGAAACCTTGCTAAACAATGACATGGCAACAGTAACATTGATAGAAGCGTGTCCGCCTGATTACAGCTTTCACCAAGTTTCTAGGAAATCAAATGGGTGGAGGGAGTTGCAGCTATTTTCTCATCTCAACTGTTTTTCAAAATCACTGAGCTAGGTGAATTTAAATCAATTGAATATTTTGCTATAGAGCTCAAAACCGAATCTATATTTTTTGTTATTATATATTGGCTATCCAAGCACTCGCCAATATTAATACAAGAACTCTCTGAACTATTATCACTATGTGTCACTAGATATGACAAAGTAGTTCTTAACAGAGACTTAAATATCCAAATAAGTAAAAAAGCAGACCCAAGAACTATTGAGCTTTTAAATCTCCGACAGTTCCGATCTAACTCAACACATAACAGCAGGGCCGGCCCAAGCCTTTATGGGGCCTTAAGCATAATTTATTTGGGGGCCCCTCATGTATTCGATTAAACTTAAATGTATTACACATTGTTCATTTGTGGTGCGCCGTTTATTCGAGGGCAGCGTTTATTTGAGGGCAACGTTTAATCAAAGAAATACGGTATTATAGACTAGCTGCGCTAGCATGCTAACGTGTTAGTTCGCTACATTAAATGTTCTTAGATAGTTTGAACAGTACGGTCTTCTAAATCACTGATTTAGCAACAAGCAAATGTCAATGTTAGTTAGACTAGCGAACAGCTAGTGAACAGTGAACAGCTAGATAGCGAAAACAACTAGACTACCTACCACAGCCTGTTGACTAGTTTAGCTTGCTAACGCAAAAGCACCTGCTTCTCCAGTTCTTTCTAGACAGGCGTTAGCAATAGGCTAGACTGCTATTCGTTTTCTGGCTATTTTTTCATAAGCTTCCCTTCCCGACTATGCCAAACTGGGGCCCTAAGCAGCCGCTTAGTTCGCTTATGCCTTGGGCCGGCCACACTAGATCTAGTAATAACAACTGGACTAACCATCGATAATATTTTAATAACTGGGGCCCATTCTCCGTACGTCGCTACATCTGAGATCAAATGACACATTCAAGATGACATCATCTTGCTAATCATGATCTGGCTAAATCGGTTCTTCGAACACCCTTGTTGTTTATGATTAGTATAGCTGGATTGTGTTATGCGTTGGTCTAAAAGGGGGAATGTACACTGTAAAAAAATCTGTAATTTCTACAACAAAATTTTACAGTATCTTGTTCTGTCATTTTACAAAGTTTACCTGTTTATTGCAATGCATTGTGGGTCAAAAAACTATTACAGTAGCCGACAGTTCCTACAATAATTATTGTGAAATTACAGGCATATTTGTGCTTGACTGTAAATGATGCAGTAATACAGTTATTTACTGTTGCATGAGGCGGTTAGCTTGACAAAAGACCATGGCGGATTGCAGAGGAGCAGCCACATTTCCACTCCCCTCATCTACAATATGTAAGCTATTATAAATAGCTGACAATTAAATTGTTAACTTGTTAATGTTGGTTGAAATAACCTACATTGACCATGTATCAGTCTGGTGCAGGCCCCAATATAAAGTTCACTTATAGCTAGCTAACGTTAGCTGGAGAAATTTCAGAAGACATTTTGAACAAGCAATCCCAGCCAAAGCAGTTTAGCTTATGGTATAGTACTGAAGTAAAAGTATAGTGGGTATAATGTTACCGTTAATCCTTTACATATTTATATCATTTTGAACTGAGCGTATTAGTGGAAGTAGAAGTACTAATAGTGTTTTTCAGCTGCTGCATTGTTTAGCCTACAGTAGCTACAGGTCGAGGAAAAAAATCCTAAAGGTAGCGCCATCGCTGCACAGTGATAATCACATTACATGGCTGATGACGATTTTCAGGTAAAAACGTTTGTCAGTTATGCAATTATGCCTGAATGTGTAATTATGTTCTGTGGCAATTATAAATGTTACAGTTTGGGTGTGGGTAGGTGTTGTTTGAGTAATGATGCATCCAAATGTATGTTACAGTTTTTCTCGATTCCCTTACAAAAGGAAAATATATTGCAGTATATTGGAAAATATGATGTGATATATTAGGCAATATATGTCCATATATGGGATTTAATAATTATATTGTACGGAAATACATGGGATAATGTATTGATGATAAATATATTACTAATATATTATAAACTATAATATATATTCATGTAATATATTGCAATATATTGCATAATACAGCAATGATTGCCGTTTTCCATATATTGCAACATATTCAACATGAATATATAATATATGTGTTTATATATCCCAAAATATATGCAATTTTATATCTATAAATACCACCATAATGTATTCCGATTTATATGGGAAAATGTATTTGTAATATATGTAAATATATAGTGTCACATGTATGTTTAATATATGGTACAATATATTTGAATTATATGTAAAATGTAAAAAAAATTAGCTGCAAGCAGCAATGGCAAATTCCTCCTTCAAAATGGCAAAATATTTTACAATTGACATAATAGATAGTTACACCGGGATTACCCAGAAAACTAGAAACTGTTTTGTAAAAAATAAAAATAAATGCCAAGGTCTGGAGTTAAACCTGGAACCCTTCAATTACCAGCACAACCTCTAAATAACAAAAGAAGACGTTTTGACGTATGGCAATCATAGTCACATTTGGTCCAAGCTCAAACAGCTCTAATTCAGGCATATATAAATAAATGTCAATCTTATGGTATTTACGTTTTTGGGGGCAAATTTTCACTTAGCAGGTGGTACTGTTTGACCCGGGATTCCGTTTGAAATCCTGCCGTTGACAACCTTATTAGAATACCTTGTAGATGGCAGAGTGGTTAGGGAATCAGGCTATTAATCAGAAGTTTGCCGGTTCGATCCCCGGAAGCGCAAAAATTAAGCTGTGTCCTTGGTGTGTCCTCACCCTACTTGCCTCGGGGTAAGTCCCTGTACTTACTGTAACTTACTGTAAGTCACTGGATAAGATCGTCTGCTAAATGACTAAATGTAAAAATCACCATATATGTCTGTACATTGTATGTGCATGTTCTCATATATGTACACATGCATTGTACAATATATCTTTCCATATAATTGTACATATATTTAAAATATATTCTACCATATATGAAGCATACATGTGACACTATATCTTTACTAAAATTACCCATACATTTTCCCATATAAAGCGGCATAGATTATGGTGGTTATTTATAAATACATAATTGCATATATTTTGGGATATATAACCACATATATTATATATTCATGTTCCATATATTGCAATATATGGAAAACGGCAATCATTGTTGTATTCTGCAATATATTGCAATATATTACATGAATATATATTATAGTTTATAATATATTAGTAATATATTTATCATCAATATATTGTCCCATGTATTTCCATATATAATATATTGGTCAATGTAGTGGAAAATAATATATTAACAATATATTAAAATGTATTTCAAATCATATATTGGTAAATATATTTTCTTTCCGTAAGGGTTGCTAACACACAAAAATGGTATGTGTAAGCCATCCTCACAAAACCATCTTGCCAATTCCCAGCAGAAAGACCATGCACCCCAGTCTTTAAACACAATTTACCCTTTTTGCTCAAGTTCATTCACACTTCTTTGCAAAACTCTAAACACACCTCTCACTTTAAGACACAATTGTCAACATTATGTCACTTAGAAAACACTGTCGTTGGAATAGTCAACTCAAACCAGCACAATTCAAACACCCTTAACAACCAATTATCCTTGTGTAAGCACTAACGAGCAAAAGTACTCAACAAGCAATCAGGGGTTTGGACTGAATAAAAAGGGCAACAGGTAAGCACACCTGTACTTTGAAATCATGGAAGCAAATGTTTGAAGACGCGGCAGAAATGTCAGAATGAGAGGAGGTGTACAAGGGAGAGGCAGAGGAAGAACATCCATCTCAAATAAGATTTGTGCCACTGTATTGGACCATGTTCTAATACACGGAATGACAATGAGAGAAGCAGGGCTGAGAGTTTAGCCAAACCTGAGTCGTTTCATTGTTGCGTCGATTGTCCGGACTTTCAGGGATGAAAACAGGTGCCATACTATGAAGTTGTACTTTTATGTACTACCGATATCTACCATGAACCTATATGCATTACAGTAAAAGAAGTAGAAAATAAAAGACATTGACATGAAGTTGAGTATTTACAGTATATTGTCAATGTGTGACAATGTCAAACAGTGTTGTTTGTTTGCAGAATTGAAAGACAACGAGTTGTTGGTGGTAGACCAAGTATGTTTAGTGATGCCCAAGTCAATGCCATCGTGAACATGGTTTTGGAAAACAACCTCATACGCCTCAGAGAAATCCATGCAAGAATAATTGAAGACAATGACACATTCCAAAATACAGTGTCAGCATTTCAACAATTGATCGCATCCTTCAGCGCAACCATATGCGCATGAAACAAGTGTACAGAGTTCAATTTGAAAGGAACTCCGAGAGAGTGAAAGAGCTGCGTTTTCAATATGCCCAGTTACGCGTTTACATGTATTCCATAAATTGTGTGTAAATATCAACTATTGGACTGTGTAGACTACATGTTGTAATAGTTTCCATGGTTTACTGTAACAATACCGGATTAGCTGTATTGTAACGTCATCAAATCTCTTACAGACAATACTCCAGCATGATGCCAGTGACACCTTGCATGAGTTGATATTTGTGGATGAGGCAGGATTCAACTTCACAAAGCACAGACGAAGAGGGCGAAACACTATTGGCCAACGTGCTCTGGTGGATGGGCCTGGCCAGCGTGGGGGTAATGTTACACTCTGTGCAGCCATCAGAAACCATGGAGTCCTTTACCGCAATGCTACTCTTGGCTACTTCTGGCTTTTCTGGATGGCCTACGGGACGCTCTTTTTCAACATGCCCAGAGAGAAGTGCAGCCTTGTTATGTTGTTTTTTGGGACAACGTTCGTTTCCACCATGCTGTTCTTGTCCGAAACTGGTTCATAAATGATCCAAGATTCACAAATTTGTTCCTCCCACCATAGTCATCTTTCCTCAATCCGATAGAGGAGTTCTTCTCAGCATGGCGTTGGAAGGTCTATGACAGAAATCCCTATGTTCAAATCGACCTTCTCCAAGCCATGGAAGAAGCTTGCGGGGACATTGCTGTGGACTCTTATTCTTAGGGATGGGTCAGACATTCAAGGGCATTCTTTCCTCGCTGTTTAGCTAGAGAAAACATTGCCTGTGACGTGGATGAGAATCTCTGGCCTGACCCTGCTCTGAGACAGGATGCTGACCCAGAATGAACAGTAACCCACTGTAGCATACTCAAGCCCTAACTTACCCAAGTGAAAATGTTTTGTTTATTTCCTTGTTTTCCTAGCCTTTGTTATGCAAATTTCAATTTACTGTAAAGTAATACATTTGTGTTGACTAACAGTAGCCTACTACTATTTACTGTATTGTATACTGTGACCACTACAGTACTAAAACAAGAGCTCAAAATGCACTTGCTAATAAACATCCTGTAAGAAGGACAATTGCAATGTTTGTGATTTTTATGATTTGCATCATGTCAAACTCATGAGGTTGAACATACCATAACAAAAATTCAGGGACACGTTATAGTCAATGGTTCATGAAAACCTTTTTATAATAGTGTTTTCAATTCCTCCCAGCAGTGTGTGAAGGGTATTCAGAAGTTTGATTTTATTTGAGGGCTTTGTGTGTATTTTGAATGCAAAGTTAGTTTTATACAGGGGTGAAGGTATTTTTTATTTCTTGGTGGTACTATGATACAGGTTTAATGTGCGCAGACAGCGCGTGCCGAAAATTTCACTTAGCCTAATTATTTATTTACTGTATTATAGTCTACTTATCAAGCATTCACTAGGACTTCTTATCACTTTAGTATTACTCTTTAACCCACCTGTATCTGTTTTTGATGAGGGTCAGGCAGTCAGGTACTGCCATCATATGGCAGCTTTGTTGATTTGGGCAGAAAAAAATGTGTCCCCCAGCCCACTCCCGCTAGAATGACAGTTGAATGTCACTTGTTTTTTACTACGCCATATTTTTGCTAGCCTACCTGCTGCAAAATTATACCAAGACAAGTAGAGCTATTTTATCCAATGTAATTTATCACTTACCGCTATCTTGTTTTTTATTATCCTCCACTTCCTTTCTCTTCTTACTTTTTTGGCTTCCTGAAGCATTATTCCGCTTCATGATGACTGCCGACCGACGAGGTTTTGTATTTTACCAGCAGCACAGATCATGAAAGGGTCCCCTTGAGGGGGATCCCGATAACAGTGTCATTGCACTTTACTGCATTGACTATCAAAGGGGCGCTCACGCATTTTATTCTTAACCAGTCTTTGTCGTGCGGCCCCCTGCCAGCTCGACGCCCCAAGCAATTGCTTGTTTTGCCTTGTCGCAATGGGCCTGTGCGTGCGTTGTAATTTCTGCGTAAAAATTTCTTACCGGTACGGCGTAACTGCCAGTACCGGCTTACTTTCACCCCTGGTTTTATACGACAGATAATATAGTTTTGACTACAGTGTTTGATTTTGGGTCAACAGTCAAGGGTTTAGCCAAAACTGTAAGTATGAAGATGTGTGTTTAGAGCTTAGAGAAAACACACTACACATTCAAGAAATGTGTCTTAGCATTTGAGAAAAACTGTAAGACGTTCTTTATTTACGACCATTATTTACCACATGAGAATCTATGTGTCTTGAGTTCCAGCTAACAACATAACCCAACACGTGAAGTTAATCCCGCGAGACCCACTCAAAGTACGGTAACACTAGGGTCAAACAGTACAGCTATCTACATCCCCCTTCTTTAGCTGCAGCTCCTGAACATGAGAAAATAGAATCACACACTTCTGCACTAACAGCAGTTTTACAAAAGAAATGTAAGTATGATCTGGTTTACTTAAAAGTAACTCTGTGGGTGTCCCACAACTAAATGCATTGTCAACAGAATAAAATATTATACTGATCTCGAAGAACAAAGTATTATTTCTGACATTTTCGATTCAACAAACTTGAGCAGCTATCTCAGTCCATGTATTTTCTATTTGGCCTAAAGGCTTTGCCGGACCTGGTGAGATACATGGAAGTGGCGACTTGAACTGGGCTTTTGGCCTGCGGTTCAACACATAGCTGGGACTCCACGCTTTGCTGGGATTCACTGGTGGGAGACTTTTCTGGACTTCGTTTGTATATGACACTGTTCTGCTGGTGTTTGTTCAGTTCTTTCAATCCTATTTTGTACATGTCAGGGTCAAGTGTGTAACCTGTTGTGTTCAATCCATCAGTGTCTGTGGCGTTGGTTACGCCTGTATTCCTTCCCCTCAAACTCCACCACGAGTGTGGCTCATCACACTTTCGCTTCACAATTCCCACTTTATCATGTCCCCTTTGTGTTTGGAGTCTTACCACCTGGTTTGGTTCCAGGGGGCGTAGTGGTTTGCTGGTCTTGACGTAGTAGTGTTTTTGTGTCTGTCGCTTCTTTGTTAATTGAGCTTTGATGCTGGTCGGGGTTCTTGCAGCTGGTTTTAGCAATACTCTGGACAGCTCGTCACATGCTGGTAATCCCAAGATCGGGCAAAGTCTGGCTGGTAAACTGGGTGCCATTGTCTGAGTACAGCTTCTGTGGTATGCCGTGGACTGAGAAGTGACGCTTTAGGTTATTGATGACAGTCAATGATGACAGGCTGCTGAGCCGGTCAATTTCAAATCAGAGTATGTCTGTGGCGACAAGAGACCAGGGGCCTCATGTATAAACGTTGCGTACGCACAAAAAGCTTGCACATGCTGGTTTTCACGCACACTTTGTGATGTATAAAGATTTACTTGACGTGAGAATGTGCGGGCTGTCACAGAAACTTTTGAGCCGACGTGAGAATGTGCGGACCGTCCGAATTCTAACTGAAAAGTGCCGAAACTCACCAAACATTACAAAATAGTTTCCACTGCTATGTTTATGACGTTGACTATTCAAAAAACATACAAATAAAAGTTTGATCATTAATGTGGATGATCACATCAAACTCCCAAAACCCAAAACGGGAAATGCCATATTGCTGTTTAATCCACCACCACTTAATAACTTCTGTTAAACTTGAGGGTGTCAAACAAACGACAAAATCACTCTGGAAATGCATGTCACGCTAACCCTATAGCTGCCATGCTGTTACGATGCGCCACCACTTGTTTCTTCATTTAAAGTTTTACATCGGACCATTTCTTCTTAATTTCTGCCATGGTCCGGTTCTCTGAACCCACAGCATTTATGGCCCTATAATAATAATAATAATGATTTTATTTGTAATGCACTTTCATAAAATCTCAAAGTGCTACAGGTTAAAAACAAGAAAGGGCGCAAATTGTGACAGTTTTCCACTCTGCCGACATTCTTTTGTCACTAATACCTGATGACAGGCCGCCAAACAGGACACATTTTCTCGCCTCCACCTCTGTTGTCAGAACCTTGATCTCACAGTCACCGTATTTCTTCAAATAAACGCTGCAGCGTTTAACGTTCATTTTTGGTGCAGCGTTTATTCAAGGACTGCGTTTATTCGAAGAAATACAGTAATTCAGACAAAGACATGACCTCAGGAGCGCATTTATAGTCCATCTGCATATTCATTTATAGGAGGAGGCAAGCCGGGGTCAGTGGCTCGTTCACGTGCGGTCAATCTCACGTTGATTGTGATTTATAAAGGAAAGGTGCGCAGGACCTGGCGTACGACCAGTTTTATACATCTCAAATATTTCTGTGCGTAGGTACTTTTCGAGTTTTGGCCGTACACCATCTTCTGGTATGAAAGCTGCGCAATCCTTTATACATGAGGCCCCAGGGCAGGTCTGGGACTGTGTGCAGTTTTAGCAGCTCTTTTTGCTGGTGGGGCCTCAGGCTGTTGCAGAAGCTGCATGCCATAGTGACAGCCTGAATGTCCTCATTTAAAGATGGCTAAAAGACGCTTTCCTTTGCCCTTTTCTTTGTGCATTCCACTCCTGGGTGTCCAATGTGTAGTACCTTCAGGTATTCTGGGTGCAGGGCAGCGGGTACGACCTGTTTCCTTTCATGATGATCCTGTCTTCGATGGTGAGTTCATCACGGAAACTGAAGAATGTTCTCGCCTCTGTAGGTACGCTGCATGGACGCCTTGGCCAGCCCCATTGAATGAAACAGGTGAGTTTCTGCAGCACTGTGTCTGCAGCAGTGTATTGACGGAGTTCTTCAAGGCGTCTTGGGGATATTAGTTGAACTGTCATCACCTCAAACTCAGGCCGTTCTGCCCTCTGGGGGCTGACGTTGCATCTCGGTGCACGGGAAAGGGTGTCTGCTAAGTAGAGATGCTTTCCTTTTTTGTAAGTGAGAGTCAGGTCGAATTTTTGCAACTGTAACATCATGCGTTGCAGGCCAGCTGGGATAGTGTGAAATGGCTTGTTGTGAATGGTGACCAAGGGCTGGTGGTCAGTCTCAATCACAACCGGTTTACCGTAGATGTAGTCATAGAACTTGTAGCAGGCGAAAATGCTGCTAGAATAGCATGCTAGAAGTTCCTTTTCAATTTGTGCGTATCTCTGAGGCTGTGTTAATTCCGAACGGCATCTTTAAGAACTTGAATCGGCCATACGGAGTTGTGAATGTTGTGCGGAGTGATGAAGCATCATCCAGTTTGACTTGCGAGAAGGAGCTTTTGGCATCAAGGACGGAAAAGATAACGGCACCTGACATTTGAGCAGCAACCTCCTCCACTGTACGCATGGGATGGTGAGGGCACATGAGGGCCTTGTTTAAGTTTCTGGGATCTATGCAGATGCGCACGTCATCAGTCTCTTTCTTGTGTGTGGCCACCAAATTCGAAACCCATTCTGTGGGCTCATCCACCTGTTCTATTACTCTCAGAGTTTGCATTCTTTGGAGCTCTTGTTCCACTTTCTTTTGCATTGCAGCTGGAATGCGACGTGGAGGGCTGACGACCGGTGTTATCTCTGGATCTACCTTCATTGAGTATGTTACAGGTATGTCACCGACTTCATCTTTAAATAGGTCTGCATATTCCTGAAACATTTTTTGTGACAGGGTTTGATCCTTTACACAGTCTAGGTGGAATACCTCACTGCTGAATGTGACCAGCTTCATATGTATGCTGCCTGTAGGCCAAGAATGGAGTGGACATTTCCTTTCACCACTTGAAACTGTAGGTTGTACAGCTGTTCATTTAGCTTGCATGGTAATGTCACTGTGCCAATTGGTTTGATCATAGATCCACCAAACCCCCCCCACAAAAAAAAACAAATATACACACAACTTTCCGAAATTCGCCGTGGGTGCCCTTTCCTATCTCAGTGGCCTGACGAACTTTGACAGTAGGCTAGGTAAACTTTTCGAAAATGGCCTCAAAAAGACAACAGGAGTCAGGGGCAGAAAAAGAAATAAACTGCGAGATGATGCCCGTGCATCACTTTCAGGTAAGTCCATGTTTAATTATTGTTAAATACGGGAAATGTGCTGCTAACTTAGCCTATGCATACACCTCGAACTAGCTGACGTTATTGCTAATTTTAGCACACTCAAATATGTTAGGTGCAAACTAAATTTAGATTTTACTGTTAAACATTATCTATGCATTTGAAATAACTGACGCCAGCTAGATGTTACTTTACTGTACATTCTATGATGCTTTTATATTCGATTGATCAAATAGTTTTTAAATGAGTAATAAAGGTGGAGAGCTCCTTGGCTGCATGCTTTCAGTTTTAAATGTTTATAATTAATTTGGAAAACCATGCTAAGAAACGTAACGGTGGGGCTGAAAATTTAAGAGACAAAAATACATCACCTTCACTAGACAAGGTTTTACCAATTGAAAAACGTCTGTTTATTTTACATATTTTGTTTATGCTCCAAAAACTATTATGCACGCAAATAAAGGCCCCAAAATTGCGCGCTCGCATTAACTCCGTAACTAGCATCATATCAAACACAGAATGTGGATGCATTGACAGGGCAGCTGTGGTGGTGGTGGTGGTGGTGGGGGGGGGCATCATAAAGGAATTATGCGTAGGGCACCAAAATGGATAGCGGCGGGACTGAGTACACAGCTATAAAAAACATCAAAATCTTAAACCTTGATGCTATGTAGGGGTAGGCAAGGCTTCAGTCAACATATCGGCAGAAAGGTACAGCATGTTTGAGTTGTGATGTACTGGCTATATTTAGGACATGATCCTTTACACAGGATCCACTATGGATATCCAGGATCATGATGAGTTTGGGATTTCTGGATCTGTTGTCATGACAAGTCAACTGGCATTTATTGTCATCATATACTTACAGTATACAATGAAACAAAACAACGTTTTTCCAAGACCTAAACAGAACCTACACAACTACAACAACTGCGTGGTATTAGGTAAATAAAAGATTTTAATAAAAAATTTAATTTGTCAAGTAGGGGTAGGTCAATGGAAACTGTGAATGTACACATAACATACTAATACCATAATATGTGGACATCAATTATTGAGGTAGCAGCCATATGCCAAAATATTGAGTGGAGTCTGATGATGTACAGGTGCGTGTGGGGTGCATGGGTTTGTCCACAATGCGTGTGGCTTTGCGGAGGCAGCGTTAAATATAGATGTTTGTGAGGGAGGGACGAGATATCCCGACTTTCTTCTTGGCTGTCCTGACTATCTTCTACTGAGTTGCGGTTCGAAGCGGTGCAGTTCCCAAACCAGGCTGTGATGCAGCTCCTCGGGGTGCTCTCTATAGTCCCTCTTACAATGTGGTGAAGATGTGGGATGGGAAATGGGCTTTTAGCCACTGCAGGTATACCAAGGAATAAGGTGTTCAACAGTTTAGTTGATGTTCAGCAGGGATGGGTTGCTTTGAACGTTGCTTTGTGCTGACCTTACTTGCTCTGCACACCTGAAAGATGGCAATGTAGTACTATACATGGACAATTTGTACAGCAGTGCAACCCACTTTCAACATTTTCTGTCTCTTGAAATGGGGTCTGTGCAGGCCAACATTCACATTCACCTGTAAAATTAGAAAGGGAGGTGTTCAATTTATAGAAAACGGTCAACAGCAGGCAGTCAAGCGGTATGACAAGAGGTGTGTTCATAACCTTATGAAACATTACAGTCATACATTAGTGTCTTGTCAATTCTATAAGTTGTTATTTTGAATAAGCATAAAGTCTGGTTTATTCTATGTCTTCCATCAAGTAGCTCTAGCCTAGATTTTCCAAACAAATTACACTTTCACATTTTTGCAATACTTGAACTGTGGCCTGACAATAAATGAGGAATAATAAAAGTTCCATCAGCACGGAAATGAATGGCAGTAGATGGTAGCAAGAGATCACAAAACATTGCCATCAATTTAGAATGGATGTCTGCATTATTGTGTTTGCTCTAATTAGACTAAACTTAACAAGTTACGAGCTAGCTAGCAAACATCAGATCGTGGAAATCAACAACAGGTCATGCTGTCATCTCAATATCATGCCACATGTGTATAATTTGTATAAATATTCTACTCACCGGAAAAGTTTTCCCAGAAAAGTAGAAGCCAACCAGAAAGGTTTAGAAGTATCCAAGCAGCATGAGCTTACTTGATCGCTTTTGATCAAGGGGTCTGGGAGTCATTTTCCAGTCTCGCCTTTATGGCTCAACTTGGTTGACATTGTTGATAATTTACTAGGCTATGTTACGTTGTTTGTGTGGTCAGATTAAAACGAGTAAAAAAATAATGCATGTGCATCCAGACAGACTAACGTGCTAGGATTGTAATGCATCGTTTTATTTTCCTTACCGAAGTCCTATTATGTGGCCCCAAATCCAAAAGAGAGATGCTTACTAAGAATCTAGGAGGCTTAACCCCCTGTCTTAAATCAGAGGTGACGAGTCTCGGTGTAATCCTGAACTCAGATTTGAATTTCAACTCTCACATAAATAAAGTGACCAAAACAGCTTTCTTTCACCTGAGAAATATAGCAAAGGTACGACCATCCATAAACCAAAATGATGCAGAGAAGTGAATTCATGCTTTTATATCCAGCCGGCTGGACTACTGTAACGCACTTTTCACTGGTCTTCCCAAGAAAACCACTGAAAGACTACAGCTCATTCAAAATTCTGTAGCTAGATTATTAACCAAAACTAAAAGGAGAGAACACATTAGTCCTGTCCTAGCTACTTTACACTGGCTCCCTGTCACTTTCAGAATTGACTTTAAGGTCCTTTTCCTCACATACAAAGCTCTACACGGACAAGGACCTAGCTACGATGCTAACTCCCTTATAAACTATACACCAGCTAGAACACTGTGATCATCAAATGCAAGCCTATTACAGGTCACCAGAAGCAGTCATAAGAAGATTGGTCATTTGGCCTTTGCTAATTACACCCCAAAACTATGGAACAAATTACCCATAAATATTAGGGAAGCAAACACGCTAGACATTTTTTAAAGACAGCTTAAAACCTACCTTTTTACCGAAGCATTTAAGTAATTTAATCTCAGAAGGGTTTTACTACTTTTATTAGTTATATTATTGTTGCTATTTTAATTATGACTTTTATCACTTGTATTATTGTTTTTATTGTTTTTATTGATTTTATGTAAAGCACCTTGAGCTACAATTCTTGTATGAAATGTGCTATATAAATAAAGTCTTACTCCCGATTGGACTACGTCCCGATTGGACTACTGCAATGTGTTGTTCTCTGGCCTCCCAATTACCTACTTGAAAAATTTACAGCGGGTACAAAATGCTGCTACTAGACTATTGACAAAAAAAAGAAAGTTTGATCATATAACCTCTACTCTTATCTCTTTACACTGGCTCCCTATCCAAGCCAGAGCTGATTTCAAAGTTTTACTACTAACTTACAAATATCTACATGGATTGGCACCACTGTACCTCTCCGGTCTCCTTGCACCCTATTGCCCCGCAAGGACTCTAAGATCTCAAGATGCCGGCTATCTGGTAGTACCCCAAATTAAGAAAAAAACTGCTGGAGGTAGGGCGTTCTCATATAGAGCACCTCTTCTCTGGAACAAATTACCTGTCTCAATTAGGGAGGCTGATACTGTTTCGACATTTAAAACTAGATTAAAAACGTTCTTGTTTAGTCATTCCTATGATTGTGTGTACTTTCTATGTAAACCTGGGGTGTGCGTTTGCCTATGTGTGTATCACATGTAACTTTTAAATTGTAATTTTAGCTTATGTTCACACTGCCCATTTAAATGTTACAAATAAAGTAAACCTGTTATTGTATATTGTTACTGTAATAGTTCCGTTGCTGTATATTTTTATTGTTATAGTTTACTAGTTGGAGACAACGGGGGGCTGGTTGTTTTCATCCTTATTCGTATAAATATAACCTATTTTAGAGTTGTTTCCCCTGGAACAGATTTCATGTTCCAACCAAGGGGGGCTGTCGCTGTCTTGGTGTGTGGGGCTGCATCAAATACCCTCTTAGCTTTGTTAAATTGCTGCACTAGTCCACACTTGACCGGTGGGGATCTCATTCTATTACGACTGAAACTGTTCCTGCTCCTGACATTCTCTAATCCCTGTTCTCCTCTCTGTCCCCCCCCACACATCCCCTGTGGTGTGGGGGGTCTGAGCTGTCAGAACCTGCCTGGTCGTCGGTCTACCAACGCTCGACCAGGTCGTCAACCGGAAACCAGCCTCCATGACGGCCAACAGCGAGTTTCCAGGTCCCATCCAACGTCTATAAAGCCGAACAATGGATTTTTGGTGTTTCAAAACCCATTGACATTGTATGACTATGTTTAGCTTGTGTTCTGCTCCTCTCTCTTACCAACCGTCTCTGGAGGAGGGGATCCCTCTCTGAATTGCTCCTCCCAAGGTTTCTTCCATTTTTTCTCCCGTTGGGAGTTTTTCCTTGTCTTCCTTGAGGGTTTAGGTTGGTTGAGGGGCAGTTCTATGGGCGTATGTGAAGCCCTCTGTGACATGCTTGCGTGTAAAAAGGGCTATACAAATACATTTGATTTTATTTGATTACTTACTTATTTTGTCAACACGGGCTGTGTTGCCAACTCAGTAGGCTTACGAGATGGAAGCCAGTTAGAGAAAACAAAACGATAGTTAGACTGACTGGATGTATCTGAATTATTGTGTATTCGTTATAATCCGACCACACATACAACGTAACATAGCCTCGTAAATTAGCATCAGCTAACTTGTTGATTTGACACTACGAGCTAGCTAGTTTGGCAAAAACATCACATTGTGAAATACAACAGTAAAATGCTTTCATACCTGTAGCATGCAAAATATATATGGGTGGTATAATTTAAGGTGTAAAAATACTTTGGTCACCAGAATCATAGCCAAAATATCTACCTGAAGCGGAAGTAATACGTAATGAGAAGGCGGGATAAACAAAACAACCAATGAATGGAGTAGTCGTCACTAATACGGGGTGCAAACTAGGTCAATGGAAAATGCGAAGCGAGAAATGCTGAAATTGTATAGCAATTCGATTTCAATGCGTCATAATCAATTTCTGGAACATTGACATTAATCAAAACTCAAGCGAATAAAAAACTTACTCTGGGGGACCAGTCAAGAAATTTAGAACGTACGTGTGAAAGGGTTAACACCCTAAACTTAATTGTAATGTACAAAAAATATATGATTACTTATGAACACCAGTTAATTTTAACGGTTTTTGGACATAGCTAGCAAGATTTTCAAGCCATGTCAAATCAAATGCTCCGTCAGCCTTCTCTTTTGATGCGGCAGCAGCCCTGCAGCAGCCCCAAACAAATCAGGCTGTTGAACTTAAAAATAACTTGCCGAGAAGTTAGGCTAATAATGTAGCCTAGTAGTTAAACTGATTGACAATCTGTTTGAAACAGTCGAGTTGAGTGTTGGTGTTTCCCTCATGCATCACAATAGAATTAGAATGAAACTGAGTGGAATCTTTGAATGTCGTTTTCTCCCTTGTCACTTTTTGACAAAGGTCAACTTAAAAATCATGTAACTTCAGTTGTGATGAAGATATCTGAGTGATTTATATTCAGGTTTTAATTAATGGCACATAAGTGGTTAATTAATTAACCCCTTTTGGATCCTGTTAAATGTGCCCAAAAACGCCTAAACAGCATACCCAAAGTAAATTGACTGCTGTTCTTGAACCATTTGGAGTACATGCATGTAAATGGACTCTTTTGAAAGCTGACACTCTGAAGTTATGTTCCTTGTTGTCAGGACCCCTGTCAGTCCTACTGGTGTTGAGTAATAGAAGCTTGAACACAAGGAAAGTGAAAGTTTCTATTTCCGCCTAGATTTTGTGTTGAAAACAGAGTCCTGAAGAGGCCTAGAGGTGGTAGGTATTAGCTGGAAGACAGCATTGGACCACAGGTTGAAGCCTTACCCAATTCAGATCAAAAGTCAAACATAATACCACAATATATTCATATTTGACACATGTTTTTATAAGAGTACATCCATGCGTTTTCTAAAAGGGCCTTTTGGAGACTCCAGAAAACCCTTGTAACCAAGGTCAAATTCTTAGGATAAAAAGGTATAATTGTTATCTCTAATGAAAGGTGGTACTTAGAACTATCATAAATAACAGCTAAATCCCTCATTAGTATTACTGAAACACAAAAACTGAAGCATGAACACATTGGAGTGCTTTATCTGATTCCCAGGATTGGCGCACAAAGAACACTGACATATTGCGCAATCGACTTTTATTTTGAAGGCTCCACAAACCCTGGCATATGGGGTATCGCCATTTACAGCTAGCGCTGAGCTACAAGGATACCTAGCTCATTTCAGTGCCAGTCTAAGCCAGTTAGAAAAAATCGTGTAGAGGGGGCGGGGGGGGGATGGGGGGGGGGCAGGACACACAGACCTGGTTGGGTTTAGAGGTCTGTCACCGGGGCATGGAAGCTCCTATTGGCTCTGGGTCAATCCTGTTAACCGGTGCCTTTTAATGTCCCCAGGAAATCCTACTTCATAATTGCTGTAAAATGTTACAAATGTTTATTCTAAAAGGCTTTAATTATAGGTTTAGGTCTTCCTTATCATATAAATAACCAAAAAGTGTCTTTAAGACAATTAGTTTATATTTTAACCACTTTTGTATTTTGTACACATGTTCATTTTGCCATGTTTTGCCATGTCCCCATCACAAATGATCAACTCTTACAATAAATATCAGTCATTAAATAATAAAATATTCAAATGATTTGCTCATTATGTTGTAGACCAAGTTAAAATCTTTCTACTTTTACATATTTTTTATTTAAAAAATAAATGTTAACCCTTTTTGGGGAGATTTACTTTGTGTCCCCCCCAAAAAGTTCCACCCTGTTAGGTTGTAGTTTTTCCCTCTTAAGAAAATAGCCTACACTTCCCATGTCACAAAGTTCATGAAATGACATCATTTCCTGTGGCAGGAATTCAACTTGGCCAACTGAAGTTAATATGAACTTTCAGATTTATCTTTTTTCCAAGTTCATAATGTCAACCTGTTTGTCACAACCTTAAATTTCCACCCTGTTAGGCTACTTTGTTAAGAAAATAAATAACATTTTATAATTTCAAATATGGTTTTATATAAGAATTAAAAGGCTGTATACATATAGGGTCTAATGCTAGCTAGATCATGATCACTCACAGAGTTAGGGCTAACATAGTTAACAAAATTCCCCCCTGTTAGCTTCCACCCTGTTAGGTGTGTACAGCTAACAGGGTGGAAATATTGTTAGAAAATGTAGTAACATAATAAGTTGCATACAATATTTGTCATGTATTTGCAACAAGGGACATATAATGGACAAGTAAAGGTAAATATTGTTATGCCTTTACATTTTTTTTACTTTGTGATTGTTATTCATGTCTTTAACAGGGTGGAATAATGTAATGGTCCATGTCTGAACCAAATGCCCATAATTATTAGGATTTAAGTGCATGAGCTTGGCCAATATGTTTTCCAAACAGTTAAACATATCTCTTTCCTGATTAAATGTTAAAAACATGAAAAATAAATAATCATTAATCATTGTGTATATTTCTAGCTTTAACTCTATCAAAAGGTCAGAGTGTAGCGGCCATTTTAAAACTATCCTCGGGGTTCTAGTGTACTCACATGAGTAGCTATGAGCGATTATTTGTGACACAAATCAAAAACATTTTTTGACGAAGGAACAATGAAGCAACAAGATCGTGGCTATGTGTGGATATAATTCATTGTTTGGACAACTACTCGACATGGTTTGATACTTTGGACCCTTGGGAATGTAAGCAGATGAGGTTTTGATGAGTTGTGTGCATACCTGGAACATTCCTAAGTAATCGTAGGTAAGTACAACTTTTTTCTCTGGCATTGTTGAATGAACGGTCACCGGACAAAGACGTTGATTGTACTTTCTGTTGCGAGTTGAGCTTGAATTGGTTTATTTCAATGGAAGCACAAGAATCGTAGCTTTCCAACGATGTATAACATGTGTACTAGTTGAAAAAAAATATTTTTTTGAATTGAGTGCGTTCTCACTGAGGGAGGGGGCGCAGTGTTTCTGGCTCGCCGGCGAGCCAAGGAATGAGAACAGGTTGTGTGTGTTTTGTTTGGTGTTTCTTTGGACACAACCTTAATTACCTCTTTCTGTTTTCTCTGTTTTTGCTTTTCTTTGACCAACAATGTATCACCCCAAACAGTGTGCCCATGAGAACACAACTATAATACAGTAACAAAACAGATTCAATGTGCAATGCATAATAGATTTTCCTAGACATGAATAATTAGAATGAGATGGATCTAAAAAATGTAACCTGTTATGTACTTATACTGTTGTACTGTTATCACATTATTTTGACTGTTTTTGCTGTATAATAATAGAAAACATATATCCTACACCAGAAGAAATGTTTACCATTTTCTGTTTCTAAGCATACTTCTTAAAAGTATATCAAAAGTGAAAAATGTTCAAAGCATACTTAAAAGTATAACAAAAGTGAACTATTTTCTAAGAATACTTCATAAAAGTATATAAAAAGTGAACTAAAAGTGTACTATCCATATTTTAGTATACTTATAGTACACTTTAATATACTTATTTTTTTAAGGGATAGCTCGCAGTGTAAAGCAATGGGCTTCGGTGTGCTACGTATTTTTGCTCTAGTGCAATCGAATTCCGCTTTATGCAAGCCTGCAAAGGTTTGATTTTGTCTTCACTTATTTTGTCGCAAATGGTAGCCTAATTTAGTAAGCACGTAGCCTAAAGGCCTACTTTCATATTCTCTGCAGCAAATATGACATCCGACTTGAAAATCGCTAGTAATATGTTTGTGAATTTGTGACGAATCTGGTGATAGAGGCAGACTGATAGGTGCACGCACAGCTGGGGAACCAGTTAATTTGGGAACCAGTAGGGATAAAACACCGGTATTGGAATCCCGTGTCCTTATTTGACTAAATCTAAGTTAGCTCATGTCTAAAACCCTCGGCTAACGGCACGGCAGAAAAAGTCAGAAGGCGCTGGGGGGGCACGAAAGAAATAGAACCCCTGCACCCCCCTGGATTCCGCCCTGGGGCCTCGTCTATCAATCCAACAATTTTATCTGAAAACTTTAAACATTAGCTAATAAACGTTAAACGTAGTGTCGTTTGTGTAGTATCACTCTGTGCTCCTTACGTAAAAATATTGTATTTTTGTTTTTTGCATTAACTGCCTTCACATTGCAAATGTGCACAACCTCAACACCAAATCAACTACGACATTATAATCACCAGCTGCATTGACCAAGGGCACTATTCCTACCACTTGAACAAGTTGAACAAGTACTTCAGAGATGACAGAATTTCAATTCTGATCTGAAAAATAAAGGTCCCAAAACCACTGAGAACCACCAGCTGCATCACAGGCCCTGCACTATCTATCTATAATTCCAGAAATCTTTGTGTCACTGACATCAGATGTGAGATATGGTATATTTCTCAGATCACAATGTACATTTTCTGTCATCTCTGAACACACACACAGAGATTCCTGCCATTATTTGAGAGATCTGTTGAGTTTGGAAAATATTAAGCTAAAATTCAAGGAATGTGAGACAGACGGTTGATTGCCTTAAAATGACAAGAGAAAAATATTTACAAACTCACTTGGGTTCATAGAAGACCTTCTCATTGTGTGACAGGATTCCCTTTCCTTTTCTTAGCCGCTCAACACCATTCCTGGAATGGACACAAAAAGATGGAGTCAGATTTAAACAGAGCCTGCTGTGCCTCAAATCTTTGAAGGGATGTCTATTTCCACAAGAGAAAACAGACTTTCTTGCACAGTGGTGTATTTGAGTATATTTTAAGATATAAAACATGCACCCTCTTATTAAGCGTGTCTTGTGCAAAGCACTATTCTCTTTTTCCACACTCAAGCCCAGTTTCTTTCTTTTTAACTCTTGTTTTGTTGTGTTTTGTGTAAAGTGCCCTTAATATTGACATACACTCAGATTTGAGAGAAAAGATTGCTTATTTGCATTTTCATGTCCATGGGCCAAATATATACTTTTTTATTAAACAATATATACAACTTTTTAGATAAGCCACATTGAATGAAGTATCTAGTCAAATCATGCTTTGTCAAATATTTCTGTGAAATTATCTGTGAAAATATCAAGAATGCATGTATTGTAGAGAGGTTTCAGCGCACATTAGCGAAGCAAACACAAGTTGAAAACACAACATTGACAAAAACGAAACATTTTTAAAAACACTGCATTTCAAAAAACAATCAACATTCAACACCACAACATTAAGTGACAACACAACAGCATTGGTTCACACCACCAACATCAGCCGAGACCACAACAGCATTAGCCGAGAACACCGCAGCATTACCCGAGAACACAGAAGTATTAGCCAAGAACACAGCAACATTAGCTGTGAACACCGCAGCAGTAGCCCAAAACACAACAACGCTGGCACAGATGATCTTCAGACCAAAACACAACATAAACGCTGCATTTCAAGTTGCTCCAAACAAGAACATCTCCAGACCACTAGAAGGGTATATGCAGGAATGCTGAAGTTAATTTCAATACCTTTTCAAGACTTTTTGAAGACCATCTCAAAATATTTTAAGACCTCATTGCCACTTCAAGTTCTAATCTGCAACAAACCTTAAACTTAATAAACAGTTGTAGTTTGCAAATAAATCTATAGAGCACAACCATACAACAGAACTCAGATAAGCTTGGAAGAAACAAAGCTCAAAATAATAAATCAAAGAATAAAAGGCAAGGTTTGTAGAAATATTTCAATGTTTGAGTTCAGTGAGCGGTGATTAAAAAAACGACTTTATGTTATGTCAATCGCGCTTATATACTGCCTCCAAAACTTTAGTCCGGCAAAAAAAAGTTTGGATCGGGTTAGATTTTCTGCATGCGTCTTTCGCATCCATAGCCAGCATTTTGATATTGTTTTTGGCAATTCAGAGCCACAAAATGTTGAGGCTGACAATTGCAGAAAATCGCACTCAGGGCCTCATATACAAACATGATTGCGCCAATTTCAGGCGTGAAATAGCGGGGAAAGACAAAACACCGTATTTACAAAGGCAGCGCACTTGAGTAAAAACGCAGATTACCGCTCCTGGGAGGGTTTAAGGGAAAGTAAAGGGTTTAAGGGTGTGTATATTTCTAGCTTTAATCTGTCACACTGAATACACTTTACATGATGTTTGAGATGGTGGGCACATGTTATAATGGCTTATGTTATGTACGTAGTTTAGGTTAGCTATGCCATAGTTTAAACTTTAGCCTAGCCTACCTTGGTTAGAAGGAGAGAAAGAGAACATGTATCTTGCAAGTATCATGTCAAAACTAGCAAAATTCACTGAATGTCCTGGTTTATTATGGTTACAAATGAAGATGCAATTGGTTTGACAAAACACGATTACCCATTTTATTTCATTTTTTACGATGCATAGACTCAATGTAGCCTAAAAGACGATTTGCGAATGACAGAATTTCGCCGCGACCACAACGAACATTGTTTTATTTTGTATTTAAAGCGTCCTTTAAGAAGCTTTAGTCTTTAGGGGTAAACATATTTTTAATTGTGATTAATCTAGATGAATTCACTTCGAAATATGATTATTATGATTAATTTGGGGTTTTTGAATCGTTTGACAGCCCTGATTTTTATGTTAATGATTTCAAATATTTTTCAAATATTTAAATAAAGGAGTTCATGTTTCAAGTGAAAGTACATGGAATCTTAGAAAATCCTTTTTTTTTACCGTGGTATCGAAATTGACATTGAGAATCGTGTTATTTTACTGGTATTGGCACCGCATACTGCATTTTTGGTATTGTGACACCCCTAGGTAGTCTACAGTAGAGGTCACATGCCCCTGGTGGTCTGGAGCATTTCCGTTGTGAGCAACTTGAAATGCAGTGTTTCTGCAAATGTTGTTGTGTTTTGGGCTACTGCTGCGGTGTTCACAGCTAATGTTGCTGTGTTCTCGGCTAATACTGCTGTGTTATCGGGTAATGCTGCGGTTTTCTCGGCTGATGTTGGTGGTGTGAACCAATGCTGTTGTGTTGTCACTTAATGTTGTGGTGTTGTAAGTAGTTGATCGTTTTTATAAATGTTTTGTTTTTGTTAATGTTGTTGTGTTGTGTGTTAATGTTGTTGTGTTTTCAACTTTTGTTTGCTTCGCTAATGTTGTTGTGCTGTGCGCCCGTGGGCCACTGTAGTATTTAGATGGACGACGCATCTCCACTTCCTCCCACTGTACAAAAATGAATCCAAAATATCCCAGATACAGGTGCTGCCATCTTGCGCTGGTGATGTCATTTGAAGCCAAAGTCTGCGCAGTAGTGATCGGGTGGTGGAGCCACGGTATCGAGGTCCCACCCATACACTCACCCGACCCAATCACGAACACTTTAGTCAAATAACTAATTAAAAACAAACTGATCAGAAAAATTACCACTTGAACAGACATGAGCGTGATAAGAACTACCTAAAATGAAACGTTTTGCTCATGTCCCATCCGCAAACATGGAAGGGGCGGGACTTATGACCCGCAGCCAGCCACCAGGGGGCGATCAATATGTTTTGGCTTCACTTTTGGGGGTCTGTCATGTCGTCCATTATTTTTACAGTCAATGGTTTTGACCAGGAGACGTAATATATGCAGTTAAGCTAAAAATAGAAAATACATGACTTTAAACTGATAATAGTCCACATACCATGCAATCATGATGCCATTATCAGTGCAAAACTTGGCTGGAGGAAAACGGAGATGTAGTCCAGTGGTGTCAGTGACAATCTTCAAAACCTTTCTGATGTACAGGTTACTAGCGACTCCCCCTGAAACAACCTAAAAATGCTTAGTGTGTAAGTACCGAGCAATGCATAAACTGAACCAAAATAATTAAGATGTTTGTGTCGCTGTAAATATATAATCACAACATTAAATACAGTAAATGCAATGCTGTACATAAAAAATAAAAATAATTTGTACTGTTTTTCCAAATTGAGTGGAATGGGATTTTTTGCAATTTCAATTACTTACCAGGGTTGGATTGGAGGAAGGTAGTAAGCGCTTTTCCTTACAGAACAAAATAGCACGGTGAGTGCGCTTAGCAATGTGAGAGGCCACTGTATGCTGTGCAGCTGCAGCTATGTCATTTACACATGACAATATTGCCCCTTGCTCCACACCTTGGAAGAGATATAAAATAAATATTTTAGCACAATTATTTTTTACCTTTTTTACCTGACCTCATTTAAGATTGACAATATTAAAAAAAAAAAAATTAATTGTTGTTCTGACCTTCCTCTTTTTCTTTTTTCATAATTGCCATTAGCACCTGATGTCTCACACCAGCAAATGAGAAGTCACAGTCATAGTGGCTGCCCATTGGTGTTTTGAAGGAAAACTTCAACCGGTCACCGTCTTGAGCTAGAACCTCTATAGCTTGTCCCCCACTCATTCCGGAGCACCTGGGGTGTTTTATTAGTGACAAGCGTCTTGCAACCTGTGAATTCATAGAAATATTAGATTTTGTTTCCAATCCTCAAGATCCTCAATTGAAAATATTACAAGTGAAAAAAGGCATTTTCTCATAACTTTACCTTGTCTAAAGTGTCCCCTGGAGCTTCATCCAGCGTTTGACCCAAGAGTAGGAAGTCATCTATTTCTCTAGCCAAAGCCAGTAGAGAATGGCCTCCAGAAACCAGGAGGACCAGAAAAGGGAAGGCCACAGGCTGAAGCATCCTGACTGTGAGGGCATGGGCCTCCATGTGATGAATGGGAATGAAGAGCTTTTGGTGTTGCTTCACAAAGTCCCGACTGAAGTCTAGCCCTATCCCCAAGCTTAAGGCCAAGCCTGGTTTCACTGTGGTGGCAACGGCGGAAAGGTTACTTGGGGTAACGCCACTGCTCTCCATTGCCTCCTGGACGACACGGACAATGTTTTCTCTGTGAAGCTGCTGTGCAACAGTGGGGATAATCCCACCAGTCCTATAAACATATGATAAAAATGTATACATTTGTTAGATTGGGCAGACACGGTAGCAAATTGTATGTAGCTAGTGCACAGTGTCCGTGATGTAGTCGATGATTAAGAAGACACACAGACTTATGGAATTATAGATAGGGCACAGTGCCTGCAATGATTTCGGTGGAGATTTATGGAATTATAGATAGATGGTGCAGTGCCCGTGTTGATGAGTTCTTCTAAGTGGTTTTGGTACCTATATTTTTCATTTCACAATTGAAATTATCTGTCATCTCTGAAGTACTTGTTCAACCTCCACATCTATTCTAGTCAAATTACCAATGCTGTGGTAGCCTTATTCATGCAAATGGTTATGTAGCTTGCTGTTTCCTACATTATAAATTTCTTATGTTATGTTGATCAAGATTTACTACATTGGATCTCCGTTAAATTGTCTTACCACCACAAACATCTAAACATTTAGTTCATGACAAAAGTCTTTACATGCACAATTGTTGAGCCAGTTGTCATAATCATTCAGTTAGCTAATGGGACGTGCACAGGCTATGACTAAGGTTTCCGGGGCAACTGCCCGTTTGCCCTCCTCGAGTCAAAGTGCCCCTCCGAGGAAGATAAATAAATAAGTGAATTTAAACATCTACAGAATTTCATGTAGACCTAGATTTAAAAAATCGCCACCCAAAACATTTCTTAAAGTAGCCTTATTCACTTCCAATCAATAAGCCTATGGGCAACGAGAGTGGAAGTCACAAGGGGGAGGGGGTATGCCCCCTACTCTGTTTACTCTGCGGGACTGCACGCGACCGCCACCTGAGCCTGCATTTTCTTGCACTTAAGAGACGATCACGGTTGTTTTATTCTGTGTTGATAAAAAACTACTTTGACGTTGTCAGAAAAGGTGAGTTTTAAGTTGTAGAAGTATAACAAACGAACAATCATCAAGTTTTATGAAATCAATTAAAATCTTCATAAATCCAGGCTCAGTTTGCCACGTTTAACCTAAATAATCAGACGGCTAGCTTGCCTACCAGACAACCAGCCTGTTATCACATGCTAATTTTTGGGTAGGAAAACTAAGCTACTTGTCTGCTGATGGTTACTTTATAACGTTTTGTTTTAACAAGAAGAATAAATGATGTAAGTAATGCATTACATTAATTATTATCATTAGTAGTCAGGCTATTCTTTTTTTTGGGGGTGCCCTTTTTTCAGGCCAGAGCAACTGCCCTTCAAAATTCCTGTGCACGTCCCTGGTTAGCTACCCAGCCCCTTTGTAAGCAGCTGAATATTGGTTATAAAAGAAAATTCAGAACAGAATTTCCCTATTTTTGTTATACTCATGCAATTAACAAAGGCTTTTGCAATGAAATTACACTAAGCGTAGTAATTTCATTGCGAAAGCCTTTGTTAATTGCATGAGTTCAATCGCAGTACCCTACTGCACAGATTATAAAAAGGACTCCTGCAAAATATTAAGTTTGCAGAGTGCCCGGTTCCAAGATATTCGTAAGAAACTCGCTGCAGCCCAGAGGACTAATCATAGTGAAGGGGCTGGGATGCGAAGAGAGCAGGCCAAACTCGAGGCAAATTATTGTTTCATTATTTGATGTTGAAATGCTTATCCAAACAAACTATCAATCACTGCACTTCGTTGAGTTATAAAGAGGATAAATGGAGAATATGAACTTGGCAGTTCCCAGTTCTTGAGCTGATCGTGGGAAACTAAACCCATTATAATCTGTACACACACACACACACAGATACAGATATTCCTGACATAATTAGAGAGATGGCAAGTCTAGGAGCTGGACATTAATAAATCAAAGCCAAAAGGCTTCCTTTTGGCTTTCGACGAAGGCGGTCAAATTTTTCTCTCCCTCCCCTACCCTTGACCTTCCCTGCTTGGCTTCTATCGTATTGTCGTGTCTTGTCCTGTATATGTACCTATGTAGATAAAAAGCCAGCTGGTCCCTCTCCTCTTTAGTCCAGAGGACACAAGGTCCATAGTTTCCAAAAATTATTTCACATTTTAATTAGTCTGACCACAGAAGTTTTCCCACTTGACCTCAGTCCATTTTAAAGGAGCTTTAGCCCAGATAATATGGCAATGTTTTTGGTTCATGTTCACATATGGCTTCTTATTTGCATGATATAGCTTTAAACTGCATTTTTGAATGGCATGGCAAACTGTATTGACAGACAATGAGTTCTGGAGGTGTTTCTGAGCCCATGCAATGATTTCTATTACAGAATCATGCCTGTTTTTATGCAGTATTTATTTTCTCTCGTCCCTTACACAAAGATTTCTCCAGATTTTCATCATTATCTTATTATATTATGTACTGTAGATGATGACACATTCGAAGTCTTCACAATTTTACATTGAGGAACATTATTCTGAAATGGTTCCACAATATGTAGATGCAGGTTTTCGCAGATGGGTGAACCTCTGACCATCTTTACTTCTGAGAGACTCTGCCTCTAAGATACTCTTTTTATATCCAATCATGTCACTGACCTGTTTGCAATTAATCTAGTTAGTTGTAAATATTCCTCCAGCTGTTTATTTTTAATAGCACTTACTTTTTCCTGCCTTTTATTGCCCCCTTTTTTGAGACGTGTTGCGACCATCAAATTCCAAATGACCGTATTTTTTCATGAAAATTGTACATTTCCTAAGTTAAACATTTGATGTTTTCAATTATCTATTGGGAATGACATATGAGTTTATAAGATTTGCAAATCATTGCATTCGGTTAATATTTACATTTTACACAGCATCCCAACTTTTTGGGAATGGGGGTTGTAATATTATTGGTGGAGTTGTCCAGCAGTCTTGATCCTTTTCTTTGCTGCGTAATCCAAACTGTGGGATGGCTGTGACAACAAATAGCCTAATCCACAAGGCTCTTCCCCATCCCACCTTCTGCGTCCATACCTTTCTTGAACATTAAAACGAAAGCATCCCGGCACGAGAGGAGATGGAAACGGCGAGAGGTGAGTGTGCTCAAGCTGGAACTAAGCAAGATGGCTAGTTAGTGACACCACTGATAAAAACGCATTACGCAATATTTCACAAATACTAACACCGTAGCAAAATGTCCACAGACAGCAGTTAGACAGTTCAGTGTATACAGCCATTGTAATGAGACACATTTAGATAGTTATTATAATTGTTTGTAGATTAATCCTTGTATGTGTCCTGAAGCAAATGCCCCTTTCAATCTGTTTTTCTGTTTCAGGTCTAAGAACAGCAGTGGGTCTATTGATGCCATTCTTTTGAGGAGGAATTCTTGTACTCCTCAGCAAGCTGCCAATTCTGAACATGGTTGTAAAAGACATGAGGCCATGTGGATGGACTAGGATTTTGTGAAATGGTTTCTGCTTTCAGCCACCCTGGGGAAGCTAACCAATTCCATGCTTCTAGTTTCGGAGAGTGATGTTGAGACGGTATCTTGAGACAGACAAGACAAGACAGAGCCAAGCCAGGAAGGTGACGAGAGAAAGATGCGACCGCCTTCGTCGAGAGCCAAAGAAGAAAGAGACCAGCATCTACAAAGCTTTGGGTGCTGCAAGGACCTTGGTTGAACATTATAAGAGAAGTGAACTGGCCCATACAAAGCTGAAGGAAAAGCAGCAGCAGATGAACACACCAGATCATGAGGTGATCGAAAATGTCAGCATTATTCAAAATTATATAAAATTTAAATATGGCTGTTGTAATGTGGAATAGTAACTAGAAATTCATTAACGTAACGCTTTTACCAGTACAATAACACAACAACAATTGAACATTGAAGATAGACTCTCTACACACATTTTTGTTGCCTTAAGGCCTATGCGTTGTGATTGTATTAATGCTTTGTTGTTGTCTTGTAGTCTTAGATATTGTAGATGACTGTTACTGTCAACAAATGAAATTTGTTCAGTAACTTATATATATATTTATATATATATATATATTTTAGTGGTGGGCTGTTATTGGCGTTAACGTGCTGCATTAACGTGAGACTCTTATCGGGTGATAAACAAAATACCACTGTTAATCTATTCTCAAAGTTGGGTTGGGAGCTGGGTCTATACTACGCAAGCTAGGATGAATTTCACCTTGATATTTTTGCGTGGATGTATACCTAGCCGAATTGCACTGTAGGCGGCGAAAACGAGTCTTCGAACCTGTGTGTATGCCTTGTGTATGAAATGACCACATCTAACGTGACATACTAACACGGATGCAGCTATGAAGCCGCCGGGTTTGCTTCAGGGAAAATTTATTTTTAAGAAGCTTCCCAATGGCAACCTCGACAAGTCTAAGGTTGTTTGCACCCTGTGCGATGCGGAATTAGTTTACTCTAGGAGTTCTTCCAGTCTCAAATACCACCTAAACGCAAAGCATCCCTTATCTAATGCGGAAGATGCCAGGCCAAGCACTGATGTAGCGCAGGGGAAGAGTCGTCGTCAAACTACTGTTTGAGTGCAACAGTTTCTATTCTCGAACCTGGCTCATACTACTAGCTTTTTCATAGAATAATTTTTCCTGGAAAAATTGTCTGAAACTTGTCTGGAACTGTGTTTGCGCTACTAATAGGGCATGAGCGCAAAACGGAACATTAGCCGATCGCTGATTTACCTGAGCTGAATGGGAACAAGGAGAAAGGACTTTATAACCTACAGTTGCCTGCCCTGCTGTATCCAGTTTTACAAATGGTTGCACACATACATGATGGTTGTTTATAGAAGTTATTTTAAAGCAGATTTTTTTTTTTTATGATTAAGCCTCATTCTCGAACATTTTCTTAAGTTTCTTCTGAAATGTTTCTTACGGGCTTCGGAAAAACAACGTAAGAAAAACACATCTGCCAAATTCATGAAAGCTTGAAAATGTGTTCCTACACAGCAGAAGTTTTCTGACTTGTGCTCCCCAGGAAGAGTTTTCTTAAATTGAAAGCGCGTCCTCGTGCTCCTGAATTTGCATACATACACGCCCCGACAGCTCCTTATAAGGGCACGCAACATCAGTGCCGTGTGCAGTCAGAATCGAGAACTAGTAAAGCAACAAGAACGCAAGTTATGTCCAAGCGAAAAGCAACCGGTGCACAGGTGCATCGGTGCAACATCATACCAGTAAGATGAGCAGTGGAATTGTTCTCCACTCTCTAACAGTGTGCACATTAAGCAAGGTTAATTATTATAATTATTTAAATCCAAGGATGTCTCTTATGGCAAGCAATTTTATCATTTAACCAATGAATTATTGATATCCAAAATTTGAATTATTTATATCCAAAATGCAATTAGAATTTTGGATATCAAGAATTCATTGGTTAAATGATAAAACGGCTTGCCATAGTCTGTAGAGTTGAATGCAATCACCAACAATTTCTCATAACACTTCAAACACGGAGAGTTTTCTTAAATGCGATTCCTTTGATCCGTTTTTTTAAGGAATCGCATTTGAGACAACTCTGGCCGATTTACGACTGCTATTTCGAGTTCGGAAAGTCTTCTGAAGTTCAGAACAAATCCCAGATGAGAAAACTTTCATGAATGTGAAATATTTTCCTAAATCCAATTCAGAAGAAATTCCTTCTTAAATTCTTCTTAACTGCGTTCGAGAATGAGGACCAATGTTATTATGTTCATGGCATGACAAACGTAATTATAGCCTGATATAATTTGTGATATCGTGGCATTTTAAGGTGTCATTAGGGTCTAATTAGGGTCAATCATATTTTGCATCCGTAGAAATAGTTTTGCATCCGTAGAAAAAGATTTGCATCCACAGAAAAAGTTAAACACACGCAGAATTTTTTTGCATACACAGAAATTGTTTTGCATCTGTAAAAAAGTGTTAACAATATTTTGCATAATACAATTACTTTTTACGGATTCAAAACTTTTTCTACGGATGCAAAATATTTTTACAAATGCACAACTTTTTGGTAGATAAAAAACTATCTCTGCTGATGCAAAATTTGGCCATGTCAAAATCGGGCCAACATTTTGGCATCAGCACATGCTTGTTGATTAGCAGAATACTGCCCACTGACCGTAGCAGCAATGGACACACGAAGGTTGACTACACGCTTCGAGATCTTCCTCAGACCAACAACGTTTGTAAGATTGTCGGAAAAAATTCTCAAAGAAACATATCCAAACTTGAGAAGAGGTACTCTATGAAAACGACATCTGCAACCATAAAAGTAAGTTTAATGTTAGGCTAGTTTAATACTGTAGATGGCTAATGCTAACAGGGTCCAGAGGTCTCACCAAAGAAGCATAATGAAATTCATAATGTAAAAAAATGCTAAAACAACAACAAGTAAAGATGCCTTTTTATTTTGATGTGATACTGTGTTGTGATATAGCCTAATACTGTTTTGTAAAATAGTATCTGAGTTGGTAGACAGTCAGTCAGGGAGCAGTGTTACTTGTCCATGAAGTACCCACTTTCTGCAGATTACTGTACCTGTTCAGGATGGACAGCAGACAAAGCTGTTTGTGTTCATTGGTGGTATGGTTGTAACTTTGTAGGGCTGTTTTGGCAGCCCCTTTGTCACTGGTCACCCAGACACTCGTCTGGGACAGTTGTTGATTTGCATGAATGCTAAAATGACAATCACATCTTAATGACACACCTCTGGAAAGGTGGTCTCAACAGTTGAAGAGGAAGGTGGACAGAGGAAGACTGAAATTATCATTAAAAGTTGTGTTCTTGTAAATATTGTTCTAAACAGCTTTTAATGTCATGTTTGATATGCTTTTGTTTCTTATTTCATGTATTACATTCTAGTAATAATTGTTATACTGTATCATGTACATGTACAGGGTTTACAGAGTTTGTGCCTGCAGCAGACCAACATGTGTTTAACTTATCTACATGTGGTTACCACAAGCCAACACAGTGCCCAAAAACCTATCATGTCCCCAAGAGGGGGCTTATTAAAGAGAACATCAACAAGAACCTTTTGCATGATGTTAATTTGATAATGGTGCATGTTTCTTATAACATTTCTAATGTTTTATCTGCATATCTCTCACACTGCACACCACACAACACTACATTTGCATGGCTTAAGTCACGTATTGACGACCTAGTATCTGATTACAAGGACAGGCTAGCTGTTCTTGTAAATATCGTTCTTAACAGCTTTTAATACCATGTTTGATGTGCTTTTGTTTCTTATTGTGTGTATTACAGTACATGTACAGGGTTTACAGAGTTTGTGCCTACAGCAGACCAACATGTGTTAACATGTGTTAACATATTCCCTTGTCTTGCAAGGGCACCACTTGGTCTACTGCAGCCTTGATTAATGATCCAATTTGAATTTGTATGCGCCTGGATGCGCAGTGACTGAGCAAAAGCTGTTCACACGAGATGAGCATTTCTCCGTGCCGGTCACCAAGCCACCTATAGGTGGCGCTATACAACACACCCAAAGTCTACATGATTTCTCCAGCGCCCCATTACTCAAATGCCTGAAAGTTGGTATACATGCCTTATTTCTCATGGGGAACAAAAAAGCCTCAAGAACCCATAAGGTCCGCCATGATGGATTTTGCTCTACAGTCCAAATTTGGTACAACCTTCAGAACCCTTCTTCTTATGAACCATAGATCCAATCGACTTGAAATGTGTTACAGATGTGTAGAATACATGTCTTTTCATAAGGTGACATGGAATAAGAAATGCAATACAAAATGGCTGAAAGGGGTGTATTTATGTAAATGTCCACATTGCCTCAATATCTTTGTGTCAATAAATCAAATATAATTTTGACTGATTGTTTTTCAAACCTAATAGGGTTCAAGACGACATCACTCTGAAGTACCATAATCAATTTCACCTTGGTATGTCAATATAATGATTGAATTCAATTGAATTGCTCCACAGCGCTCCAAATTCTCACAGACTCTTCCCTGCCCCTTGACAACAGGGTGACCACCTGTCCCGCTTTGCGTTGTGTCGCACAGCATTTTCACCCCTTGTCCCGCACGTCGCATATTGAAAATGCTGTGCGATACAGCGCAAAGAGGAACATGTGGTCAACCTACTTGTCACATGCGGGAGTTTATCAAGACGCACACACATCCTTTCTGGAAATGGTGTGCTGACCAAGCCCCCACCATTGGTCCATAGCTCTTGTTTCATTTCGCTTCCAATCACAGCTCACCATTACGAATAAATTATTTTTTGCCATTGTTGTTTTCAACTGGAATCGCCTGACAGCCGTGTTGGAGGCAGCCACGTTCGATAAGTCCTATTTTTACACATTTTAAGCTAAATCAATGATTGGGTTAGTGAAAGTACACTACTCTTGAATTATGGTGAAGGTTTGAGACCTTTCGATCGTGAGTCTGAAGTGACGGAAAACCAAACTCAACAGTCAGAATCACTGTTTACAGGCAAAGGTCGAGCTGGTCTTTGGTCAGATGTGTATATCGACCAGTTTTGAGTGACTTTTTCCAACACATTTGGATTTAACCCTTTGACGCTTACGAACATACCGGTATGTCCAGTCCTGGCTGGTCCCTGGAGCATACGGACATACCCGTATGTTTAGAACGCGTCCTTATAATGTCAAGTTTGGCTTATTACGTAACAATAAAGTCTTCAAAATTTGACTAGGTGTATATTATAAACAAATCTTGATGTACTGTATATTTTGAGAACGTTTACCTTTATTATCCATATGAAAACGTTCAAACAAATTAGTTTAGCTAATGTTAGCTAAAAGCTAACCAAAAATAACTCACCCTTTACTCACCTCACCTAGTAAATCATAAAATTATCAGTTTTCCTTGACTTGGCTATCACTTCCAACACGTTACTTTTGTACAAACAACTAGAGATCAAAATAATAGATATACGTTCACAAATATGCATCGAAAACATCCAACAATAGTTTGTCTTTCGTCTCGTTTTGAGCTACTAGAGGCCATCTTTGATTTTTAAATCTTCCGGCAACAAATATGACCCTTGATGATGTACCACTTGACCCCGTTCACCTCAGTATTTTCTTGTGAGAAGAGTAGGTTATCTCGTTGACCATTTGACACCCACAATGCAGAGTACTGATCAAAACAAAAAACATGGCAGCCTACGTTATCGGTATTATGCAAGTTAGCTTCTCGACAGCTACACTACGATAATATATAATATCCGTTCACTGTGGATTCACCTGTGTGAATATTAAAAAATTGGAACAGTAATGACAGTACTAAGTTATTTTAATAAATATTTTAATAAGTTAAAAAGCCCATACCAACACGTTTCTTAATTTTTAACACGTGTTGTTTAACTCATTTCAGGTAGCTCCATGCCCAGGAAAGGGTACAATCTCGTCATTGTCACGTTACATATCAAGGAATATCATTAGCACACAGCTATAAATAATATCACATCAAAATAATTTTAAACCTTTACACTGTGTAGGGGTAGGCAAAACTTCCGTCAACATATCGGCAAAAAGGTACAGCATGTTTGAGTTGTGTGATGTACTGGCTATTTTTAGGACATGATCCTATACACAGGATCCACTATGGGCATCCAGGATCATGAATGGCTTGGGATTTCTGGATCTGTTGTCATGACAAGTCAACTGGCATTTATTGTCATCATATACTTACAGTACACATTGAAACGAAACCACGCTCTTCCAGGACCTAGACAACTACAACAACTGCATGGAATTAGGTCAATAAAATTGGTCCAATAAGACAGGATGAAATTTGTGACAAATGCCTCAAAACACCAAGAAGTGGGGATACTGTGAATGTAAACAAGTAAGCTAGTGCATGGTAAACTGAATGTAAACATAACATACTAATACCATAATATGTGGACATCAGTTATTGAGGTAGCATCCATATGTAAAAATATTGAGTGGAGTCTGATGATGTACAAGATCGTGTGGGGTGTATGGGTTTGTCCACAATGCGTGTGGCTTTGGGGATGCAGCATTTGGTATAGATGTTTGTGAGGGAGGGCAGAGATCCTGACTATCTTCTCAGCTGTCCTCACTGTCCTCTTCAGGCCGTGATGCAGCTCCTCGGGATGCTCTCTAGTCCCTCTATGCAATGTGGTGAGGGTGTGGGATGGGAGATGGGCTATCAGCCTTTGCAAAAAATAAACATGCTGCTGGTACATCAAGGAATTTGGTGTTCGACGGTCTATTTGATGTTCAGTAAGGAATGGTCACTTTGTGCTGACTGTACTTGCTCGACACCTGAGAGAAGGCCACATACTATACATGGACAATTTGTGCAGCAGTGCTGTCATTTTCTGTCTCTTGGAACGGGGCCTGTGCAGGCCAACATTCACCTGTACAATTAGAAAGGGAGATGTTCAATATATAGAAAATGGTCAACAGCAGGCAATCAAGTGGTATGACAAGTGGTGCATTAAATGTTATGTGTTCACCCTATGAAACATTACAGTCATACATTGCCGTCTTGTCATTTCAATAGGTTGTTATATTGAATAAGCATAAAGTCTGGTTTATTCTACATGTCGTCCATCAACTAGCCCTGGCCCCGATTTTACAAACAAATTACACTTGCCTCTCATTTATGATTGAACTGTGGCCTGACAATAAATGAGGAATTAATGTTATATCAACACGGAAATTAATGACAGTATATGGTAGCAAGAGATTACAAAACATAGCCATCAATATAGAATGGATGTCCAAATTATTATGTTTGCTTTAATTTGATTAAACATGGCAAGTTAGTAATTGCTAGTAACCTGAATAATACCATTTAGAATCAGAATCGGTGTTTATTCGCCATGAAAGTTTGAACAGACAAGGAATTTACTTTGGCAGGAGAGGCTACCTAGGCAGCCATTTTCGGCGCCAACTGAAAGGTTACAGCACATAACATGAGGAGAGAAAAAGGCAACCCCCAGACAATGCTCCTAGAAGAATACAGTGTGGGAACAGGCAAAAACCTCAGCACATAAGCCCAACAACATTTAAGACACTTGCAATGGGGGGGGGGGGGGGGGTAGAAAAGCAGCATCTGAACCTGCAACCATGGTAGGCGCTGGACACAGACCTGCCAGCCACCCATGGGAAACAAGCAGTCGAAGGCATTGGATGGGGGTGGGGGGGTTGTGGTATCTGTAGTAGGTGAAAGTTAATGTGTGAGTAGGTCTGGGTTGGCGCCCTCGACCTAGGCCACAATCAGTCCGAGTCTCCCTATGCAGATAATGTTGGCAAGGAGATGGAAGGAATCTTGGTCATGATCCGGGTAGAGACCATGCCACAGATGTTGGTGGGGGAGGGGGATGGGAAGAGCAAGATAGTCTCGCTTCAGCGCTCTCCAGGGGAGTTGTTGTCCAGCAACGGCCTTGGCCAAGGCCTGTGCTGGTTACGGGGCCGAAAGATAAGATTGGTGTAGTTGTTTTGACGAGTAGATGCTACTAAATTTTCACGTCCACCCTTCAGAAAGGTCTCCCCTCAACATCCTCCTTTGCAGAGCCGCAAATTTATCCCTGTTGTAATCCATATTGCGCTGTAAGTTCACAGTCAGAGCTCCAACAGCTCTACCCATCGAATCAATCATGTCGGGCAGCTTAAGGGGGCATTCTCTGCAGCCGTTTCCTTGACTTTCCGATATACAAGCTAATTTACTACGAACTAGCTAGCAAATAGCTGGCAGATAGTGGAAAACAACCCCAGGTCATGCTTTCGTCTCAATATCATGCCACAGGTATGTGTACATTTTGTGGGTATAAATAATCTACTCACCAGAAAAGTTTCCCAGATAAATTGACGCCAACCAAAAAGGTTTGACAAGGCATGGCTTGCTTGATCGCCTTTCATCGAGGTGTCTGGGAGTCATGTTCCAGTCCCGCCTATAGCTCAATTTGGTTGACAATCAACAGTTGTTGCTAATTTATTTGGCTATGTTAAGTAGTTTGTGTAGTAGGATTATAACAAAATAATGCAAGTGCATCTAGTCAGTCTAACGTGTTACTAGGATTGTAATGCATTGTTTTGCTGGCTTCCATCCAGTAACTTTTGTGAACTCGGGCTGCGTTGCCAACTCAGAAGGTTTACGAGATGCAAGTAAGCTAGAGAAAACAAACAGCAATCAAATTAGAGTGACTGGATGTATCCAAATTATTTTGTATTTTTTGCAATCCGACCACACAAACAACGTAACATAGGCTAGTAAATTAGCAACAGCTAACTTGTTGATTGACTCTTTACTACACTATGAACTAGCTAGTTTGGCAAACACATCACCTCCTGAAATAAAACAGTTCATGCTTTCATCTCAGTACAGTATCGTGCTAACTATATGGGTGGTATAATTTGAGTTATACAAATACTTCAGTCAACAGAATATAGCCAAAATATCTACTTTGAATGTTTCCGCCAGTCCCCTGAAGCGGAAGAAATACGTAACGAGAAGGTGGGATAAACAAAACAACCAATGAATGGAGTAGTCGTAACTAATACGGGGTGCAAACTAGGTCAATGGAAAATGCGAAACGAGAAATGCTGAAATTGTAACGCAATTAGATTTTAATGCGTCATAATCAATTTCTGGAACGTTGAGATTTATCCAAACTCACACGCATAAAAAACTCACTTTGGGGGACCAGTCAAGAAATTTAGAACGTACATTTGAAAGGGTTAATGTGCATTTTACAGACAAAACTGAAGGCTGTATCAAGTGTAGATGGAAAATAGGGATGCTCCGATCTGATCGGCACCAATCCATAGCGGCCGATATTCCCATTATCGGTTTTGATCAGTGTTCTCAAAACAGAACTACTACTATTAGAGAACTACTATTAGAGACGTTTCAATACAACATTAAAGATAGGCATTTCAGGCCGCCAATAGTAAGAAATTATTCTTTAACCTTTAGATGCGTGAGTTATGAATATTTCCGGCGCTTCCACCAGAGTGAGTTATTTTTCCAAAACGGAAGGTAGCTAGCTTTAGTTAGCTTCCATTACCTAGCAACCTAGCATAATACTTGTACCAGTGCGACTACCTGCTAGTGTTACTTGTTAGCCTCCTAATTGTACATTTTCAAGCCATACTATAGCGTTTGTCTTATAGTTTTTGTCTATCGTAAAATAGTCGGTTGGAATTGGATTGCTGTCAGAATGGCACATGTGCGACGTTACTCCGTGATACCCGCATTCGAACGATCCCATATGTGCGACGCTACTCCACGGACAGCCACTTGCTTTTTGGAAGGTCAATAAAGACCGCTTCCCTGCTCTCATACAAGCAGCAAAAGTCTTCCTCTCCGCACCTTGTACAGATGAGAAGAGGAACAGGTTGACTCCTGAGAGTCAACCTCAGGATTGCTGAGATGCTTATATTTATCAAGGCAAATCTGCCATTGATGCTGCTTAGTGAGAAGTAAGGTTTGAATACTCCAGTTTGCCCTCTCTCTGAGTGAGTGCGCCCGTGCGTGAAGTGAGAGAGTGAAGTATGTGAGAGTGAGTGAGACACTATACAGATAGATAAACATGTTTTGTTTTTTGGTTTAATCGCTGACTTCCTGTGCACCTTTAATCTTTATTCTGTCTGTTATCTCCTCCTAAATGCAGACAAATCGACTTGAAACTGACTGACTTGAAACATATTGGATATTTGGCTATAGTCTGTTTATGTTGCAGTTAAGTTTGTATTATTATTTTCCCACAGGAAAGCTACTGTATAAGCTCCAAGTTCTCTTGAGAGACTGTAGACTCTAGAGTGAAATGTTGCATATGTGATTCTATTGTGATTATAATTTAAAGATTTATATTACTATTTTAATATTTATTAATATTTACACATTTTATTGTAGCAAAAGAACTTCTACACTGGAATGTAGCTTGTTCCCTGCAATAAAACGTATTGTTGTCAATTTATGATACTCTCTCGTTGTGTAATTTAAATACTTAAAATACAATACCAATGTTGTTAGGAATAATTATTTCCCCAATAATGCTACACAATAAATCGAATGCTTAAATCTACACCGTGATCGGTATTATCAGATCGGCAGATACTGATTTCAGTGATCAGAACCAAAAAACCTGATTGGAGCATATGTAATGGAAAAAGCCATTTTCACCATTGACATGGATCCTTTCCTTACTTTTACAGGTCATACAGAGGCCTGCTCAACAGAGTGCAACAGAGCATGCAGAGAGCAACAACAGAGGATGCTGAGTGTAACAGAGGATGCAACAGAGGATGCGAAGAGCAACACAGACCCCTTGCTGGAGTACCCCTCTCTAGCTGGACAGCTTCTTCTTCAGCCCTGCCCCCAAGACAGCTTCATCCAGCTGGCCTGCCCTGCCTGCCTGCCCCTGCCTTGATATCTCAAAAGATCACTGAATTACAGCTGTTTAAACTTCAACCAAATCTTATAATGCTTGCCACAGAACAAATAGCTTACTTTTCTATACAGTAACTGACCATAATCGTTCTCAACACTGAGAATATCTCAGTAAGCTAACCCTTTACTGCCTGAACCAAAATTCTGAACATCCCAAATGCTGTTGAAATATTATATTCATATTAATGTTCACATATTATAGCCTGACTTTGTCATACTCATAATTCTAGTCCGACTATGGGGCGTGTTTCAACCGAACTTGTAAAACAAATAACTCTTCGTTCAATTGGAACGAAGACCCAACTTCCCGGCCAAATTTTTTTCTGGGCGGGGATGAGTTGGGCTGGCAGCCAGGTTACATATTATATGAATTTTCATATTAAACACCTTTACTGTTTATACCATATTGAAGAGGAGAACTAGGGGATTTTTATGATGTGAAAAAATATATGATTACTTAAGGCAAATCATATTTTATCAAGGTGGTTTCAGGCAGCCATTTTTTACAAAAACTTCTCCATCCACCATACCTCATCAGACAACATAATTTTTAACCACTTTAATTACAAGATGGAGAAAAACTTTGAGTAATATCATATTTTGATTAAAAGTTATGATCATTCTAGTGACGAGTGGAGACATAGGGGAAACCGGAATTATCCTTCCCCAAAAGTAGCTAGCGCTATGGCTGGATACTCCTCTTGATAACTAAAAAACTTTCGAGATTCTTCCACAATCTACCAAATTGGCCAAACAAGGCATGTTCATTTAGTTTACAGTGTACATAATCTAGCTAGTAATCTAGCTAATGTTGTTTTTACGCTAAGTTTTTTAGAAATCTGATCAAATCGAAGCCAAACAATGCGACTACCGTCATAGCTGCCTGTCACAAACGGCCAAGCCGGACACGCAATTTTTTCCTGAAATAACTTTCATTCCCACAAACAAATTCTTCGTAAGTAAAAAGTTGAGACTACTAATTGACAATATTGACAACACATTGAGAAACTTGTCACTCGTAATTAGGGATGGGACGTATGGCACTGACGCAACGATGCTTGTGTCGCAAAACCAATATGCACAGTTTCGAAAAAGTGGTTTGGAGCTTGTGTCAAATGACGATGCCACGTGATTGATGACGTTCAATGCTTCAGACGTCACAAACTGGTTCAAAGTTGTGGCGCACTTCTAAACCTTAAAAGAGGGAAAGAAACCAGTGCTTGTCGTCTTAATAGGAGGCGAACACTACATCGGCAGAAGCGCAAACAGTTATTAATAGAGTACATAGTTATTATTAGAGGACAATTCGAGAATTATCATTAGCAGACGAGAATTAGGTTATATTAGCAGAAGAGTGTAGTTCATTAGCAGAAGAGTAGTACAGTTGAGAATTATTAGCAGAAGATCAGAAAACATGAGAATGTAGCTACACCGCAAGCCAATGTGACCAATCCAGGCTGCGCTGGAGTTCCTTCCAACGGTAATTAGACTATTTTTAAATCAGTACTGTAATTGTATAATTAATGTAATCTAATTATTATCTGTCCATTCTATTGATCATCATGAAAATGATGATCATAAATATGATCTTTGTTACAGTGTCCAGAAAACTAATGCTGGATGATGCATTGGTCCACATGATTGTCAAGGATGCCCAGCCTGTTACACTGGTAGAGGACGACGGGTTCAAGGCCTTTGTACACCTTTTGGACCCTACCTACGACATCCCTGGGAGAAAGGCCTTAAAGAGAATGGTGGAGGCCAAGTACGAGGCCACTAAAGAGGAAAGCCATGGCTGAGGCGAGGAACGACCTGACGGCTGACATGTGGACCTCCGTAAACATGGACGCTTACCTAGCTGTGACATGTCACTACATAACAGACCAGGCAAAGCTGGCCACAGTTCTTTTAGGGGTAGGAAAGTTTCCCCAAAGCCACACAGCAGGTCACCTTGCTGAGGTAAAACACACCCTGATGGTGGAGTGGCGAATCCGAGGAAAGGTAAGATGCCTGGTCACAGATTGTGCAGCCAACTCAGTCATATGCCACACACTGCTCAGTGTGTGGCATATGACATGTTTTCCACATGTCCTAAATCTTGTGGTGAAAAAAATCCCTTTCTTAAAGCCCAGGGGTCTCATTTATAAAGCTTGCGTACACACAAAACGGGGCTGAAAATGTGCGTAACCCCCTTTTCCACGCAAAGGTTGTGATTTATAAAAAACAAACTTGACGGGAGAATGTGCGGTCCTCCACGCAAACTCTGACCCTCCCGTAGGCCTACGCACATTTTGAAAACAGTTGGAATTGGCGACGCAGATGACCGTACTGTAGTCAGACTGCAGAAATTGAATGTGGGAAGAACATTACTCGTAATATTTATATATTTTGTTTTCCTCACACACGTTTTTTTCATTCAATTTCATGATTATCATGAAGATTAAATCCCGCAGTGTTATTTGCGCTTGTAGGCTATTGAGTGATTCTTGTTACATAAATACCTTGTACAATCCAACTCAAATTTTAAATACAAATTCAGTCCTTCCTCACCATCAGATTGTCCACTATGGGAGTTCAGGAGGGGGAGATTCCCCGACTGCATGGAATACAGGATAACATCACATATCCTACCTTAAGACAACTGCAGAACACAGTGTATAACTAAATATATTTATTTAATACTGTGCAAATATCCTCATATGTCAAAAACTGGGAATACAGTCGTTAAGCTCCCGTGCAATCGCTACACTCTACGTCCTCATTATCAGTCCAGACTTTAATAGTTTACTGTTCATAACAAAACGCTTTTGTTTTCAAATTGTATCTCGACTCGCAGTGTCACTGGCACAGTTGACGCCACTCACACAGTTTTTTTGATCTACCAGATTTTCGAGTTTTCGGGCTCCACCAATAGGCTAAGAAGAGTCTGAGAAGTTGTCATGCGCTATGATTCGCCGTAAAGAACAATGCCAGGGTCATGATGAAATACTAGATTAGCATTCATAAGGTGCTTTGCATTGACTATTTATGGTTAAAAATGGGCGTGTTCAGGGTGGGGTACAATGCTGATTCACGTACGCACACTTGTGGGTAATCTGTGATTTATAAAGGGAACATTGCGTACAGGTGTGCGTACGGTTTTATAAATCAGAATTTTTGTGTGCGTACGCGATTTTAGGCTTTTGGGCATACGTACACTTTTAGTAAGAATCCTACGCACAGTTTTATAAATGAGACCCCAGAACTGGAAGAGATTCGCACTCGAGCATGCCGAATTGTGGGTCCAGGGCTCCAGACTGCGACTAAATGGTTGTATTTTGCGACCAGTTTTTTAGACAGTGCGAGCATTTTTTACAAGCACTCGCGCATGTGCGACCTACAAATTTGGAATTTATTGGGTGTGCACAATGTCAGCACACTTTAGCAACGACGCATAGATACAACGTTTTAGTAAGACAGCGATATCAGCGTTCCTTCTGCATTAGTACCGTAGCTAAAAGTCCAGGAAAGTTGTGGCTATTTTTCGCTAGGTATCTATAATCCGAGCTAAAAGTATTGGAAAAATATTTTTCGCTAGGTTCCTACGAACATGTCTTAATCTGCCAGACAAGTGGGTTCCCCTTCGTTATTTTGGTGAGCAGTTTCACTAGCCCTTCTTACCCGGCGTCATGGAGCCTAGCAGCTAAATACTTATTTAGCACTAGCGTTGCTACTGTATCCCTGGCTGTGTTTGAGCTGTTGCACTGTTATACTCAGGAAGTATCGTGTTGTGGTGTCGGAGGACTGATCGAAAAGTGCATCATACATTTAAGTCATTTAGCCAAGACTTGCATGTACAGTACGTAATGTCACATTAAATAATGTATTAAACTCAAGCTTATGGTGCGTCGCTTTAGATCAGTTGTAAAAATGACGGATCCATCTGCAACCGACGCAGGCACACCCCACTATTTCCCCAGAAATGGTACCAGGGGCGATTCTAGGATCAGACCTTTAGGGGTGCTCAGCCTCCAATGAGAATGTGACATGAATACAGTGCCTTGCAAAAGCGCTAAACGTAAACCCCCTTGCTAATATAAATCCCTAATTTCACTGGATAACAATTAATACATTTATGTATTATTATGCAAAATATTGAAGGAATTAAAAAACTAAGGATGTCCCATTCTTCATGAACTACCAGCATCAATTTATAATAAACAATATAAAAAAATATATTATTATTTTTAGAGATTTTATGGGTGCTTGAGCACTCCTAAAAATTGTCTAAAATTGCCACAGATTTGTACCCTCTCTCGTTACATTAATTAATGCATTGCAAGTCAATGTAAGGTGTGCCCCTACATTTTTAGCTTGCGCTCCTAAAATCTTCAGTCAGGGGCTACTGTGCTCCTAGTAAAAAAAGTTAGTCTGGAGCCCTGGGGTCATTTCAAATCCAGCACAAAAGCCAAGGAGAAGCTGTTGGAAATGCAGGTCAATATGGGACAAAAAGAACTGATAATGATCCAGGAGGTGGACACCAGGTGGAACAGTGTTTTTGCCATGCTGGACAGACTCTACAATATCAGAGAACCACTTGGTGCAGCTCTCACCACTCTGAATACAGACTTGAGTCCCATCACTGCTGAGGACTATGAGACAATCCGACAGTGCCTTGCCGTTTTAAAGTCGTTCCATCAAGCCACTGTGGAGTTGTCAGAAGAGAGAAGGGTGTCTGGATCCAAAGTCATTCCACTAATCAAAATGCTGAAGCACACTGTAGTAGGACAGTGTTCCCAGATGAGGCACAACGTTGGTGCCAAACTTGTTACGAATTTGAAAAACAATTTGCTGGACAAGTTCACTCTCCCGGAGAAGATATCAACACTGTCTGTGGCAACACTGCTTAATCCCAGATTCAAAGCAGCGGGGTTCTGCAGTGCCACTTGTGCACAGGGTGCCACTGTGAGCAATGGCGGAGCCAGGGGGTGGCCGGGGGTGGCCACCCCCCGTAGAATCTTGGCCACCCCATTGGCCACCCCAAGCACCACATCAGAGCGGTTAAAAGTTTTGACGGCTGTGGAAAAATACGGAACCTTTCTCGCACCGCTAGTACACTGTCGGACCCTTTAGCCACGCGCAGCGCGCACACATCCTGTATTTGAATTAAACGGCTCAAGCATGGCCTGAGAATGCCTGTTACCACCTGACGCTTCGACCGGCACCTGCTGCTAAGTGAAGAAACCCAAAACAGAAAGGTATGATATCATAATGGATGTTGTTTTAGTCTTCTAATAACTGTGACTATCCCACCCATGACTATCTATTTTGCGAAGTTTTGAAGCAAGCTAGATCGTGTTATGATTGTGTCAGGTATATACAGTATGCATTTTGGATAGGTGTCATTAAAGAGGGAAAAATAATGAAGAGGAAGAAGGCAGACAGCGTCCTTCTTCAGGGCAAGTGGAAAGAAGACAGCTAAGGCAAAGAATGAGGATGAGATGGAGAAAAAACAGGCAGAGAGCGAGGATGAGGAGCCCCCAGAGAGCAGCAACTTAAATGGACCTCCAGGTATACAGTATAGAGACTCACATATAGTACAGCTTGGTATGAGGTTATCTTATTTACAATTGGCTTAAAGTGTGTCTATTCATATACAGGTCAGGTTGAAAGTGCATTGTAAAACATATCAGTTAGTTTTTTCATTACATTAAAGTATGGCATATTTGTATTTGCTACCCAGAGACACTTTCACTAATATTATACTTTAGCTTATAGTGTGTTTGTTAAACACTATATAGCATGCATTATAAAACCTTTAGGAAAATTACCTGTACACCTTTCTGAAATATTGATTGAGAGCAGGACAGAAGAGTCCTCCCTGAGGAGTGGCCCCAGTGGATCCCCAGGTAAATTGTCAATCTTACGTTGTATGTTGTACTCTTCTGCTAACTTTTCAATCGATATTGTCCACAAGTTTATATTGAATATGTTTAATGCTGTAGAAAATGAATTTTAATCTTTTGTATCTGTGAAATTGGATAGTGGATCATTACACCTTGTGGAAAATACTTTAAACACCTATTAATGTTTTTAATATATATATATATTTAGATTCCCACAGAGAAGATTCAGACAGCGAGAGAGAGGAACCTCCAACAACGAGTGGCGGCCCAAGTGGACCTCCAGGTATACTCACTCTTTCACACATACTGGACACTTTAATTCCACTTCAGTTTTGCCCAATCTGATACAGTGGCCTGATAATTCATAAACAGGTATGAGTCATACCACTCACCTCAACTTGAGTAGAGTTGGATGAATGGCCTCAAATCTATAACGTTTTTAAGAAGATTATAGTGTTCAGATAATCCATTAGATGTAACATGGGATAGTACACTCCAATGTATGAGTTTATCTTGATTATTAATCTCTGCTGTAATTTAATAATTGAATATGCCCTTTTTTCCATTTTTAAACAGACATTTCCAAATCAAGAACTGATAGTCCAATCCAGCCACGTGTGAAACTCTATCCGAGGACACTCCAGGGCGACAGGCGCAGACACTTTCAGGCATCGTGGTACTCTATCCACACATGGCTTGAATATTCACTGTCACAAGACTCAGCATACTGTTATGCATGCAGGCATTTTGGCCTCCCACACACAGAGTCAGTGTTTACGTCAGCCTTGGGTTTTAAAAACTGGAAAAAGGCAACATTCAGAGATGGAGGGTTTTGTGGACATGCAAAGGGAGAGGGTCACACAAATGCAATGATTGCTTGGAAAGAATATGAGAGAGCAGATAAAGCTGATGCCTTGTTAATGAGTACTTTAAGTAAAGAACATCATAAGCAGATAGAGGAAAATCGTGCCTACATAAAAAGTTTAGCAGAAGTCCTACTGTTAACTGCAACCCAGAATATTTCACAGAGGGGACACAAGGAGACAGTAGATGCAGACAACAGGGGAAACTTCTTGGCTATATTGGACATGATTGCTAAACATGACCCAGTTGTTAAAAAGAAAATGGCAGGGCCTCGCAATGCAAAATACACGAGCCACCAAATTCAAAATGAAATTTTGGATACATTAGCTGAAATGGTACGCGCTTCCATCATAAACGAAGTCAAGGAGAGTGAAGTATTTTCCCTTATGGCAGATGAAACTAAAGTACTTAAAAAAAAGGAGCAGATCTCTTTAGTGTTAAGATATTATTATGCAGGAGCCGTAAAAGAGAGCTTTTTGCACTTTGAATCTGCAGACCGCCTAGATGCTGCAGGCCTGACGCATAAAATAATACAGGTACTTGAGAGATGTGGCTTGGAATACAAAAGTAACCTGATCGGGCAATCATATGATGGGGCTTCTGTCATGAGTGGCAAGCACTCAGGCGTTCAGGCTCGTATTAAAGAGGTGGCAAAACAGGCCTTTTATGTACATTGTAATGCCCATTGTCTTAATCTTGTTCTTGTGGACACAGTTAAGGCAGTACCACAAGCTAAATGTTTTTTTCGCATTGTTGCAGAGACTCTATGTATTTGTGTCTGGCTCGTACATTCACAACAAGTGGCTGAACATACAGAAAGAAATGTATCCTGGAGCACCCAGAGAACTTCAGCGATTGAGTGAAACAAGGTGGGCTTGCCGGCATATAGCTTGCCACACTGTTCTTGATAGACTACCTGCCATCATGCGTCTCCTTGTAGAAATGGCTTCAGAAAACAGTGGCGATAGAAGCATTGATGCACGAGGCCTGCTCGCTCAATTTGACCTGCAGTTCATTGGACTTTTGGTGATATGCAATAAGGTTTTTGGTGATGCAAGGTGTCTCTCTGACATGCTACAGTCTCCTTCTCTTGATTTGTGTTCAGCTGTGGATCTAGTTCAAGCTTACAGGGATGAATCCTACTTTGAAGGACTCTGGAGAGAAATCTTAAATACTGCTGAAAAATGTGATGTAGAGGTGGAACCTACTTCAAAAAGAAAGACAAAACAGAGCCGGTGGCTAGATGGACATGCTGTCATGTCCTCAACGGGTGAGCGTTCAGAGCAGAGTATGGACACTTTCCGTACCAGCATATTTTACCCTGTGCTGGATAACATGCTCAGTGAGCTAAACAGACGATTTGCTAAACCAAATTGTGAAATAATGTTGGGAATCCAAGCCTTAAATCCATCAAGTAATACATTTTGCCAAGAGCAAGCTCTATTTGCATTTGCTTCTATTTATGAATGTAACACAGATGACCTCAAACACGAGTTACACCAAATGAAAAGAATCCTAGAGAGAAAAGTCAAATCTGGCATACAGAAGCCCTCTAGCCTAGTAGAACTCACTAAATTCGTTGAACCCTTTAAAGAGGTATTCCATGAGCTCTTCAGGTTATGCAAAATTGCTATTGCCATACCAGTCAGTACTGCCTCCTGTGAACGCAGCTTTTCCACACTCAAGTTAATAAAGACACACTTGAGATCCACTATGGATGATGATCGACTGAGCAGTCTGGGTGTTTTAAGTGTGGAGTCCAGACGAGCAAAGTCCCTGGACTTGGATGAATTTGTTAATCGATTTGCTGCTAATCACAATAACCGCAGAATACGTCTGAAATGAGTGTGTAAACAATTATATGATGAAGTGATGATGTATATAGTTTCAATAATGCAGTTAGAAGTTCTGCATTGGAAGATTCCATGTAAATAATCCCCAAGGGCTTCGAGGCAATTGTTTTTTTAAGAGGCACTATTTTCTATAACACAAAGGAAAGTATCAAAGTGTTCAATGCCTCTGTTATATACAGGAGGCTAATCTTTAGATCTTTAAGGACAGTCATTGAAGTGTTCAGTTGTCATGAGATGTCACTGTTTGGATTCTCTGTCTGATATGTGTAAATGTGGCTCAAACTTGAATCATTCTTGCAGACTCCGCCTAATACCCATTGTGAATATGATGTTTGTTATTATGTGTTTGATAGATGTTTATGGATCGAATTGAAGAAAAATTGACACTGCTTATTTAAACAGGCTGTTAATGCTTGTCATATTTACATTTGTTGTAATTCAGCAAATTGTATTCAGGATGTTATTTTATTTATTTTCATATTTCTATACATTAGCTCAGTATTTTATACTTTTTGTTATTTAAAGATAAATCCATATTGTGATCAGACTTGATTAAAAAAACATTGCACTTCAAATTTTGCATCCTTGTTTTGTATTCCTGATGATACACTGAGAGAATTGACTTGGCTTGTCGCCATAAACTGAGGACATCTCTACTATAAAATAGAGTACCTTACTGTCATTGCATATCTCTACAACCATAGTTCGACTCAGTCGTACAATACAAAAAAAAACACAAATAGCAATCGGTAAATCAACACAGTTTAAAACCAAGTATGAATACAGAATAAATGTATTCTTTTTTTCCCCCTGAATTCTGAATAATGTTGAGATGTTTCCTATATGTGTCTTAAATAGCTCTGCATCGCCTGGTGAGACACATGCTTGCCACCCAAAAATTATCACTGGCCCCATCCTGGCCACCCCAATGGAAATTCCCTGGCTCCGCCACTGACTGTGAGGCTGACCAGGGAATGTGCCCACTTCTTCGAGACCAATGTCTCAGAAGGTTCTGCTCCACAGGAGTCTGCAGCAACACCGGGTACCTCGGCTCAAGAAGCTGAGGACAACCTTTGATCCCTGCTGGACTGCGAAGTGGGATCACAGCAGGTGACCGACCCAACTGCCAGTACCACTGTGAAGGTTCATGGGTATAGTGTTTCCAATTGTATTGTTTGCTGCTGAATTACAATTGGTTGAATTAAATGACAATGCTTTTTCACTGTAGAATTATTACAAGTACATTTCTTTCTATACAGGTATTTGAACGAACCAAATGTGGCCAGGACGGAGGACCCTCTGGACTACTGGGTCACATTCAAGGCCCTTTACCCTCAGCTATTTAAAGTGGCCATGCAGTTCCTGTGTACACCAGCATCCTCAGTTCCTTGTGAGAGGATCTTCTCCAAGGCTGGAGAAATTGTGAGCCTGAGGAGAAGCCGCCTGAGGCCCAGTACAGTCGAACAAATCCTGTTCCTAAATAAGAACTTATAAATGTTCTCAAATCAGACTGTTGCACCAACACATTGCCCTGAACCCTGTTATGGTACACTGCTTTTTTATATCGCACAAGCACACCCCCACAAGTATTCCCCTGATTCACAATACATATCACAAATGTAAGGAATGAGACAGCTGTATAAGCAGAGTGGTTGTGTAGGCTACCACTCTGTATCAGCAGTCATTTAATACTTCCATACACTCAAGCATTCTACCGCCCTTATACTGTTTGCAGTACATTTCAAAGTGTGGTGTAGACCAGTACATCACAGTAAAACATATTTATTGTATGAAAATAACACAGTTCTCAAATACACATGTATGGTTTTAATGAATAAACACGAAAATTAGACCATCAAGTAGCCTTACAAAAATGAACGACATTGAATAATTAACGAGGCGAAGTACCGCCAGAAACTACTGGTACATCACATTCAGTTGGTTTAAACGGCTGCTATAATTTTAGCTGACCACTAGATGTCACTGTGCTCTCCAATTTCAATGTGCCAATAGTTCTGCTCTTTAGTTCGGCACAAGCCGGAAGAAACCACCAAAGCTTCACAAGGCATCGTTCGCCCATCCCTACTCATGAAGCATAGCGCAAGTTCAGTCAGGCAAGACCGATCCCTGCACTCGGGTTCAATCGTAGTTGCACTACTCACTCCCCCCGCTAAGAATGCCCTACCTTCCCTCGTTCCCGGGTCGGGCGGTCACTGTGGTTCAGGTTGATTAGCGCTCCCGCCTACAATACATGGCGTCATATGGTCCGTGCCTTTAAATACGATTATTTCCCTGTGCAGTTCGTTGATGCTGTCAAGTGCGCGACCCACCACCTCCCCGTTGCCACCCGGTTCCTGTCTCTGTCTTCGGCTCGATTGGTCGTCGGCTGTGCCACCGCCACCAGTGTCTGGACTCCGCGGGGGATTCTTCTTCGGGCGTTGGGCAGGCGCCCGTTGATTTATATAATTCCCCGCGGGGTCCAAGCTCCAAACATTGTAGTACATTTATTATTCTGTAATAAATATCTTTCACTTATCCAGGTCTCTCCTGATTGAAATAATATCGTCTCCGATTTCAATTCAAAGCTGTAAATCTAACACTGTAGGCAATCTACCATGGTATCCGATCTGGCTCCGCCTCGGAAAACAACGGTTGCCGTTTCTGACGATACATTTATTTCCCCCTCCCAGTCACCCCTTAACCAATGATATGTGCTTTGAGCTTAAGTTGTCATGAGTATCTCGTAGTTTTCAGAAATAAAATCGGTGATTGGACGGCAAAGATAAGGCGGAAACCATGGGAATTTTATTTCCCATATTTGAATGGTCCGGCAGGAAAGGGCTAAGACAGTGCACTGCAAGGAGCAAGATCACACGTTCAAATCTAGCTGCAGTCTTTTGTCAGCAGGCAGCTACATAATCAGCGTCCCTTGGGTACCCAGCATGCAGGGTGGTATGTCAAATAGGCAAAGACTTGTGGAAAATAGTGCGGTTACAACAGCCGTGTGAGGGATTTCAGTTGTTGTGTTTGTTCAGTTAGATGTTTGTAAAGTTTTTGTTTATAAGTTATAATCTTGTTGGTCACCCTGATTGGGCATGTTGTGTATTTTAATGGGACCAGAGAGTCGGCTGCTATATTGCCATAGGCTGTTCTCGCAAGGAGCTGAACATGAGCTCTGCCCGAGCCCAGTTGCTAGTGGTGGGCAAATCGATGCTTTTCAAAACACAGAGACAATTGAAACATTGGAGTCAGGGCCTTTGAAACGCTCGAAACCTTTACTCAACACTGACATCTGCTGGCAGCTACGAGTATGGCATAATTAACAGTGTTATAGCTAATTCCACATCCAGACCCTAACGATCCTTGTGGTTGAACGGAATTATTGCCGTACAGCAATGCAGATAGCATGGTATCGAATGCGGAAGCGATGGCTACATATATAAAAATATATATATACACACACACAACAGCACACAAACAGACAAATGAACAAACATGATTTTGCTAATGGCACACAAGTAACTAACTTTCTCAAATGTTCTCTAAGTAACTCTCAATCTGTCTCAAACTCACAAATCTCTCAACCAAGGTCTCACGGTCTTCAGGTTGCGTTCACCAAAATTATGAACAAGTTCATGAACTTTCGTTCAATGAACGCATTCAGGCACAACACTGATTATAACTAACAAACAAACACTGTATATTTCAACTCCGCAATAGCAGAAACACAACTTTAAAGGCCCTTTTTCGCATGGACGGACGGCCGACAGGAGGGATGTTAAGGGTCTCCCTTTCCTTAAGTAAATAAAACTGCCGTCACTTGGCATCGCCTTGTGCTTTGAATTTGTCTCAGCTCAAAGTGGTTCGTGCGCAAAATGACGGCTCCAAATCCACCCATTAAACACTTTAAACTGACGGCTTAAAAGACCGAAAAGGCAATTTATAAGGGTCATAACACAATGTTTACATCTTTAAACAAGTCTTTGTTAACAATTCACTAAATAATAAAAATATATGTAGCCTATATCTAGGCAAATCCTAACCATAATATAGGCCTACTGTTTTTCCAAGTCTATTGTCATGAGATTTTATTGTTGATTGGCCTAACTTTGTATGTAAAAATGTTTATGAAGGCGTAAATATATAGCTTACACTTACATGCAATTCATACAAAATAACGTGACAAAGGTTATTGAGTCATCCAAAGTTGCTGTAGCTAGCTACATGCTATGGTAGCCTTCGGCAGTTCTGGTTTAGCTCAACAGCCTGCTAAACATGGCCGTCCTTCTCAACCTTTCAAGTGCTAGCGCCGTCCATGCTAATCAGGGACGGCACTCTGAACAGCATCGCCGTCCATGCTCTATGCTCCCCCTACCGACGGACGTCCCTGTAAATCAGGGACGGCACTATGGACGTCCATGACGCTCAGAGAGATTTAGCTGCCTCTCTTTCTTTGCTCTGCAGTTTCACTCGTTGTAAACCAACCAATCAGTGCGCAGCACATCTATATATTCATGAGAATACCATAAAAGGAAAAAAACTAGCGTTTTTTCCCAGGAAAATGTCACTGGATGTAGCAGGGTGCATAGAACAGCACCCCGGCCATTTTCAGCCCAACCAAGGTTACATACCCTATTCGGAGACCTCAAGGAACAGTGTGAAATACCCCAAAAACCCAGTCAATCACCCCTTTAAGTAAAATAAACATAGCCTTTTTTCAAGCTTTTTTCATAGCCTCTCAACCTAATTTTTTAAAACATTGTCGAGTGAAGATTATGTCTTTTTGTCTCATTTTTCAGCCCCTTTCGTTTCTTAACCTGGTTTTCGATCATTATATAGTCTCTACTAGCTAGCTTTCGATCTCAGTGTCACTGTCGTGTGTAAGTGAGACAAAGGGGGGCGGGGTAAGGGCTGCACAGATGTTCATTTGGAATAGACCAACCGGTCTTGGGGAAAGGGGGGCCGGCCAACCATCTTCTGCCGACATGTTATTAGTAGTAAAAAAAAAAAAAACTTTTTAGTCTAGTCAAGTTTCAGTCGTCTTATTTTAGTCAGACTTATCCCAGACTATTTTCGTCTAGTTTTAGTCAACGAAAAACTAGACTAAATGTCATCAGTTAAGTCAATGAAAATTGTATTTTTGTCTCTTTGTCTCTCTCACAAACAAACACACACACACACGCTGGTGTTAAAAACTCAAACTAAATACAATGCTATGTTACGTTCCAATTATTACGTCTATTTTAGTGCTGTCAAACGATTAAAATATTTAATCGCGATTAATCGCATTAATGTCATAGTTAACTCGCGATTAATCACAATTAATCGCACATTTTAATCTATTCTCAATGTCCCTTGATTTCTTTTTGTCACATTCTTTTTTTCAAATTTTAATGCTCTTATCAACATGGAAAAGTGGTTCGGATTGCTTCGTGCCAATATTTTTTTTATTGAAAACAACATTGCAATCGCCTGGCTTTGACGAGGGGGCGGAAAATTCGCATCAGCTGTGTGCTTGGCCAAGTGGTATTTCAGACTTGACGTGCTGCGATGATAGCTCAGTTTACAACGACAAAACACACAGATCACTGGTCTTGTCAATGGAACCATTTGGCAACTTTTAAAAAGTAAACTCTCCATTCAGAATCTTATTGGCATCCATTTCGGCATCTCGCACTCGCCATCCACTCAAAACGTAACGTTAGCCTACTACAAGAGAATGTCTAATATCCGTAAACGGGCTCTGCTACTACTCTTTAGCCTGCTCGCAAGCCAAACAAGTGTTTGTTTTTCTTTAGCCGGCTGTGTTTGTGGCGCGCCTGTTGTTTTGTTTCCGGTCTAGCTAGATCCGGTGTGGTGTTGTAGTTTTTCTAAAGTCGGTAATTGTTGCAACAGCATGTGAAAAAAACTACAAAGTCTGCAAGGCCAAAAAGAGCGTTAATCGCGCGATAAGAAAATTGACGCCGTTAATTTGGGTTTGAGTTAACGCCGTTAATAACGCGTTAAACTGACAGAACTAGTCTATTTTAATGAATTTATTTGACCGAATTCTGCATTAGCAAAACACAAAATAAGTGGCTTCGTCCCAAGATTTCTACAGGCCGTGCAGCTAATTTAATGCTAAACATTTGAACGGGGGCTTATTACTTGAAAGAGGAATTATTTACTGTCATTGCAAATACACTATCAGGGCTTAAAAAAACTGTGACTTGCTCAAGTACGCAAATGGCTAGTAGAACATTTTATAATAAATTCAGTAAATCAAGCAACGCTGTAAGACCCAGTGAAATGTTATACAGCTAGCAAACTAACGTTAGCTAGCATCGCTACGACATTGGCTACCTCTACTTCAATAGGATATCCTCAGTATTTGCAAGCTATCTAAACTTATACTGTATCTAAAATAAGAGAAATGGCTGCGAGACGAGCTTTCACGGGTGTTCGTGTGTCTATGTTGCTTCACACCGTGGGCCTGCACCTCATCTATTACCGTTTACAACGTTAGCAGGACTACTTGGTTGGCGTTGCCTTCTCAGCGTGAGAAGTACAAGGTTTGGTGTGAGAGGGTCTGAGCAGGGGCGATTCTAGGATCAGACTTCTTGAGGTGCTCAGCCCCCGATTAGAATGTGACATGAATACAGTGCCTTGCAAAAGTGCTAACCCCCCTTGCTATTATAAATCCCTAATTTCACTTGATAAATCTATTAATTGTTATACATGTATTATTATGAAAAATATTGAATGAATGAAAAACTAAGGATGTCCCTTTCTTCATGAACTACCAGCATCAAATGATAATAAAGAATAATATATATTTTTTGAATTATCTTTTTTAGGGGTGCTTGAGGGGTGACCTGATATTTAACTACATACATGTAACCGATACAAATGCTGCTAAAGCTTGCTAGGTACACCACTGCCAACGCTAGCAAACTAGAAACGTCAACACCATTTTCTGTTTTATATAAAATGATAAATCTTTACCTGGATAAGTGATTTTTGTGTCTGGACAAGTGAAACGTTAATGTACTTGTCCAAAGGCCAAGTGCCTCAAAAAGTTAATGTCGAGCCCTGGCAATTGCTGCCCTTGCTTGGGTTTGATTTTTAGGTGCATTATTATGCTGAAGTAGTGGGTGAAAGTAGGTTTATTGTTATTATTTGCTACAGAATTGTTTGCCTATCAAGATCAAATGAAGCAGGCAGTGTACATGCTTCAGAGTGGCCTACCTTACTTGATAGGCTAGGCTACTGACCATTTCCAATAATATGTTACGTCAATTATTAATTGGCAGCATTTATGCCATATGGGGGGGGGGGGATGCAAAACACCTGGGAATAAATACATTGATTAGAAAAAAAAGAATATATATATATATATATATATATATACACACACACCACACACACGTATATCTTTTTTTGAAGCACCGAAGACCCAGGAAAAACCCTGCATGATCAGTATAATAATCGCATTATTGACATTATCGGGTTATGATCGGCATATAAGTGTACATGCAAACGCCCTCATACTCTTTGGTTGAACTGAACTTTGCACAGACTGGACCCTTCTCCTCAGGCCCCTCTCATCCAGGTGTTACCGCCCCCGCTGGTTGGAAAATATATTCTCTAGCTCATCACTGATGTATTTGTCTAGCTCATCAGAACCGCAAGCTGTAAACTTTTTGATAAAATTTTGATCATTAATGTGGATAATCACAACAAAATGCCAAAACCCAAAACGGGATTTAACGGGTTTATACCGCCACCACTAAATAACTTCTGTTAAACTTGAGGCTGTCAAACGAATGACAAAATCATTCAGGAAATGCATGTCACGCTAACCCTATAGCTGCCATGCTGTTACAATGCGCCACCACTCGTTTCTTCATTTAAAGTTTTATATCGGACCATTTCTTCTTAATTTCTGCCAATTTCTGTGAACCCACAGCATTCATGGCCCTATAATAATAATAATAATGATAATTGTATTTGTAATGCACTTTACATTTAGCTAAATCTCAAAGTGCTGCAGGTTAAAGACAAGAAAGGGTACAAATTGTGACAGTTTTCCACTCTGCCGACTTTCTTTTGTCACGAATACCTGATGACAGGCCACCAAACAGGACACATTTTCTCGCCTCCACCTCTGTTGTCAGAACCTCGATCTCACAGTCCCGGTATTTCTTCGAATAAACGCTTTAGCTTTTAACGTTCATTTTTGGTCCGGCGTTTCTTTGAGGAAGGCGTTTTTTCGAAGAAATACGGTAATTCAGACAAAGAAATGACCTCTGGTGCGCATATATAGACAATCCATATATTAATTTATGGGAGGAGGCAAGGCGGGGTCCAGGGGCGGCGCCAGAGAATTTTTAATGCAGGTGCTGAGGGGGTGCTAGATCATTGACAGGGGGAGCTGCGCAGTTATATATTTTTATATTAAATAAATACTATCAGGTCAGTAGTGGGACCCACTTTCAGCCTGGGAGTGTAATGGCCAAAACCAGCCCATCCCCACCAGGGGCCGACCAATACATTGAACATTTGGGGCTTAACCCGGACCTAGGACCGAGTCAAGGTTTTGATGTGAGCTGAAATCGGAACTTCATAGTAATGCGAGTACGCATAGCCCGCAAGCGAGATTTTTTGCATTAATTTCAGTGTGAAATTGTTTTTGGAGCTTTATGTAGCCTAATATAAACACATACACAAAATTACAACCCACAATTTTACCTTAAAGATTCAGGGCTTTTGAGAAGACATATTTTTCCCAACCTGGCAGGAACCTAAATCCCCTAGGATTTTTTTTTAGCAGTGGGGGCAGGTCTGTCCGACCCCCCCCCCCCCTCCCCCTCGGCCAAAATAAAGTTCTAACCCTATATTTTGGAGTAGGTTAGTGTAATAGTCTAATAACAAATGTAATTGGTGGCCAAGCCGCGAAGCGGCGAAGCCACCTTAAGTGTTTCTACGTATTCTTATTAGGGGCCAAGCAGTGAAGCTGTGAGGCACCTATTGTTATTGTTAGTATTATTATTATTAGGGGCCAAGCAGCGAAGCTGCGAGGCACCTATTGTTATTGTTATTGTTAGTATTATTATTATCATTATTAGGGGCCAAGCAGCGAAGCTGCTCTTTGAAATTTGGCAAACTCATTGGGGATAGTCCCCTGGTCCAATTCACAAAGTTTCATGTCCCATACTCGGGCACTCTAGCGCCACCAACGGGTCAAAGTTGGACTTGTGTTTACACACGCAACTTTTGAACCGTATGACCCATTTTCAAAAATGAGATACCGTTGGATTCCCTGAATCAAGCAGAGTTCAATGCACACCATGGCGTCAATTTCCGGTTATATAGAGTTTCCGCTATTTCCGGTTTTATCAAAAACCTTTGAAAGCCTACTCCTCCTACAATTCTTGTCAAATCTTCTTAAAAATTACCAGAGATGATCTTCAGACTAAGCCGCACAAAAGTTATGGTAGAGCATTTTGATCCCCACAACTGTTTGTCCGTGACAGCCAATCAAAGTCATCAGGAAAGCCACCAAACAGGAAATGAAGTAATATCTCAGCAGTTCTTTGAGACAGTGACACCAAATTTGGTATGCCTACTCGGAACCTTATTCTGAGTATGTCCTCCAAATATTGTGTCATGTGAATAAAAGGGGGCGTGGCTGGAAGCATAAACGTGTTTTGGCTGATAACTATTTAAGTGTTTACCTTAATAAAGTAATTTCTTTGTCTGTTGATGTCTTGTGAGTTATCAAGCTTGACCATCGATAATATTTCATACCAGCCGAATTGACGCGGCCGCCATTTTGGATTTAATGGAAAAGTGAAAAAACCTTTTACACGCCCCAAATTTTGTCCAATGTTTACAAAAAAGATGTCAGATGGATTTTCCATTTTCAAAACCATTTGTTCGGTAGAGCCGATCAAAGGCGGCAGCGAAGCCGCAAAAGACACGTGAGAGCATAACTCAGCAACCATTTGTGCGATTGTCACCAAACTTGGGTTCCATCGTTCCCACGAGGGGCAGAGGAGGCCTGTGGTGTTATACCAGAAAAAAAACAGTTTGAACACTCAGTACTTTGGAACGCAAACAGATATTTCGACCAAATGTGGTGTGTTGCATGAGTGCAACAGGTTGTTGTGACTTAATTGTTGCGCAAGTGCTATGGAGGCCATGTTCTGCTCTGGACTGCTTGGCCCCTCCATTGCTGTTTGCAGCTATATTTGGTGGCCAAGCCGCGAAGCGGCGAAGCCACATAAGTGATTCTACCTTTTCTTATTATTGGTGGCCAAGCCGCGAAGCCACATAAGTGATTCTACCTTTTCTTATTATTGGTGGCCAAGCCGCGAAGCCACATAAGTGATTCTACCTTTTCTTATTGGTGGCCAAGCCGCGAAGCGGCGAAGCCACATAAGTGTTTCTACCTTTTCTTATTATTATTATTATTACACAAAATGTGTTTTGGCCAATAACTGTTGATTTGTTTGCTTTTATTAAGTGATTCCTTTGTCTCATGATATGTTGGGACATCCCGTGTGTGATACATGATAACTTGTGATAATAGCCGAATTGATCCGGCCGCCATTTTGAATGAATTGAAAAACGTTTTTTCTTTACTCCTCCTACACATGTTGTCCAATCTTCACCAAATTTGGCAGAGAGTATCTTCAGACTAAGCCTCACAAAGAGCTTCACATGATTTTTTGATTTTCAGAACCGTTTGCCCGGTACAGGGAGTCAAAATGTGCAATTAAGCCAGCCAACAGGAAGTTGGGTCGTATCTCAGCAAATCTTTGATGGATTCACACCAAACTTGCTGCATGCCCTCGGAACCCTGTTCTGAGGATTTCTTAAGTGTTTTATGGGTCATTTGACTGCTTGGCCACCACATTGCTGCTTGCAGCTATATTTATTAGGATTCCTCCGTAAGGAGGAAACCTATTGTTATTGGTGGTTTTATTATTTGTAATTCTTGTACCATGGGAGTCAATGGCAGCCCCTAGACCCCATCGACAACTTTTTGTGAAATTTGGCACACTCATTAAGGACAGTTTCTTCTATATCTACACCAAGTTTCATGTCTCCCATTAGACCACTCTAGCGCCACCAATGGGTCAAAGTTGGACTTGTGTTTACACACGCAACTTTTGAACCGTATGACTCATTTTCAAAAATGAGGTACCACTGGATTCCCTGGATCAAGCCGAGTTCAACGCACACCATGGCGTTAATTTCCGGTTTTATAGATTTCCCGCCATTTCCGGTTTTATCAAAAACCTTTGAAAGCCTACTCCTCCTACAATTTTTGTCATATCTTCTTCAAAATCACCAGAGATGATCTTCAGACCAAGCCTCACAAAAGATATCAAAGGAATTTTGATCCTCATAACCGTCTGCCCGGTACAGCCAATCAAATTCATCAGAAAAGCCGCCAAACAGGATGTGAAGTCATGTCTCAGCAAATCTTTGAGATATCAACACTAAACTTGGTAGATCGGAGGAAGGCACTACAACATGTTACCATGTGCAAAGGCAAATTCATATCTCTAAAAATGATTGATATAAATCAAATTGAACTTATCGCTAACGCTAAAATAATGCTTTACACATCAGCCAGTCAAAAACTGATACTCTGATTCAATCACAAGTTCATATGAAGACTCTTGAGAATGTTCATAACACAAATCTGTGAAAAAGTTGACTGTAAGATGAAAGGTCGATTTTTGGTGAATATTTGAAACATGCTTGCTTGGCTAATTTCTAGGCAAATTTCCAATGAATGTCTCCCCTGCTCCTCCCCGCGCGTGCTCCAAAATCGCACACACACTCAGCCTTCCCTTGACACACGCGCGGCCAAGACGCACACGCAACATTTCAGGAGAGTGTGGGCTGACCAAGCCCCCACTCATTCCTTGGTCTTTAGCAAAGAGCCCATGTGGCTCTTGATGGTATTGCATTTCCGATTTTGTATGCAATGGTAAAAAGGTCTCAAATCCTGAAACATTGATAGTGTAGGCCGAGAAACACTTTAACAAAAGCCCATGTGGATCTTGTTGGTATTGCATTTCCGATTTTGTATGCAATGGTAAAAAGTTATACAAATCCTGAAACATTGATAGTATAGACCAAGAGTAACTACCACACCACAAATGGCCCACCATTAACCATAGGTGGCACTACAGGCCACGCCCAAAAGCACAAAGATACAAGGCTTTCTGGAATGGATAGGCTCACCAAGCCCCCTCCCTTCACTTATTGGCTTGAAAAAAAGGCCCATGTGGATCTTGATGGTATTGCATTTCCGATTTTGTATGCAATGGTAAAAAGGTCTCAAAATCCTGAAACATAGATAGTATAGGCAAAGAAACACTTTAACAAAAAGCCCATGTGGATCTTGTTGGTATTGCTTTTCCGATTTTGTATACAATGGTAAAAAGTTATAAAAATCCTGAAACATTGATAGTATAGACCAAGAGTAACTACCACACCACAAATGGCCCACTATTACCCATAGGTCTTCCATTGACACACGCGCGGACTTGGCAAGACGAACACGCAACATTTCAGGAGAGTGTGGGCTTACCAAGCCTCCACTCATTCCTTGGTCTTTTGCAAAGGCCTTGTGGATCTTGATGGTATTGCATTTCAGATTTTGTTTGCCATGGTAAAAAGTTCTCCAAATCCTGAAACATTGATAGTAAAGGCCAAGAGTAACAACAGCACTTTAACAAAAGCCCATGTGGATCTTGTTGGTATTGCATTTCCGATTTTGTATGCAATGGTAAAAAGTTAAAAACATCCTGAAACATTGATAGTATAGGCCAAGAGTAACTACCACACCACAAATGGCCCACCATTACCAATAGGTGTCGCTACAGGCCATGCCCTAAAGCACAAAGCACTTCACTTCTTGTGAAGATTAAAGCACTTCACTTCTTGGCTTGAAATAAAGGCCCTTGTGGATCTTGATGTTATTGCATTTCAGATTTGGTATCCCATTGGAAATTCTGCAGCATTGATTTTTCTATACAGTTACAATTTGTCAAGAATAAACATTTTTCAATGGTTCGCAATGCTTTACACGTAAGCCAGTCAAACAAGTTCATATGAAGACTCTTGAGAATGTTTAGTACACAAATCTGAGAAAAAGTTGACTAAGATGAAAGGTCGATTTTTGGTGAATCTTTGAAACATGCATGCTTGGCTAATTTCTAGGGAAATTTACAATGAAATGTGTCCCCTGCTCCTCCCCGCGCATGCTCCAAATTCTCACACACTCATTCTTCCCTTGACACGCGCGGGCTTGGCAAGACACACACGCAACATATCAGGACTGTGTGGGCTGACCAAGCCCCCACTCATTCCTTGAATATCAGCATAGGCCCTTGAGGACCTTGGTGTCATTGCATTTCCTACTTTGTATGCAATAGTAAAAAGGTCTCCAAATCCTGACACATTGACAGTACAGGCCAAGAGTAACTACCACACTTTACCCAAAGCCCATGTGGATCCTGTTGGTATTGCATTTCCGATTTTATATGCAATGGTAAAAAGTTTTTAAAATCCTGAAACATTAATAATATAGGCCAAGAGTAACTACCACACCACAAATGGCCCACCATTACCCATAGGTGGCGCTACAGGCCACGCCTTAATGCATAAAGATACAAGGCTTTCTGGAATGGATAAGCTCACCAAGCCCCCTTCCTTCACTTACTGGCTTGAAATAAAGGCCCTTGTGGATCTTGATGGTATTGCATTTCAGATTTGGTATGCCATTGGTAATTCTGCAGCATAAATTTTTCTATACAGTTACAATTTGTCAAAAATAAACATTTTTCAATGGTTCGCAGTGTTCGGAGGAATCCGCCATTACTGCTTGCAGTTATATTTATTATACTTCTTCTGTCATTGGAGTCTATGACAGGCTCTAGAACCGTATGGTAAAAAGTTGTGAAATTTGGCACACTTATTAAGCACAGTCCCTTCTTTATATTCACCAAGTTTCATGTCTCTCATTGGAGCACTCTAGCGCCACCAACTGGTCAAAGTTGGACTTGTGTTTACACACGTAACTTTTGAACCGTATGACCGATTTTCAAAAATGAGGTACCATTGGATTCCCTGGATCAAGACGAGTTCAACACACCCTATGACGTCAATTTCCGGTAATATAGATTTTCCACCATTTTGAATTTTAAGGAAACACGTTTTTTCGCTTCAACTACTTCTATTTTTTTTCAAATCTTCCCCAGAATTGGCACACATTATCATCAGACCAACCCACACAGAAGTTATCAAAGGATATTCGATTTTCATAACTGTTTGTCCCGTACAGCCAATCAAAATCGGCAACAAAGCAACCAAACAGAAAGTTGGGTCATATCTCAGCTAATCTTTGAGAAATCAACACCAAACTTAATATGATGACTCGGAACCCTCTTCTGAGGCTGTCCAATTAATTTGGTGTCATGTGATCACTGGGCGTGGCCGCAGGAAGTAAAAATGTGTTTTGGCCAATAACTGTGGATTTGTTTGCTTTTATTAAGTGATTCCTTTGTCTCATGATATCTTGGGACGTCCCGTGTGTGACCCATCATCAATTGTGATAATAGCCGAATTGATGCGGCCGCCATTTTGAATTCATTGAAAAACGTTTTTTCTTTACTCCTCCTACACATGTTGTCCAATCTTCACCAAATTTGGCAGAGAGTATCTTCAGACCAAGCCTCACAAAGGCCTTCACACGATTTTTTGATTTTCAGAACCATTTACCCGGTACAGGCAGTCAAAATGTGCAATTAAGCCAGCAAACAGGAAGTTGGGTCGTATCTTAGCAAATCTTTGATGGATTCGCACCAAACTTGCTGCGTGTACTCTTTACCCTCTTCTGAGGATGTCTAAAATGTTTTATGGGTCATTTGACTGCTTGGCCACCTCATTGCTGCTTGCAGCTATATTTATTATTATTATTATTATTATTACACATCTTTTTCTGCCATGGGTGTCTATGGCAGCCCCTAGAACCGTATTGTCAGAAGTTGTGAAATTTGGCACATTCTTTGGGATCAGTCCCCTCATCAATTTCACAGAGTTTCATGTCTCCCATTCCAACCATCTAGCGCCAACAATGGGTCAAATTTGAAGGTGTGTTTACACATGTTACTTTTTAACCATATGCCCCATTGTCCAAAATGAGGTATCGTTGGATTCCCTGGATCAAGACAAGTTCAACGCACTCTAGGACATCATACCCAGTTCCATAGATTCTCCGCCATTTTGAATGTAAAGAAAAAGCGTTTTTTCTTAAAATTGCCCCAGATGATTTTCAGACCAAGCCTCACAAAAATTATCCCCTGGAGCTTTAATTTTTGCAACCGTTTGTTAGTTACAGCCACATCAAATTTATGTGGCTGAATTGATGTGGCCGCCATTTTAAATATACCGTTTTTTCGCTACCTCTCCTATGAGGTTTGTCCAATCTTCACCAAATTTGGCACAGATCATCTTCAGGCCAAGCCTCACAAATTGTTTTGATTATCTAAACCTATTGACTGGAACAGCATATCAAAGTCGTCAGCCAATCAAAGTCATCAACCAAGCCACCATAAAAGAAGTGAGGTCATATCCCAGCACCTCTTTACTGCATTGACACCAAATTTGGTATAGGGACTAGGGACACTGTTCTAAAGAGGTCCAAAATAGGTCATGCCATTTCACCTCTAGGAGGCGCTGCACTAAGTAAAAAATTTGGCACCATTTATCTTCAGATCAAGCCTCACAAAAGACATCACGTTTTTTTTATTTTCTACACTTTTGACTGGAACAGCCAATCAAAGTCGTCAACCAAGCCACCATAAAAGAAGTGAGGTCATATCTCAGCACCGCTTTACTGCATTGACACCAAATTTGGTATAGGGACTAGGGACACTGTTCTAAAGAGGTCCAAATAGGTGATGCCATTTCACCTCTAGGTGGCGCTGCAATAGGCTAAAAATTGTCATTTATCTTCAGATCAAGCCTCACAAACCCTTTCACATTTCGGTAAAGCTGATCAAATTCGGCGATGAAGCCGCCAAAACAGGACGTGAGATCATATCTCAGGAAATATTTGCTGAAACGACATCAAACTTGGTACAGGTGCTCAGGACCGTGTTCCAAAGAGGTCCACAAAAGGTTGTGTCATCTAACTGCTAGGGGGCGATCCTGTGTCTGACACATAAAAAATAAATTGTGATACCAGCTGAATTGATGTGGCCGCCATTTTAAATGAATGAACTGTTTTTGGTAAATATCAAATATTCACCTCATTTGGCACAGATTATCTTCAGACCACAATCACCTTTACATGTCAAAATAGAACTGAATTACAGCTGTTTAAACTTTGGACAAATCAAATTTTTACCCAGTAACTGAAATCTGTGATTTCCAGCACTGAGAATAGTTCACTAGGATAAGTTGGTGTCCTGGCAATGTCAACGTCAGAGGTTCGAATCCAGCCAAAGCTGACAAGCTTGTCATGTCTCTGATTCTCTGTTTAGCGAGACTGTAAGCCACTGCAAAGGAAGCCAGGTACACCGCAGTCACTAGATGTCGAAAGTTCCTTCTGGGTCATCTGACCTGCTTGGCCACCACATTGCTGCTTGCAACTATATTATTGCATATATTTTTGTCCTATTTTCCGTAAAGCAATACAGTTAGGCTACTTAAAGTATGTTCTAAATGGCAGAAATATGCTGCCAATTAATAATTGACGTAACAACGTATTGTAAATGGTCAGTAGCCTATCGATCAAGGTACTCGAAAGCATGTACACTGTCAGCTTCATTTGATCTTGATAGGCTAAGCATTCTTTAGCATATAATAACAATATACCCACTATTAATTAAAACTACTTCAGCATAATAATGCACCTAAAATACAAACGTGAGCAAGGGCAGCAATCGCTATCGAATCAACAGGCATGCAATTATGCTAGCAGGGGAAGAATACAAACAACGAAAATCACCAGTTAACTTAAATTTGCAATAACTGTAGACTAATACAATAACAGGCTTTAATGAACTGAAAACATAAGTTATACAGTTCTCAAGGACGCACACACGCAATCTCAACTGCGCTGTGAAGCGCGTGTCCTTACTATTCTCCGACATGCACTCTAACAATCACTGCTGATAGACGGCCTGTCTTGTACAGCCCTATTTCTGATACCGTGGCGGCAGAAATTTTGCGGTGGCGGGCCGCCACGACAAAATCAACATAGGGGAAACACTGTGAAGTGACTGATCTTTCTTTTTTTACCTGGCTTTTTCAGTTCCTCCTGGCATGTTTTTCCCATCCATTGATTACTTTTGAATCAGCTTATTCTCCCTCCACAATAAATTGTGGTTTAGGGTTGTCTCCATGAAAACAACCTTGGTACACATACTTATGTTTGAGAAAGAGAGCATGCGCGACAACTGAAAACAGCACTTTTTAATGCACGGTCTGATCATGCGCTTATTTAGATTAAGACCTAGTGTAGCCTATTAGCTTACTTATTGGTCACACAGTAACTTAACAAACCTAACACATATGAGCAGTCCACCGGGAATTCTCCCGATGGCCACTCCGGGCCTATTAGTAAATGAGTAATACTTTAGGGGGTGCTATCGGGGTGCTTTGGTCTTTCTTGGGGGTGCTGAAGCACCTGCTAGCCCCTCCCTAGCGCCGCCCATGGCGGGGTCAGTGGCTCGTTCACATGCGGTCAATCTCCCGTTGATTGTGATTTATAAAGGAAAGGTGCGCAGGATCTAGCGTGCGACCGGTTTTATATATGTGAATATTTCTGTGCGTAGGTACTTTTCGAGTTTTGGCCGTATGCCATCTTCTGGTATGAAAGCTGCGCAATCCTTTATACATGAGGCCCCTGGTTTAGCCCAAAGAGCATAAGCCCGTCCTCCTCAGCCCTCCTTCACACAGCACTTTCCCCTCTGCCTGCAGGTGACACTGTTATCTAATTAGGGTTCCTCTGTTAGGAGGAACTAAATCAAATGTAATTTTTGAATGATGGTTTTTCAAACCTAATAGGCTTTAAGGTGACATTACTCTGATGTACCGTACACAATTTCACCTTGGTATGTCAAAATATGATTGAATTAGAACTGTTTCAACTTTCGCTTACCACAGGAGAAACAGCATACTTTTTTTATACAGTAACTGAACATTAAATATTCAACACTGAGATTAGCTCGCTGGGCTGGGACGGCGACCTGCAAAGTATGAGGTCGTTGGATCAAATCCAGCCAAAGTCATTTAGCCCGTCTTAAATTTGAATATCTGTTTAGTTAAACACAATGACATCGTTCTGAAGTACCATGCGCAATTTCACCATGATATGTCGAAAGATAATTGAATTACAGCTGTTTAAACTTTGGCTGAATCGAGTAAACCATGCTGCAGGAGAAACGGCTTTCTTTTTTTATACAGAAACTGACAAGAATTTCTCAGCTTTGCAGGTAGGCCAATGGGTTGAAACGTTGTCCTGCAAAATGCAAGATCACAGATTCGAAACTAAGCACAGTCTGTTGGCATGTCATAATTTAGATTACTTGTTTAGTTAAACAAACAGACATAATTCTGACATACCACTGCAATTTCATGCAATTTCACCTTGAAATGTCAAAAGATCATTGAATTACAGCTGTTTAAACTTTGGCCGAATTGACCAATCCAAGCTACAGGAAAAACGGCTTTCTTTTTTTATACAGAAACTGACCATAATTTTTCAATTCTGCGGGTGGCTTAATAGGTTGAGATGTTGTCCTGCAAAGCGCAAGGTCACATATTCGAATCTAAGCACAGTCTTTTTGGCCTGTCATAATTTTGATTACTTGTTTAGTTAAACAGGCTGACATCATTCTGAAATACAATGTGCAATTTCATGCAATTTCACTTTGAAATGTCAACCGTTTCTTAACCTTTGTCCCAAGCTGACCAAAAACTAATACTCATATCACGCAGTCGGCGCACAGCTAGATAATCAGCGTCAGCCACTTGGGTACCCAGCATGCAGTGCGGCATGTCCAAAAACGCAAACATTTGTGGAAAATAGTATGGTTACAACAGCCTTGCGAGGGATTTCAGTTGTTGTGTTCGTTCAGGTAGATGTTTGTAATGTTATTGTTTGTTAGTTAATATAATATTGTTGGTCACCCTGATTGTGCATTTTGTGTATTTAAATGGGACCAGAGAGTCGGCTGTGGTACTCTCACAATTAATTCTCGCAAGCAGCTGAACATGAGCTCTGCCAAGCCCAGCTGACCACATGACTACTGTTAATTGTGCATTGCCTGAGATTCTGGAAAGAGATCAACTCAAGAAGACTTTCAATATCCCATAAAAGGCTAATACTCTGCCCTTTCTGTTTGTAACATTTCATCAGTTGGTGTATAGCAGAGAACATAGAGAGACAGACTTGTGACCTTATGCTCACAAGTTCTAATCCCCATTCAGTCTATTATTGTTGGCCAAATATGAAGTAGTTTTGCTCTATTGTTGTCCAAGTCTCGATCTTACATTTACATTTACATTTAGTCATTTAGCAGACGCTCAGAGCCCAGAGCGCTCAGAGCCCAGAGCGACTTACAGTAAGTGCAGGGACATTCCCCCCCGAGGCAAGTAGGGTGAAGTGCCTTGCCCAAGGACACAACGTCATTTGGCACAGCCGGGAATCGATCTAGCAACCTTCAGATTACTAGCCCGGTTCCCTAACCGCTCAGCCATCTGACTCCCCTTCTTCTACAGGTGTACATGTTTATAATATTTTGCCATTTTGCAGAGGAACCCGCATCGCTGCTTGCAGCTATATTTTTAATCAGAATTTCACAAATTGATTTGATAATGATACTATGATCTGATAATGGTTTATTTCAACAAATATATATTATTTGATTTTCCTCTTCAAATTTGTTAAGGAGCAACCTCTATGGACCAGCCTCCACTGCTACATAAGGAAAAGTTTGTGTAATAAAAAAAAACCCACTTACTTCAAGTGCACTTCCTTTTGAGACAGTAACGATTCCCCTAGAATCTGTCCTGTTTCGTCAACAACAGCTGCCCCTGTATCGTCACAGCTAGTCTCTATGCCCAACACAAGCCTTTTGCTCATTTGTCTCCAAAATCCAGAAAACCATTTGAGCCTGTGCCTCTGTCTGCGCATAACAGTTAATGTTAACATTTTCGGGTGACAGTTGTGCTGCTTACCCCCACTCAAACTTGAGTACAAATACCCCTAATTATCAACGACGAGTGCAACTTCTCAAATACAATGATTTAACTTTCCTCACATGATCCCATAAACTCAACATTCACGACTGTCAACAATTTAACAGAAAGCGGTTCAGGAGTTGAAACAGGAACCGGAACTTCTGATCCGCAAGCTTTCTCACCTGCCTTCATATTAATAATATACAAAAAAAATTCCATTGGAAAACGCTTTTGTGAATAAACAATCGCAAAAATGGCATTTATTCAAGAGTTACTCAGGTTTTGGAATCCACGTGAGTGCACATAAGTAGCAATCATAATCTATTACTGCAATATCGCGCGAGAGATTGTGTTCTCGACTATCATTTCCGCTGGATAATTTCACGTTCCCGCCTTCATTGACATCTGTGGCCTCTTGTCGTCAACTTATACATTGGAGAAACCGAATACCGGCAAAACCTAATTACCGCTTCTAATGTAAAGATACCATCATTATAAGTTTCGAGAATCCCACTCTTAATTGACAGGTAAGGGCGTAATTTGTTGTCATGACGTATTGCTTATGTTTTTATCATCAAATGACAATCAAGCAAACGTGCATTTAGCACGCTATTTAGCAAGCTACTAGCGTGCTAGCTATTTACCTATAGGCCTGCGTTGTTCTTGTAGTCTGTAGCGATGGCTTGCTAACGAGACAACTAGCCTAGTAGTCTAGCTTTAATGTTAGTTGCTGCAGCCAGTGCAGAAGCAATCAGCTACACCATCTCAGCCAGATAGTTAGTGCTAGATGTTTCCTTTATTATAGCTAGATCTAGCTATACGTGTTAAATAGCATGTGTACAAAGCACGGTAGTACTCTTCGTGCTCAAAAGGAATCATTCGCTAGCTGACTTGCTGTTTAACTATCGACTTTGTTTAGTTAGCTAGCTAACCTACGTTACGACAGTCCGGTAATGCATTATCTCTAATGATGTAGCTAGACAACACACCCCCTCGTTCTGTATTTTACCTAGTTAACCACATGGTTAACCGCATGGTTTACCTAGTTAACCGAACTTTTGGCTCGTGTTTAATTAAAAGTTAGATGCTTAATGGCTTGCCTACCCTTCGCGAAATGTGGCTTCGTTTGAGCCCTATGTCTTTTGCACGTTATTGTTGTCAGCGTACGAAAGTTCTTTACTACCAGCGAACGAGCCAACTGTCAAGCGAATGTTGTTGTAATTGTTCAGTCGAAAGTGTATTATGACTTGCTACAGAACTTATTGCTAATTAGTGTAGCGATGAATAGACATGTTTGTATAACGATGTACGCTGAATAACCGCACTCAATAAGACGAACAATCACATCGAAGTCGACGGACATTACAGGGTAGCCTAATTATTACCACGGTTTGAGATAAATTACGGCCGGTGTTGCACCGACAGGTGTGTCCCATCAGAAACTGACCGCAGCTGCAAGTCTTCTGCCCGTGCGTATACAATATTTCGAAGTTTAACTCCTTTATTAACCAGTTATAGTGGGGTCACATATTCTGACAACTTACCCAACGTGTTGGTCGATTAATTAGTTAGTTATTTCCTTTCTTTACGGTAGAATATGATTATTTAAAGTTTTAAATGTAAGTCTATTGTAAGGTTTTAGGTAGGTTTTTACAAATGTAACTCTTGCATGCAGTCACAAAGAAATGCATGTTTAGAAACATTCCAGAGAAAATGTACCTTAAAATATTTTATTTACTTTCAGATAAACATATGTTACTACCGCGAATAATCATGCGGTCACAGTTTCTGATGGGTCACAGCTTTCGGTGCAACACCGGTCTGTTTCACTGAGTGAAAAGTTATGTGGGGAACCAAATAATTTAAAAAGCAGTTTGTGTGATCGTAATTTTTCCAGCAGCAGTTGAAGCCTATTCAGTGATCTGTACACGGAACACTGAATAGGGTGCGCTTAAACCGTGTACCAGTATGTGTACCTTCCGGTCCGGACCACTTGCTCCGTGTACCCTCGTGTACTTTCCGGTCTGGACCAGTTACTACGTAGTCTGTTTCGTTGTCATTGTGGTCTGGACCAACTGCTGTGTTTAGTCGCGTGGTCCGGTCCGTTAGTGAATGGTTTGTGGTTTTAATCCTATCTGTGTTGGCAGTGCTGCTACACTAGCTTACTGTTATATTTAAGCAATAAGCCCCAAGAGGCTGTGGTTTACGCTGATTTTAGAACAGGTAAGGGGAGTTGTTAGGCACGACATGAAGCGGAGTGCCGAAAACCCCCTTACCTGTTCTAAAATCAGCGTAAACCACGGACTCGCGGGGCTTATTGCTTTTCTAAAACTGTTACTACAAATATTTGATATGGTTTCATCAATTAAAACAATTAGAAACAAAAGTTTAATAATAAACCGTCATTCTTCTGCTACTACAAAGTATAGTTCGTTGCCACGCAACGGCCAGATGGACACCTTTGCCGTCTTTTTGAATTTGAAATATTTGATGCGCAGTAATATGGAATGTTAAAGAATGTTATGAGGACAACCTGTGAGGTTATGCTGGATTTTACAACGGCATGGAATGTGATATAGCCAATCACAATCAAGGATGGGAACAACCAGTTTTAGAATATATTGTTATAGCCTAATGTATTTTTTAGTGCTGTCAGTTTAACGCGTTATTAACGGCGTTAACGCAAACCCAAATTAACGGCGTCAATTATTTTATCGCGCGATTAACGCTCTTTTTGGCCTAGCAAACTTTGTAGTTTTTTTCACATGCTGTTGCAACAACTACCGACGTTAGAAAAACTACAACACCACACCGGATCTAGCTAGACCGGAAACAAAACAACAGGCACGCCAAACACTTGTTTGGCTTGCGAGCTGGCTAAAGAGTAGTAGCAGAGCCCGTTTACGGATATTAGACATTCTCTGGTAGTAGGCTAACGTTACGTTTTGAGTGGATGACGAGCGCGAGATGCCGAAATGGATGCCAATAAGATTCTGAATGGAAAGTTTGCTTTTAAAAAGTTGCCAAATGGTTCTATTGACAAGACCAGTGATCTGTGTGTTTTGTCGTTGTAAACTGAGCTATCATCGCAGCACGTCCAGTCTGAAATACCACTTGATGGCCAAGCACACAGCTGATGCGAATTCTCTGCCCCCTCGTCAAAGCCAGGCGATTGCAATGTAGTTTTCAATAAAAAAAATATTTGCACAAAGCAATCCGAACCACTTTTCTATGTTCATAAGAGCATTACAATTTGAAAAAAGATTGGGACAAAAAGAAATCAGGGACATTTAGAATAGATAAAAATGTGCGATTAATTGTGATTAATCGCGAGTTAACTATGACATTAATGCGATTAATCGCGATTAAATATTTTAATCGTTTGACAGCACTAGTATTTTTACGTTTGTGATAGATCAGATAGATTTTACCAGGTGTGAGTCTCACAGGAATTTGTGAGATTTGGGAGCCCTGACAGTTCAAGTCCTTTATGGTTTGTGGCAGACTACAAATGCAATACCTAATACTGGGGTATACAAAAGGAGAGGGCCCAACAGGCGTAACACATTTTTACAGAGGCTTTTAGACAGTTTGCCAAAATTTGTATTTTGGGGTTTGGGATGTATATTTAGGGTTACCTATTGTTTTTGTTAGTATTCCTATAAGGGGTGTCACAATACCAAAAATTCAGTAGTCGGTGCCAATACCAGTAAAATAATGCTCGATGCTGATTTCGATGCCATAGAAATGTTTTTTTTTTTTTTTTTCTAAGATTCCATGTACTTAAATTTGAAACATGAACGTTTTTATTATTATTAATAATAATAATAATAATCAATTATGTTTATAATGCACTCTATATTTAGACACTTCGAGTGCTACAAAGCATAAAGTAATACACATTTAAAAAACAAAAGAAATAAAAGTTTATTCATTAAAGCAAAAACAAAAAGATCAAGGTCAATAAATAATTAAATGCAAAACCTAGGGGTGGGCGATATGGCCAAAATCTCCTATCACGGTATGAGTAATTTTATTTCAGGGTTACGGTATATATCACGGTATAGTAATTGATATAGTAAATTCAATTAAGAAATGGTACAAAATAACCATACCGTACTTCATCATCACACTTGATTATTTATTACAAACAAAAACAACTGGGGTCAAAATAATTCCTTTGTTAATAATTTGTTACACAGAACTTTATTATATTAAATATTCATCCAAAATGATTCACACCTTCACAAAATCAACCACAAGCAAATCATTTCTGCATATGCAGGTAGCAACGCTAGTGCTAAATAACTATTTAACTGGTCGGCTCCATGACGCCGGGTAAGTAGCTAGCTCCCGAGACTTCTCACCAAAAGAACAAAGGGGAAACCTCGATTAAGACATGTTCGAAGGTACCTTGCGAAAAGTAGCCTGATCTTTCCTAGATCTGTAGCTACGGCACTAAGGCTGAATGCTCGCTGATATAGCTGTCTGTCTTACTAGAACGGTGTATGTATGCATCGTTGCTGAAGTTTGCTGACGTTGTGACTATGTATGTAGGTTAAGTGACAGAAAGACGGAGGGAGGGCAGGGAAAGGATATGCAGCTGAAATAATTTGCTGCGTGTTTAACCTAAAAAGTATTAAAACATTTTTTTTACGAAATGCAATATGTTGCGGCCGGTGTTGATTCTGTGATGCACCGCCAAAAATTAGTCCATGTGTGGGAAACCCTGAAAAGTATACCGCGGTTGAAACGGTATAGCCAAATCTCTCCCGGTAGACACATTTCTACCGTCGCACGGTATATACCGTCATACCGCCCAGCCCTAGCAAAACCTATAAAACACATTTACTGAAAAGCTTTGTTTTTAGAACCTTTCCTTTATTAAAGGAGTGATTGACTGGGTTTTTTGGTTATTTCACTGTTCCTTAAGGTCTCAGAATAGGGTATGTAACATTGGTTTTGTTGAAAATAGCCCGGGTGCTGTTCTGTGCCCCCTGATGCTTCCTGTGAAATTGTCCCGGGAAAAAACACTAGGTTTTCTCCTTTTATGGCATGCTCATGAATATATAGATGGGCTGCGCGCTGATTTATTGGTTTACGAGTGAAGCTGCGGAGCAAAGACGCAACACGGCCAACAGCACTCACTGAAACAACGAAGGTGGAGACTTGAAATAAAAACATACAAATAAATCTATTGTGTCTACACAAGACTATTTTCAACAGTTTGACTAGACATCATTTGAAATGTTAACGTCAGTTGTAGGGCTGCCACTAACAATTATTTTTCTATCTATTAATCTGTTCTGGACTCGGGCTACCTCTTTTCTTGGAAACTATGTTTCCAGCTGCGGAGATGAGATGCTCGGAAGGTGTTAATGTGGCAGGTACACAGTTTGCCAGAACAGCCAGGGAGGGAAACCGTGCCTCATTTGTTTTACTTGAGAATCTCTTCTCTCACTAATGACATTTGCGTCGTCCCCACTGTCATTCTGGTTGGATGTTTCTTCTGAGTCCGACCCAAGCAATGTGTCCAGTAACGGCACATACCTCTTCTCTTTAACACCTGCTGCTGTTTGGGCCTCTTTGGTATGCTGCTGTTGCTGACTCTATGACTCTCCTCTTTTGCTTCTAGTGCAAGGGCTTGCACTTTCCCCTGCAGTTTCAGGCTTTCATCTGGGGACAGGAAATCCATTCTGCGAAACCTAGGATCCAGGGCAGCTGCAATTACACTGGTGTTTGTAGCAGCATCTTTGAAGGCCATCTCAACCTCCCTCCTTTTTGTGATTTCATTTGCTGCAGCAGCCTGAAATCCCTGCACATGGGTGTTGTCAAAGGCTGCATTTTGTGTGAACTTCATCAGTCCTTTAACCTTTAGAGGAGTGAGTTCTAAATATTACCGACGCTGCCACCAGAGTGAGTTATTTTTTCAAAACGAAAGCTAGCTAGCTTTAGTTAGCTTCCGTTACCTAGCAACCTAGCATAATACTCGTAGCAATGCTACTACCTGCTAGTGTTGCTTGTTAGCCTCCTAATCGTAAATTTTGAAGCCATACTATAGCGTTTGTCATATAGTTTTTGTCTATCGGAAAATAGTCGGTTGGAATGTTCAGAATCATATGTGTGACGGTACTCTGTGGGGCCCGCTTTCGAACAATCACATATACGTGACGCTACTAATTAACAGGTTAATGAGTGCAGGTAGAGAGAGGGTCACATATGACCCCCCACTAAGATAAACAGTAGCACACTCAAATGGCTTGAGAGCTTGTTCTTGGTCCTCCAGCAGGCTTCACTGCTCAGCTTTGAGGTCAAGGAAATGCTTGGCTCTTTTTGTTACTTCTGGGTCTGACAGAGTTGCTGTAACAGGCCACCTCTGCTTCAGCAGGCGGCTCATCATTAGTAAGAGCAGTTCCATCTTACACTAACATCTTGAATCAGTTTGTGTTCAGGTTTGCCCATTTGTTTTGTTTTCAGCTTTTTTTAAACGTTCCACCAAGCACCTTCCAGCTCCAAAAAATTTGTTGATTTGTGGATTCTTCAGTGCTTGATTTACCACAAGTTGTAATGTGTGGCCAGCACAGCGGATTGAAGATATCCCATGCCTCTCTTCCAAACTTTTCAATTGCTGTTTCAATCCAGGATGCAATATTCATTGCAGTGCGTTTCTCTTCAAGTGGCATAGTAGTCAAACTATAGCTTACAAGCTCCCAGTCATTGTTAATAAAATGGCAGGATATGCCCATGTATGCTTCTGTGGCAATACTTGTCCATGCATCTGTAGTTAAACTGAACATGGAACCGGAAGAGGAGAGGGCAAGATTGACCTTCTGGAATTCGTCCCCATATTTCTTTTCCATCAAGTTGGTGAAGCATGTTCTCTTAGGGAGAACGTAGCCTGGTTGGAATGTTTTAACCATAGCACGGAAACCCTCATCTTCCACCATTGACAGGGGTCTCATGTCTTTGATGATCATGTTAAGGACACTATCAGTAAGAGCTGCTGCAAATTGTGGTGAGCAACCCTTCTTTTGCAGGACTTCATTCATGTGGCTTTGCCTTTTACTAAGAGAGAGGAGAAAAACAAATGCATCATAATTATTTAACATGTAATAATGAAGACAGTAATATTCCCCATGATCCTTTGACTTACACCTTTCATTTTATTGATCACAATTACTCAAACAATATCTATTGTATTTATGGCATTCCCCACACAAAGAAATGTGCTTAAAATAATGGCAGAAATAAAATATTTAGATAAGGTACATAACATATCCCAACAAGCCCAACATGAATTACCACACACTCCTTTTAAACCAAAAATTCCAAGGTGCTTGTTCTGGGCTGGTGAATCGGTAATGATTCTAGTGATACTCGCCAATTATCTAAGAAGGTACATTTACCATAGACTACAGTCGGAGTAGGGCTAAGTCTTCATCTTCATCACTTCATACGCCTCCGTTGTCCTAGCAACGCGTCATGTTAAGGAAAGTTAGCTATATAGCAAGAGCTATACTATCAACCAACGTGGCTTTAATAATGCGTGTATTTATTACAAAATATATTTTAAAAAGCTCTCCCCACTTATGGTAATCTAATAAACATGAATAGACAACACTTGCGGTGGTTTTGCCTTTTCTGGCGGTCCATCATCCAGAATAGCGCCTGTATGTTTTCTTTTCAGGTGTTCGTGCATAACGCTAGTTAGGGCTGTCCCCGACTAAGATTTTCTTTGGTCGACCAAGACTCGAGAAAAACAACTGAAAATCGACCAATCGAACTTTGAAACGCTTAAAAAAAAAAAAAAAACGTATACAAACATTTTTGCGATCTGACTCAATGGCTGCTGGACATTGCAGATTCAGCCGCTAAAAGCCTACTAATAATAAGACCTGTATCACCAGTCCTGTTGTAACCGAATGCCGATGGTATTTAGTATCTCTTGCAATGTACTACAAATAAAAAATATTGTTTGTTTCACATGCAAATCATCAGAGTTATCATCGCAGCACGTCCAGTCTGAAATACAACTTGATGGCCAAGCACACAGCTGATGCGAATTCTCCGCCCCCTCGTCAAAGCCAGGCGATTGCAATGTTGTTTTCAATAAAAAAAAATGTTTCCATGTTGATAAGAGCATTAAAGAGCATTTGAAAAAAGAATGGGACCAAAAGAAATCAAGGGACATTTAGAATAGATACAAATTTGAGTTTAATTGTCATTAATCGCGAGTTAACTATGACATTAATGCGATTAATCGCGATTAAATATTTTAATCGTTTGACAGCACTAATATATATATGTATATGTATATGTATATGTATATGTATATGTATATGTATATGTATATGTATATGTATATGTATATGTATATGTATATGTATATGTATGTATATGTATATATATATATGTGTATATATATATATATGTATATATATATGTATATGTATATATATATATGTATGTGTATATGTGTATATGTATATGAGCACCGCAGACCCATTTTGACCCAGGAAAAACCCTGCCGTCCCACCACTAGGGATGGGTATCGTTAATTTCTATCGATATAGATACCATTTTCGAGACTGCTTAACGATTCGAGTCTTTATCGATACCACTATCGATACTTTTCTATTTCTTAAGTGAAACAGATGTAAAATAGAACAAGGGGAACGTGTTGCTCTCAGGAGGAGGCTGGCTAAAAGGAGCAAATAGGCACAATGGATCCTGACTCTGGCTATATCTAAATCTGTCCACAACCTGGATGAGTAACTAGACTGTGATTGGTTGGTTGACGAAGTGACATTGTCAAGCTCATCGACTGTATGAAAAGTTGAACACGTTTCAACAAAAGGCACCTGATATAGCTAAATGACCAGCTAACCAAACCCAAACCTTCCTTATCTTATCCCTATTTTCTTCTGTCTCTGTTTTTGTTTAACACGATGTTTAAGCATCTCACAGAGACATGCTCGCGGTGGCTATGTTTTGAAGGATCAACAGTGAGGGGGGAGGCTTGTCTATACTCACACACTGTGCTCGTAAATATTTTTTGCAGTTCGCTCACATATCAAATTTTAGGGGCATATGCGAGTGAAATAGTTGCACTGTTGAGCCCTGAATTGGCTTATTATTGTCAACAACGGAGACTCGCTACGAAGTTGTGGTGTGCTCACCAAAGGATTGTCCTGCAAAGGCAGCTGGAGTTTGCACCGTTGCGACTCGGAGACAGCCGAAGTACTGCTTTTTATCTTTTCTGATGCACAACGTTGAGGTGCTTTTTCATCGCAGTTGTTTCCCCCCCTTTACAAGAAATTGCTTTAGAACATATATTGCACTTTGCTTCGTCTTTATCTTTGGCTTTAATAAAATGTAGCCACGCCTTTGACCGTTTAGTGCGCTCTGCCATCGTAGCTAGTAACAAAATGATAAATGAAGCGAGGTAGCGCGTGAGGCAATAACATTCTTCTTTGTTTAGTTTAAAGGCGGTTGGCAGGCCATTCATTTGAATTTGGTCATTTTATTAGTCAAACTTTGTATGTTTGTGCACCAGCGATTTGATTTAAATAACATTGACTTATGTCTCGAGAAATAAGTAACGTTACATTATATTACTTGGTCTCGATAGCGGTATCGATAAGCTTGGACCTTATTGATATTCGGGTTTTGAGAAATTTGGAACTGGGTCCTTACAGAACCGGTTATCGATACCCATCCCTACCCACCACCCCGCCCGGTTGAGCAGGGTGAGTGAGTGAAGGAGTTGTTGACGGAGAGAGCAGCTGGAGTTGCAGTGTTCTCTGGGTGGATCCATGTCTCTGTCAGCACAAGGGCATGAAGAGAAGCATGAGATGCAAACGCCGGGATGAAGTCTGCCTTGTTCCCAGCAGTTCCAGAGCCCTAAAGAAAGAGGGCAGGTGGAGAAGATCTGGATAGGTAGTGAAGGTTAGAAATAGACCTTATTTACTTTGTGGCATATCTACGGGTAGTGTAATGAACAGGAATGCTAAGGAAACACATGCTAGCTATGAATAAGTTCTAGGTAGAATATAGTATACATATAAATGAATAGGGTGATACTTATCAGAAGAGGTGATCCGGCTCGTCGGCCTTCCTCGGTGGACTCCCGCAGGTAGACTCCCTGTCTTTGTTCGACTCCTGCAGGTAGACTCCCTGTCTTTGTTTGACTGAGTCTTCGTGCACCGAGGTTGCCAGGCGAGGCTGCCTCTGTAGTGTCAGCCGCCTTAAATATGCAAGGCACAGCTTTTGTAAACAAAGCGAGGGTGTCAAGCGGCAGCGGGTACCCTGGAAAATACCCTGAAACTCGATCTTTAGCTAGCTACTTAACGGCATGGATAGCTGCTGTCTCTCAGCTCTACACAGACACAAGATATAGCAGAAACACAACAAAAACTACAAGTTAAAGTCATTTGCTTAGTCAGGAGCCAGTCACGATGCACACTCAGTAAAAACACTATTCCTCTACCTCCGCTTTGCTCCGCGCTCAACTAAACTTTTTTTTTAAATACTCAAACATCTCCGCGACTCATTGAGTGGTGTAATAATCACGCAACACAACAAATCGATAATGAAATTTGTTGCTAACACTTTTAATGATCGATTTTAATCGATTTGTTGTTGCAGCCCTAGAATGTTGTAGATTTGGGTACTTCGTATCATACTGATGAAAAGCTATAGAAGCTTCTCTAAATGAGCATTGAGGGACTAGACGTTTCAGTTTCAGCCAGACAGTTGTGCAGAGATGGCTGTCAGCAGGGAAGAGATCAAAAGTCAATTGTTTTGCTGACTATTACCTTATTTTTTATCACTAGAAAGTTGATTTCATTTTTGTTCTTTTTACATTTAGGATGTGTTTGATAAATGGTTATTAACTTAACTTATAAGTCTTTGGTTTTGTTGTAACAATGATAAATCACAACTTTTGGAGGGGTGGGCAGTAAAAATTGCCTTGGGGCCAGTAACTACTAGCCCTGCATTCGATTAAATTGTCCTAATTGATCATCGGGAGAATTAATGATCGATTTTCTATTAATCATTAATATTTTATATTAAAATTCGCTTTATAGGCTATATTAAAATGCAGTGAAAATAGAAAAAAGTGTTTCCTCATTGAGTTCTTTATTACAAGACTAACAACTCATTCTGTACTCCTAAGCAGCGTAGCCGACAGGAGCCGGTGCTCGAAAACAACTGACCCTCTTTTTTTCTTCTACAAAATAAAATAATAATAATATTTTACAAATCATGTAAACCAATGACTTAACCAAAAATATATAATACGGCACAGAGTCTGACAAATAAAATACTTGAACTTGAGTCGAGAAAGATGGTGAGAGAGAGATTTGCAACAGCTAACTAATTAAGGCTAATTAACAAAGCTTCATAAAAATAACCAGTGTCTCACATACAACTTCAGCACCAGCCTACTGATTTTTGTTGAGAAAGATGAGCATGTTAACATGCTCTGAGTTCAGACGCGAACGCAGCCTGGTGACCGTCAGTCCAGCCGCCAAAAACACCCGCTCTGAGGGGACTGACGTCGCCGTGATCATGGGCGTTGCCGCAATATAACTTGGGGGGGTCACATCCCCCCTCCCACTTAAAAAAACACAAAAAAAAACCCACTTTTGCGATAAAAAATATTAGTGCATGACTGGTCTACTGCAATCTTTCCATTGCTTCACAATCAAATCCTTTCCACTTTATCAGTAGGGAGAATACCCATAGCAATATAATTCCACTCCATGTTTTCTAGACAAACAGCATCACGCACGCAGATTCAACTCCCGTACTCTTTGATCGACGCATCACGTTTGCAGCTAGCACTTCAGACATGACTGTTCCACAGACGACATGGACATAAGGAGGTTTTTTTGGAGGAAGAGGAAAGTAAGTCAGGGTTGCCCAAGTTTTCCCTTCAGTGGCCAAAGCACCCTGATGAGACATTCTCTGACTATAATAGCATTAGTTAGCGCTAAGTCACAAAGATTCTTCTGCAAACATTAGGATTATAGCTAGCTACATAAGCAAGCTTTTTACCTACATCTAGCACCAGGCAATAGCATACTTTATTTACCCATTACAAGTGGAACAGCATTTGTTGATTTCTTAATCTGGGTCTGAATTATGGTGTGCTTTTGGCCGTGTTCAGACCTATGCGTCTGTTTCAGGCAGAAAGAGATGACAAGGTTGTTTTTGCCATGTAGCTACAAAATAAATTTGTAGCTTGTTTTTTTTATTATTGCCATAACAACCGTGAGCTAATCTTAGCTAACATGCTAGTTTTTCTAACGACTGGAAAAAAGAAAAGCCCTGTATTTCAGAATTGTTTTCCAAATTTAACAAGGTTGCTCAACTTGTAATTTCGGCAATTCGTAGCATTTCATTACTATATGTTAGTCTGTACCACAATGGGGAACCGTCAGGGCCCTCTAGGCCCTTAGAGAGGGCCTAATATATTCTTAAAAAAATATATTTTAAAAGTAATCTATTATAATTGTATTTTATTAATCCATAATTTTACAATGTTTCTGAAATAAACCCTTCAGTCCTGCCCTATTCGGTTTATGTTGTAATGTTAAGAGTTAAATGAAAAAATCCAGTTTGGTCACCCTATCAGAATGTTGCTACCTCCGTTGTTGGGAGGAAAATGCTATGCAGCTAGCTCTGTGATTGGTGGTCCAGCTAGGAATTTTACAGAGGGCCACTTGATAGAAATTCAATGAAATACTAATTTCCTATCTTTCCTATCTCATATCTTCCCTCTAAATGGGTGGGTGTTGTTATCGCTAACTTTATGACAAGCTCCGCCCACTGTGGGAACGGAGAAACCTATGGGAGAAACGCGATCACAAGCCTAATAAACTTGCTAGCCTGTTCGTTCATTTCATAAGTGAAGCTGCGAGTAACGTTCCCGCTAGTGAGGAGGTCATTGTTTCACATTTGTTATGCGCCGTTTTCTAGGTTAACTTTTAATGAGAAGTTGGAGTTAATCGGCAAAGGAAGACCTACACCAGAACTTAATTTTTTGCAGAAAAACAATGCTTTTGAGAGTCTATGTTATAGTGTTGTGCAGAATGACTGGTCAATCTGTAGGCTAACTATATGTACCCACGTAACATCATTATGCACAATTACCTTATGCACAATTACTGTGAATAGTGCCGCAAGGGCTGACTCAAATAGTGCTTAATGACACGTGTTTTTTCACGACGAGTAATCTAGGTCCGAGGGCCAAGGTTTAAGAGTCACGGTTCGCTACTGCTGTAACAAAAAGTATTCAACCATTAAAACCATATATCCTCTGAAAGCTTATCCCCTCAGGATGTTATCTAATGAGACAACAGACACGTCTTTGTCTCCATATTAGTATGCTGCCCATGCATAATAAATTTGGTATTGGTAAATGGAGTATATGGCTGATAGTTTTTGGGCTGTGCCATTTAGGGAAACGGATTCAACCACCTAACCCATGTATTTTCTGAAAGCTTACATCCAAAGGATGTGATCTGTGGAAAAGACTACAGGTTTGAACACACATTTGACAATTTCTGAACTGTCCGGTCATGCTTTAGGGGGATGCAACATTTTTTGTAGCCTACATAATTATTAGGCTTCTAAACCTATACCAATTGTGAATTTGATACGCTGATAACATGATTTACATCTCATAAATCTTCATATGAACAATCTACATTAAGCTTATATCAATTATCAATATGAAAGATTGCTCAATGCATCTCCATGTCTCCTGATATAGCCGAGGTGGTTGAGATTGAGAGTGATTCAGAGGCTGGGGCAGCATGCAGGGGCAGTGGAGACAGCTCTGTTGCTGAGGTGAGTGCTGAAAGGTGACAGGTAGTTGAAGATGTCCCATTGCTTATTGGGAAGTTTAGTTTTCAAAATATTTAAATGTCCAGCCTCTCAGTATATGTATAACTATGGTTGTAAAAGTCAAAGGTGCACATAACTGGTACGCATGCGCGACACAAATCAGGAATGTGTAATGCCACTTGTATTACTACGCGCCTTTGCGTACTCAATCTTGATCTTGTCAACTAAACTTACACATGACATATTGCTTGTCGAAAACTACCGTAAGAGATGTCCAAAAAGCAACAGACAATAAGTAGCGTCTTCTGCGTTTTGTCACTTTCAAAGAAACACCAACTGGAGCCAGAGCCGAAGAAAAGACTGGAAAAGTGGCTCCAAGATGTGCAGTGGCTTGATGCTCATGATGAGCGCACTGAAATGTGGTGCAAGATTTGCCGCTCAAATCCACAACTAGCAGACAAAACAGGTGCGTTTTTTTAAAGGCTCAAAGAATTTCAACCATCCTTTATTTGAGAAACATAAGAGCAAAGAGCACATGAATGTGGCACAAGCCATTGCTAATAAACAAGCTCACCGAGAAGAAATCTCCAGTCGCCCACTTGCCAGATGGCGAGACAAGCTGAATGAAGAACAGCAACAAGCTCTGTCTAATATTTTTCTCCTCGCCTTCCATAAAGCGAAACACGCACGCCTCAAGTCTTCCTATTTTGAAGATATTCCTTTACTGAAGCGGCCTGGAGTAAAGGTCGGAGGTGCATATCATTCACGTGAAGGTGGCACATGGATCATGCAGAGCATCGCTCACACCATCAACGGGGAGTTACGAGCCAAGTTGTAGTCTGCTGAATTTTGGGGGCTGCTTTTTGATGGATCTGAGGACATCACAAAAACTGAACAGGAAATTGTTTACATCGTTTCTGTGTACAGCAACGGAGAGTTTACCTCGGACTTTATTGGACTGATTGAATTGGGTGCTGACCGAACCGCGCAGGCCATAACAGACGGACTTGTGAGACTTTTCCAGTACACAGGCCTAGATGACAGGACAAAAAAGTTGGTCGCTGTATGCACAGACAGGGCTGCTGTCAACGTCGGAATCTACAACGGCGTTTTGCCAAAACTCCGCCGACTTGCTGCGGTTGAAGACTCCGTTGTGCACATTCTGTGCACCGCACACACACTGGAGAATTGCGCAAAATCAGCTGATTCCAACGTTCCTTACTGCAAGATATTTAATGGCTCTGTGGTCAAGCTGCTGCAGTTTTATTTGCAGAAAGGTGGAGCAAAAAAAAAACTGCTGCACTGAAGAAGCTGTGTGAAGAAAATGGGATCTCATTTGTGAAACTGGGTAAGTTTCACAACATAAGATGGTCTGCATGGAGGCATGAACACTGCTAAAAATATAAAGACTATTGCCAGCCATTAAAATGCAACTGGCTACGAGTGATAACAGTGACTTGCAGCATATCTGCACAGAGCTCTTTCAGTGCTTTCTGTCAAACATGCTTGACATTGGCAACATTGAAGACCACATCCATTAGGTTTCAGAAGGAAAAGCTGAACATTGGAGAATGTAAGGACAAACTCATGGTGGCCATTGGACAGTTTACACTTCTGCTTGATGGTGAAGGCCACAGGGCACACGCTGTTTCTAATGCTAATGCTGACAGAGACAAGACAAACATACTCAGGGGGTTAATTGAAGAGTTTGAAGTCAGATATGACTCCCTCAAGTCATGTGATCATTTCTTGGTATTTGATCCCTCAACATGGCCTCAGGAAATGCAAGACCTCCACAGTTTTGGAAACACAACCGTTTGCAAGACACCACTGTGACAGAATGGATGCGCTTAAAGCAGGCAGGAAAACGCCTGGGAGCCTCTTCTGTGTATGACTTGGTCCAAATAGTACCCAGATGCTTCTGGGTTCAGAAGGTGGTTAAGCTGTCTCTTACACTGCCTTTAAGCAGTGCAGCTTGTGAGAGGGGTTTCTCACATCTAAACATAATAAAAACCAAGTACAGATCTCGTCTGTCACATGCTCGTCTGTCAGCCCTGATGCACATTCACCTGTCAAAGCAGACCACAGAGACATTTGACCCAAAGCAAGCTGTTGACCTGTGGATGGAGACAGCTAATCGGAGGCTCAACCAAAGACAGGGAGGTGCATCTGCATCATCTACCATGCAGAAAGCTGAAGCAGAGGACAGTGGGGGTGACACTGAGGAGGAGAGTGAGGAAGACTGCACTTATTAAGACCACGCTACATATGTGGTGAGTACCAAACACCATCTCCTGGTACTCACCTGAGTAACTCACTGAAAAGGTTATGTGTTGTGGTAAATGCACCAGAATGCGGGAAATTGCATCTACATCTTTAAAAAAAGTCTGGGGGACAAACCCCCAGACCCCCCGGCAACATGTGTCCCCCACTTTCAGAATGCTGCTGACGCCCATGGCCGTGATACACAGGTACCTCCGTGCTAACTTGGCAAGCCTGGGGAACCTTATTCCATTCACTTTCTAACCAGTCTTTAGGGGTGCAATCCAGGGGTGGGGGAGCTTCCCTCAGAAAGCTCTGAAGTTCTTTGATGCCAGACTCTCTTTGAGAGGTATAGTGCTCCCCAAAGAGTTGTGTCATAGCAGAGACCTGGGACTGGGAGGCCGCACCTCAAGTATTTGTGCTCCTCTCGTCCGTGTCAGACAACGCAGACTCCTCGTCACCCCCAGCCTCTGGGATAGCCGCCATACCGATCTCCACTGCTTCTCCCAGTTCAACTAGTTTCACTTTACTAGCCATTTTCTGTGCTGGTGTAAGAAAACCATGGTGCTTGTGACGAGGGTCCGGCATGATGAGATCATGGCAGCGGATGACACAAACTCATCAGACTGAACCTGTAAATTATGGGGGAAATCAATAAGATAAGCATCTCATCTGTTTTTCCGTCTCGGGGTACTTGCAAATGCAGACCTAATTGGCTATTTATTATGGAAATAATTTAAACTAAGTTAAAAAGTTTAGCTTACATGCATTCGCTTAATGAGGGAAGACCGCACTTTAGCTTTGAATTCAATGAGTCTGGGCCCGTCTTCCTCACTGCGTATGAGGTGGATATTGATGAGGCCGAAGGTGACAGGATAAGTGTTTGAGATGGAGACGTCTTTCTCTGCAGACATAACCGTGGTGGCAAATTTGGGTGCTGACAGTACAGGCTGTGTGTCCTCCATCATCTGCCGGTACTCTTCCTTCAACTCCAGGATCCTGGCATCTTTAAGCTTGGTCACGGTTCGGTTCGGTCCGACAGCACAGCAGCAACAGCCCACCGCTGCTCCACCAGCCGATCAAACATCTCGCACATGGAGTTCCACTGTGTTTTACACGACTGGATAAGCCGGTGAGTTGCGAGGCCCAATTGTTCCCGTTTCTTTTGTAATGCATTGGTTGCTGCAGTGCTGTGATTGAAGTGGCTAACAAGTTTACTCGCCGCTGATATTACCCGATATAGATACAGTGCAAATCCGTCATTTATGGCCAACTGGAGTATGTGTGCAAAGCATGCAACGGAAATCCAGTTCACTCCAATGGGATTGTTGGCAGCAACAATATTGGCCGTGTTGTCATGAACACATGCAATAACTCGGTCTTCAAGTCCCCTTTGCTCTACAGCTCCAATCATTTTCTCAGCGAGGTGGTCAGCTGTATGCCGGCCTGGCAGGCTTTCTGTGAGCAGGACCACTGAATTAATTTGCCAGTCATCACTGATGTAGTGCCAGGTAATGGTGATGTAGCTCTCAGCTGTTAGTGGTCCAGCAGTCGGTGGTTAGAGCAACTCTTTCAGCTGTGCTAAATTTCAGCTCCTGCTTTCCGAAATTGTCATCAACGACATTCTTAATGATCAATTAATCGATCATCGATTTAATTATGCCCATCCCTAGTCCCCAGACACATTCCAGACATTTTCAAAAGTTGCTACTGCGCAAAAACCTGTGTTGATTCTGTGGCACATCGCCACAAATTACTCTGTGTAGGAAACACTGGGGTCTATGTAACCTTCTCTGAAATGATTCTATTATAATTTATATATCGTGATATATATCGTTATCGCAAGAGGCTGCAATGTATATCGCAATATGGATTTTAGGCCATATGCCCATCCCAAGCGGCCGCCTTAACTGAAAAGTGCGTTTTGTTCTTTTTTGTTACAAACGTTTTTTTTTTTTTTTTTTTTGGGCGTTTTGCAATATAGGAATGTCACGAGAACCGATACTTACAATACCTTTCGATGCTAAAATAACAAAACACCGACGATGCCCATTTTTTTTAAGCACCGTGAGCGCGGATGCCAGATGTTAGCATCGGTGCTGAGCCTCTTCTGGAACTGATGGGGGATGCTACCGTGTTCTTCAGCTCAAGGGAGGTAATACTTCCAATTTAGCTAAGCAACTGACGGATTGTCATCCGGATTTGTTTAAAGAATTCAAGGTGAGCCGTTCCAGAAGAGGCGCAGCACCGATGCTAACAACTGGCATTATACCATTGTTACGGTCGTCAATGTCTAGGGGGTAAAGTTAGGGCGAAACCAAACTACTCTAAATAGCGGCAGGCCCCGACAGGTGGAAAAGGAGAAGAACTGGGACACTCACCCCCACTCCAGCAGACTCCCACCCCGGTCTCCAGGACAGCCCAAGCCGCCGTTCCGTTCGGCGGACAGCTCGCTCTCGGTCGGTCGCTTTTATCAGCGGGTATATGTGTATATGTTGGATATGTTAAGCATGGCGTGTGCAAGGTGGTATGGATCCGTAGACAGTGGGGAAACAGGAACCCAGGGGGACAACCGGTCGCGCTGACGGTGGCACTCCCAAAAAATTCAGGTTCCCCCCTTTCTGCCATCCGGGAGTTTAAAAACAATAAACCCCTCCCCTTAATTACCCGGGCCCCCAATCGGGACCCCGTTCCAGTCTCCTCCAATCACCACCATGTGCAAGGCTGCCGCTCCACTAAAGTGTTATCTCTAAAAGTTACTTTGAGAAAGGACAATAAACCTTCCTCTCACCCTGCCACTAGGCGTGCACGTAACACCAAATAAATCAATGTTCGTTGTGGTCGCGGCAAAGTTCGGAATACATCCAAAGAATGCACTCTGTTTTTTGTCATCTGTCATACACGTTACACAATGTTTGAGATGGTGGGCACTACAGTTACAATGGCTTATGTTATGTACTAGGGATGTAACGATATTGACGATATCGCGCTATCGCGGTGGTAAACGTGTCTCGATATCGTCGTGGTTGGGTTACAATATTAAAAGGACAGGTGTCCGTCAAAAAGCAAGAGGAATAAACACAGTCCCGCGGAACAAATCATTGTTAACTACATAGACCATGATCCTTTGCGCTGCGTCGTCACAACAACCATCAGTGTTTCCCCTATGTTGATTTTGTCGTGGCGGCCCGCCACGGCTACATTTCTGCCGCCACGGTATCAGAAATAGGGCTGTACAAGATTTTAGGCCGTCTATCAACAGTGATTGTTAGAGTGCATGTCGGAGAATAGCAAGGACACGCGCTTCACAGCGCAGTTGAGATTGCGTGTGTGCGTCTTTGAGAACTGTATAACTTATGTTTTCAGTTCATTAAAGCCTGTTATTGTATTAGTCTACAGTTATTTCTAATTTAAACTGGTGATTTTCGTTGTTTGTATTCTTCCCCTGCTAGCAGAATTGCATGCCTGTTGATTCGATAGCGATTGCTGCCCTTGCTCACGTTTGTATTTTAGGTGCATTATTATGCTGAAGTAGTTTTAGTTAAGAGTGGGTATACTGTTATTATTTGCTAAAGAATGCTTAGCCTATCAAGATCAAATGAAGCCGACAGTGTACATGCTTTCGAGTACCTTGATCGATAGGCTAGGCTACTGACCATTTACAATAAGTTGTTATGTCAATTATTAATTGGCATATTTCTGCCATTAATAGAACATACTTTAAGTAGCCTAACTGTATTGCTTTACGGAAAATAGGACAAAAATAGGCCGTCTTTCAGCAGTGATTGTTAGAGTGCATGTCGGAGAATAGCAAGGACACGCGCTTCACACTTTTTTTAAATGTCAGTATTTTTTTTGCTATTATCATCACAAACACTATCGTGAGCTATTTAACAATACCGTGAGCTTTTCCACAATATCGCAATAAATATTGTACCGTGAGGTCAATATCGAAATTGTATCGTACCGTGAGATTTTGATATCGTTACATCCCTATTATGTACATAGTTTAGGTTAGCTATGCTGTAGTTTTAACTTAGTGTATAGCCTACCTTGGTTAGAAGGTAAACTCATGTTCATCTTATTAGCTGAATGGCTTAATTGCACTGTATTATGTTGTGCTATCCTCTGTTACATGTTTTGTATGTCTTATGAAATTTTGCTATTTTTCCAAATATTTTCCTAAATAAGTTCATGTTTCAAGTACATGGAATCTTAGAAAATCTTATTTTTTTACGATGGTATCAAAATTGGCATTGAGAATGGTGTTATTTTACTGGTTTTACTGGTTGACTGAATTTTTGGTATTGTGAAACCCCTATTGCAATAGAAATCTAACGTTTTTCAACGTTAGCCAAATGATGGGTATTTCTAGTCCGCTCAGCTCATAGAACCAACACCGGCTTTCCTTTGGCTGAGCTATTAGCCCAAAAGCTAACGTTATGCTAGCAGGATTCAAAGGCAATAACATGGTGTACGGTTGACAGACAGTAAATATAATTTTACAGTATGTTTGACAAGGAGATTTGCTAGCTAACCAGCCATATCACTGTCCCACAATCAATATCAAGATTTTCATGAACAATATCGGCCCCATAGCTACTAGTTCTAGGCTTCAGTATGGCCGCAGCCTGTGGTGCGAGCTGAATAGCAAATGGATGTGAGATGACCGCATCAAAGTTGATATTTTCTCCAAACAAATCCCAAAAATATTTCACGCATTTTGACGCATGGCTCAGCGGTGAGGGAGTTGGGCTAGTAATCAGAAGGTTGCTGGATCGATTCCGCGCCGTGCCAAATGACGTTGTGTCCTTGGGCAAGGCACTTCACCTTACTTGCCTCTGGGGGAATGTCCCTGTACTTACTGTAAGTCGCTCTGGATAAGAGTGTCTGCTAAATGACTAAATGTAAATGTGTCGAGTTGCTGCTACTTTTGTGTTGGCCGCAGCCTGTCTGAAGTAGATTGCCTAGCGAGGTGAATAGCGAATGATTTGTGAGATGAGCGGTTACGTGACACTGACACACTACATTCAGAAAAGAAACATTTTTCAAATAGGTTAAAATAAATATTGAAGTCACTCATTGTTGTAAATACAAGTTAGCTTGTTAAAGTCTTTCAAAATTGTAAATGGAGGCTTTGACTCAGTCACTGTAGTTATAGTTACTTATTTCAGATATTTTGTACTGGCTCCTGTGTAGCCAGCGGAATAATTTAGAACGGTGAAAAGACAGTTTTGCTGCAATGACGCAGTAGGTGTCTGTTATCACCCGATAATGGACACCCCTGCAGCCAATCAGAATTGAGTATTCACCCAGACCATAGTATAATTCTGGCTGAACTCCGCTCCGGCCATGCCCCCCTTTTCAAATTCAACGCACACACTTCTGCACACTGTTTAGTTGATTCATATCCTTATAGTTAAACATGGTTAGTTTGTTTTTTTCCGGCGTTAGACGCCGAGTACCTTGGTTTTCAGCTGTTTTACCTTGTTTGAGTTAAATAGTTATTCCTGTTAAACCCCCGAGTCAGTTAGTTCGACCTCCTTGTTTGTTTCTCATTTCCCTTTACCTGGCTGTATTGCTAATAAAAAACTCTATCTAAATTTCCGTCCGAGTCCTTAAATCCCTGACAATTTCAGTTGGAAGTGTTACAGGCTGTTATATTTGGGAGGGGGCGGGGCGGTAGCGGCGGTTATTAACATAAATTAAATGGGGGGGGTACGTAGATGGAGATTGAATGTCTGAAGGGGTACTGGACTGTACAAAGTTTGGGAACCACTGCTTTACATTAACAACCCAGTCATCCCGTTGTTCCGTTTTTATAGGAAATGTACAGATTAACACTGTGCTTAATTTTCCTTCTATATTTTAGGGGAAATACTAAACAGTCAACAACTTTGCATCAGGCTTTTTCAATAGTGTAACATATAAAGGTATAAGATATAACATATAAAGATATAAAGTGTAAAAGTATAAAAGTGATTAAATGGCATTCTTCATCATATAATCCATACTCATTCTTCATCTTCATAATTACAATAATGTTATATTATTCCACTTCACCATAACTCTACAATACATATTGTAAAATGTTTGTATTACAATATATTGTTACACCCCTATTATTTACACAACGGCATGTCATTTCTGTCTACATGCCCCCCCCCCCCCCCCCCCCAGCCGCCGCCGCCCCCCCCAGCCGCCGCCGCCCTCCCCAAAGCTGTAAACGTAGGGGAAACACTGGATGCATTGCTAAAATGCTGAACACCAGTGTGTCAAATAACACCCGACAGGATCACTAATGGAAATGTTTCAAAGCCTAACTCCAGATCACTATACCTGTCAGTGCCATACTGTTTTGGTTAGGCTACTGACGGGATCAAAAATGTTCAGACAGTGTTTCATTTTCTTTTAACATTTAACCTTTAGATGCGTGAGTTCTAAATATTTACGACGGTCCCCACAGCGCAAGTTTTTTTCCAAAAACGGTAACTAGCTAGCTTTAGTTAAGTGCAACGCACATGTTATTGGCCTACGTTTAGCTTTGTTTTACAAAAATATTTTCGAAGAGGTACAGGCGGTTTGTTTTCCTTAATTTTTTTGAACTTTGTTATGTTGCTGACTGGAGATCAGTAGTATCTATATTTATCAATAATGAATCATGGAATAATTGCATATTAAATCGCAATTGCAATATTGGTCAATATAATCGCAATTAGCTGATTTTCCTAAATTACTCAGCTCTAACAAAATCACCAATGCTGTAACATAGCCTTCTATTTGGCCAAAGACATGGGGCCGGTTTCACAAAACACCTCAAGTCTTTTCCTTAACTATGACACTTAATTGTATCCTTACCTAGAGATTTATTTAAGGGTGTTGCACAGAATCTCTTAAATGGTTTCCTTAGCGCAGGTGAAACGTTAAGGGATTTCAGTGTTTCCCCTAGGATTTTTTTTAGCAGTGGGGGCAGGTCTGTCCCCCCCCCCCCTCCCCCTCGGCCGAAGTAAAGTTCCAACCCTATATTTTGGAGTAGGTTAGTGTAATAGTCTAATAACAAATGTAATATTGCATATATTTTTGTCCTATTTTCCGTAAAGCAATACAGTTAGGCTACTTAAAGTATGTTCAAAATGTCAGAAATATGCTGCCAATTAATAATTGACGTAACCACTTATTGTAAATGGTCAGTAGCCTAGCCTATCGATCAAGGTACTCGAAAGCATTTACACTGTCGGCTTCATTTGATCTTGATAGGCTAAGCATTATTTAGCAAATAATAACAATATACCCACTATTAATTAAAACTACTTCAGCATAATAATGCACCTAAAATACAAACGTGAGCAAGGGCAGCAATCATTATCGAATCACCAGGCATGCCATTATGCTAGCATGGGAAGAATACAAACAACAAAAATCACCAGTTCACTTAAATTGGCAATAACTGTAAACTAATACAATAACAGGCTTTAATGAACTGAAAACATAAGTTATACGACTTACAGTTCTCAAGGACGCACACACGCAATCTCAACTGCGCTGTGAAGCGTGTGTCCTTGCTATTCTCCGAAATGCACTCTAACAATCACTGCTGATAGACGGCCTGTCTTGTACAGCCCTATTTATGATACCATGGCGGCAGAAATTTAGCGGTGGCGGGCCGCCACGACAAAACCAACATAGGGGACACACTGGATTTACTACATTGAACGTGTTGTCAGTAAAATTTGACCGTTTCCATGGAGACCACATTTGTTCAGTTGTATCGCTAGTGCATCACCTTAGTAGCTCTAGCTTAGATCTAGCTAGCTTATAGACCTACGAAAAGGCAAAACAAAATTGGTCAGAGGAAAATATTGTGCTTGTACAGGAATGAAAAAAATGAAAAATAAACGTAGATTTGATCCACAAATAACTGCAAACAAAAAACTATGAATTTAGGACAAAATTGCATCAAAAATAAACTCGAAGTTTGGTGAAGCGGTCAATTCAAGAAAAAAAAATAGTGTAGCTATATAATAACTTGACTTGTGGCCAAAAAAGAGAGAACCAATTTCAGGAGGGACTCCAATATAACTGGTGATATCAACTTTTATTCATTTAGCAGACACTTTTATCCAAAGCGACTTCCAAGAGAGAGCTTTACAAAGTGCATAAGTCACTGATAATAACAAGATAACCCCAAAAACATTGAGTAGCCAAAACATGAAGCACATATTGTGAATAACCAAAATAAGTGCCAAAGGGAAGAACCATAAGAGCATGTAGTTAAGCGAGTTACAATTAAACAACATGAACCACTATAAGTGCAAGTGTACCTGTAGAAAAACAAGCAACAATAAAGCTACCTACAACAGCTGCGCATAGATAGATAAGTAGACATAGATGTATTATAGATAGATACACATGTATTTCTATCTAGGTATACTTGCCACAAACTGTCACATGCCAAACAAAATTCTAATGTAGGCATGGTTCAATGCATGATTTTGGTAGTAGGTTATGTGGTGTTCCACAAAGCCATATGCCAAAACCTGTTATTTCGCGTTAAGACGATACATGTGGCCGTTTTAGGATGACAGAATTTGCCGTCTTAACACGGCCTTAATGCCTGAAGATGTTTGGACCATCAATGCTTCCAATTGAATGGCGTCTAATCTTTCCATATTCCACAGATGTCAGCATTGGTGGTTTTGTTATAGGGCTGAACGACATTTTATTTATATAGCGCTTTTCAAGGTACTCAGTCGCGAGTCCAGCAATCATTCAGACACAGTCAAACCGGTGGTGGTACGGAAGCGTGGCTGCCGATCCGCACCTGCGGCCCTGCCGACCACCACCAACATTCGTTACCAACATTCATTCACATTCATACGATGCATGTCTTTATGATGGCGGGGGAAACCGGAGTACCCGGAGGAAACCCACGCATGCACGGGGAGAACATGTAAACTCCACACAGAAAGGACCTGGAAGCAACCGAGGTTTGAACCAGGTACCTTCTTGCTGTGAGGCGACAGTGCTAACCACTGAGCCACTGTGCTGCCCGAACCACACACCATTAACGGTCCGGACCATGCAACAAAACACAGCAGTTGGCCTGGACCACAAGGACAACGAAACGGACCACGCAGTAACTGGTCCGGACCGGAAGGTACACCAGGGTTTCCCACAGAAAATGTGTTAGTTAAGGTGGTAGGGTAGAGTTTGCAGAGAAGGGAGACTGGCCTTAGTCACAGTTTAGAATGGAAGGGAGAAAACGGGACAACGGCGGATATCGCAAAAAAAAGAAATGTGTGTATATGTTTTTGGGGGGTCGACGTAGTTAAGGCGGCAGGCGTGTGTTGCTTAGGCCGCCGCCTTAACTGAAAAGTGCTGCGGGAAAGATGAAAGATGACAAACAAGCATGCGCAACTCCAGAGGAAGAAAACATTAATTGAAGTAAACTGCTTTTGTTGGCAAGGGTTAGCAAGCTAGCCATGTCTGAAAATAACGCCAGTGGACTTGACGAACAATTGGTTCAAAAAAGGGGGGCCTCTTCTGTCGTCTGGAAATGGTTTGGTTTTAAGGAAACTGACATCAACCAACAAACGGTACTGTGTAAGTTGTGTCATGGAGTTGTATTGGCCAAAGGTCGAAACACCAATTTTTTCCACCACCTGAAAACGACGCATGTTCTGGAATAAGAACAATCAACCAGAATGAGTTTGACAAATCCCCCGAGCAGCGGAGCAATTCCCAAAAGGTCCACAAGCCAGACCCACATTCAGCAATCAATCTGCTAATCCATATGACAAGAAGAGCAGGAAAAGCAAGAAGTGGAATGACATAACCAATGCAATTACATATCACAGGACATGCTACCTATTCAAACAATCTTTGAAATCAAATGAGGGTGAAGCCCAACTTACCTGAGACATGAAGATGAGGGTTGTTGATTACCTTTTTGACAAATACACCAACCCTTAAACAGATGAGCTGCTTACCATGGCTACCTTTCTGGACCCAAAGCTCAAGAATACCTACATTACCACTGAGAAGCTGGTGGAGATGAAGGTGAGAGCTGCCTCTGAGGCGGAAGCCCTCCTGGTAGGGAACACTGCCATGGAATGGGGCGAGAGAGCGACACAAGGCTGATCCTTTTGGAGTTGTGTCGAGGTCACTCATTGAACTTTCCACAATGAGTCGTCTTGCAAATAAATATTTATGCATCCCAGCCACAAGTTCCACCTTTGAGAGAGCATTTAGCACTGGTGGCAATGCCACAGGGTATCTCTGAAACAAGAAAATGTCCATATGCTGGTGTTCCTGGCACAGAACTTGTAAAGAGGGAGGGAGCAAGTTATTAGTTGAATTCAAAATGACCAGTGTTATGCTGAAAAAAGAATTTTATTTTGGGTTTACATTACTTAGATCCTGTAAACTTGAAATATTTGATAAAATGTAACTGCATGTTTATTTAACTTTAATTTTAACTTTTACCTTTGTTTATGTTTCATGTTCGCACAGGAAAAGACATAACTAAAGAAATTTGCATTGCCTTCCATTCTGTTTCTGTATGTTTAAATGCATGATTGTCATTTTTTACTATAAAGGGTGAAAAAAAGTTAAAAAAATAAATAAATAAAAGCCTTGTTTGACCCTGTAGGGGTCATGGCCATGATAATTGTCAGACAGTTTATGATGGAGTAGGATTTAGAAAAAAGTTGATGCACCTTAGGGTAAGGTGAGGTGTGACAGAACACTGCAAGATGACAGCCTGTTTAGTTTTTGAAGGCAGAGGTGTTGTACTGGTTGTTTGTGGTTCAAGGTGATTTCAAAGGTATTTCAGGCATTGATTATGATTATTATACTCGCTCACTCATTTGTGTTGATTCACTTGATATCACTGTTAGCATGTGTGGCTCTGCTTGACACTGCATCTGTGATTAATTACTTTGTCTCCTCTTCATAATACAATGGATACATTTTAAGTATTTGCATATTCATTTAGCAGACAGTTGTATCCAAAGTGACATACAGATAGTGCATTGTTATACATTTGTGTTATTTGCAGGTCTAGGTTGGAGCTTGTGAGTCTTGGTTTCCAACCCGAGGAGCAGAGACAACCGCCTTGCTCACAGCACTCTGTCCGAACACGCCAATGGCAGCCACAATGCTGAAGCTTTCCAGCAGCGGGGCTGTTAGAATCCGCTTCAATAGCATAGACCTTGGGACCACCCGGTGGAAAGAGGGCACATTTGAGATCATTGAGAAGGATAACAAAGTCAATCTCTGCATCAGATTCATCAGTGGTGGTGCACCTAAAACCTTTCAGGTAATACTAAGTCTTTCTCCTTTTATACAGCTTTTTAAGGGATCAGGGGAGTATTCCAGAAAGAGGGTTTAGTGAGAACCTTGAGTTGGTTAACCCTGAGATGAGGGTTGTCCATTCCAGAAAGAGAGGTAACGCAAACTGTGGGTCAGTGTCCATGGTAACTGAGTTACATGGCAATGTGACCGAACCTGCTCGCTGGCAGGTTTTTCTTGACAAATTCTGCATTTCTACCTTTTCCCTCCCACTTTCTGAGCCTGATATAGTTGGCAGAAATGGGGTGTTCTTTCCTGGTCCAGCTGACAAATCTCCAACAAAAGTATATTAGCTTACCCTTGTGGAATTTCTATGATTAAATGTCCAAGGTCAGAATAATTTGTCTTTATCTGTTTATTCTTGCAAGCAGTTTTAAAACAGGATCATAAATGATGTCTGGAGTAGGGATTGGAATCAAGAACCGGTTCTTGCTTAGAACCGGTTCCCAGTGAACCGATTCTTTGGAATCGTCAGCCAAATTCTTTAATAATTCTGTTCTCTGCCGTTGCGCATGCGCAAACTTTTATAGTTTATTCAGACTGCAGCAAACATGGCAACTTGGCAGAAGGGTTCCAAAGTTTGGTTGTATTTCACACGACAAAAAGACAACGCCACTTGTAACTAGGGGGATGGGTATTGAGAACCGGTTCTGTTAAGAACCGGTTCTGTTAGGACCCGGTTCCAAATTTCTCAAAACCCGAATATCAATAAGGTCCAAGCTTATCGATACTGCTATCGAGACCAAGTAATATAATGTAACGTTGACTTATGTCTCGAGAAATAATTAATGTTATTTAAATCAAATCACTGGTGCACAAACGTACAACGTTTGACTAATAAAATGACTAAATTCAATTAAATGGTCTGCCAACCGCCTTTAAACTAAACAAAGAAGAATTTAATTGCCTCACGCGCTACTTCGCTTCATTTATCATTTTGTTGCTAGCTACGATGGAAGAACGCACTAAACGGTCAAAGTTAAATTAACTGAAGGTAAATTAATATAGCTACTCTAACCCTGCGGTGCATCAACAATGTTGGTCTTGCCAAGCATTAGATATCCACAATTCGATTTGCAACGATTCAGGATAACAACATCCAAGACTCTTATTACCCTGAATCGTGAATGACCGTGAGATGAAGCTTCTCCCTCTTGCATTGAGATCTGTAAATTCTCGCCTCCAAATTAAGTTATTCATCCACCATATCTACTTTGAAATTCTGTGTTAATTACTTTGTCTTTGCATCGTACCAGCTGAGTAACAGAATGCAGGTTATATAAACCGTCTGTGATCTGACGTAGATAGGTGGCTGTGACATGTATAAGTTGGGCTTTGCTCCGCTTAAACAAAACCTGAGCTGAAAACGGGTAAGAAACTGTTCAACGGTGTAACTACACATTTCAGTGCAACAAAGTTTTAGAGCTTTGCATGTTTTCAGTAACTCATTTCACACGCACAGTACCAGTCAAGTTTGGACACACACACACAGATACACATACAGATACACACACACACACACACACACACACACACACACACACACACAAGCAAAACACAGGTTGGCAAAGTATCACATTCACATCACGCACGGTACCAGTCAAAAGTTTGGACACATTTTCCCATTCCATGTGTCCAACCTTTTGACTGGTACTGTATTTAATGTACTGAGAAGCAAATCATGGAATTCGCTTTACAGCACCTTTTAAAGCCTGTATATGATTGCTTACACATGCAATGATACAGCTGGAACAGGAAAAAATGTCATTGTTTTAGCACACTCGCGCGGGAGGGGGAACTGAATTCTCCAAATACCGGCCGCCTGGAGCAGAGCATGGGCGTGACATCACGCGCACTGTTGCAAACATATTTTATTGCTGTGGTTCAATTGCCTGTTTCGGCGCACAAGTCAGTTTTTTCTCAATGCCAGTATCGTACTGTTTCTAAAAAGCATCGGTACGGTACCAGTACCGGTATACTGTGCAACACTAGTACAGTGCCCGTGATGATGTTGGTGATGCAGGGCTGCAGACTAACCTTTTTTACTTGGAGCTGTTTTTTTTTGTATCGTGGGTTCTTCAATAAACAAACAAAGACTTGAAGAGAAGGTTCTTTATATATGAGAATATATTATGTCTAGTATGCAGGCTTACAACATGAAACATGCGACTTTGTGAGGTAACCTCTAGTAACGCTCTGTGCATGCGCCATCTAGCTGATGGTCATAGGCTTAACTGAACATAGCCAAATCATTAAATGTTAATTTCATTACAGGAGCACAGTAGCCCCTGACTGAATTTTAGGAGTGCAAGCAAAACATTTAGGAGCACACCTTATATTGACCTGCAATGCATTTATTAATGTAACTAGAGAGGGTACAATTCAGTGGCAATTTTAGACCCTTTTTAGGAGGGCTCAAGCAACCCCTAAATTTAATCTCAGCATCCCTAAAAATATATTTAAGTATATTGTTTATTAACATTTGATGCTGGTAGTTCATGCAGAAAGAGACATCCTTAGTTTTTTTTAATTCATTCAATATTTTGCATAATAATGCATAAATGTATTAATTGTTATCCAGTGAAATTAGGGATTAATATTAGCAAGGGGGTTTACGTTGGGTTTACGTTCTGGGGAAATTGTGGGGTGTGCTTGCGTCTGTTGCAGATGGGTCTGTTTTTTACTGTCATTTTTACAACTGATATATAGCGACGCGCCATATAAGCTTGAGTTTAAATACATTATTTAATGTGACATTATGTACTGTACATGCAAGTCTTAGCTAAATGACTTGTATATATGATGCACTTTTTGATCAGTCCTTTGACACCACAACACATACTTGCTGAGTATAACAGCACAACAGCTAAAACACAGGCAGGGATACAGTAGGAATGCTAGTGCTAAATAAGATAAGAAGGGCTCGTGAAACTGCTCACCAAAAGAACGAAGGAGAACCCACTTGTCTGGTAGATTAAGTTCGTAGGAACTTAGCGAAAAATAGCCTTGACTAGACTTTTAGCTATGGTACTAATGCTGAGGGCTTGCTGATGTTGCCGTCTTACTAGTACGTCGGATATATGCGTCGTTGCTAACGTGTGCTGACATTGCATACCCAATAAATTCCAAATGTGTGGGTGCTTGTAAAAAAATGCTCGCACTGTTTCAAAAACTGGTCGCAAAATGCATACCTATATTTCTCAGATCACAACTGAAATTCTCATCTTCTGCAGTACTTAATCAACCTCCACTTCTATTCTAGTCAAATTGCCAATGCTGTGGTAGCCTACATTAATGCAAATGATTCATTTGTCTGGTGTTTCCTACGTTATAAATTGCTTATGTCAGGGGTGTCAAACTCCGGTCCTCGAGGGCCGCTGTCCTGCATGTTTTAGATGTTTCCCTGATCCAGCTCACCTGATTCTAATGAATGGTCGTTATAACAACCTATTTAATTGAATCAGGTGTGTTCGAGCAGGGAAACATCTAAAACATGCAGGACAGCGGCCCTCGAGGACCGGAGTTTGACACATATGGCTTATGTTATGTTGATCAAAATGTACTATATTGGTTCTCTGTTAAATTGTCTCACCACCACAAACATATAAACATTTGGTTCATAACAATAGACAATACATGCACAACGGTTGAGCCAGTTGTCATAATTGCAGGCCTAATTCGCGATACAGAACTTGCACATTTGCAATGTGCTGGCAGTTTTGACATCAGTAAACACATTAATTTACGTAACCAAATTCACTGATCTATACTGAAAGTATATCCACTTTATATTGTCGTTCTGTTTGCTAGCCAGCCCTGAAAGCAGCTGAATATCGGTTGTAAAAGCGAATTTGCTTCTTAATTAAGAAACTGAATTTCCCTATTTTCCTTACTACTCAGTTTCATCTAATTGCAAATGCCTTTGTTAATTGCTTTCGTTAAATCGCAGTAGCCTACTGCACTCAGTTATATTATAAAAAAAACACATGGGGTGGGGGATATGAAGAATACATCGTTATTCTACAATTGTTGCAGTCCATTGTGTAGCATTTTTCTTTGATGTTTTGCCAATTTTAAAGCCCTTTGTTTTGAATGTATGTTTGCAGTGCCCGTATATATTTTAGACTGTGAGTGATTTAGAATGAAAAAGACAATGTGGGGACTCAAGACTAAATTTCCCTTAAAATAATAATTATTTTTTGCCAAATAAAACCTTCTCTTGGCTAAAGTAATCTGGCTAGCATGTAACGAGTAAGTAGCCTATGCTATGAGGTTGGCTCACTAGGTAAAGTTACCTGCACTGTGTGGTGATGGATTGAAGCGAACCCACGCTCTACTTCTCGATGGCCTCTTGATACGACAGCTTATCCTTGATCTCTTTGCCCCTTGTGTTGCCTTAATTTCATGTTAATTCCCAGTCTTGCTGCTGTGTTGTGAACAAATGTTTGTCAATGGCCAACACTTTTTTCACGAACCACGGCTCAACTAGCAGCCCAGCTAAAGACCATCAACTATAGACAGAAACAAAAGACAAACACACAGATTCCTGGCCTTACTGTAAAACACTCTTTTTAATGTTGTCAATTTTACTAACATGCACGTCGTCCATATTGTCTTGTAGTCTAACAATTGCATTTTAGCTGCGCAACTACAAGGACAATAATAGGCCTAGTAACAATGTTATTAAGCTAATAATTGCATAATTACTAAATCTATGTAATAGTTTAAGATATCAGGGTTTTTCCTGGGTCAAAATGGGTCTTCGGTGCTCCCCCCCAAAGAATCAATGTATTTATTCCCAGGTGTTTTGCATCTCCTTCATATTTTCATCCTATTTCCCCTAGAGCAGTGGTTCTCAACCCTGTCCTCAGGGACCCCCTGTCCTGCATGTTTTAGATGTTTTCCTACTCCAACACACCTGATTCAAATGCATGTTCGTTACCAGGATTCTACAGAGCTATATAACGACCCTTTTATTTGAATCAGGTGTGTTGGAGTAGGGAAACATCTAAAACATGCAGGACAGGGGGTCCCTGTGGACAGGGTTAAGAACCACTGCCCTAGAGCAATAAAGTTAGGCTACTTAAAGACACCTTACACTCATAGGATGTTCTAAGTGGCATAAATGCTGCCAATTAATAATTGACGTAACAACTTATTGCAGGGGTGGGGAACCATTTTTCTGCAAAAGGCCATTTGGATATTTATAAAATCATTCGGGGGCCGTACAGAATTATCAACTTAAAAATGTGCCTGCTATATTTGGTCAAACATTTAATTAACTCTAACCCCTAATGTGATGGCTGGAACTGCTTCTCTTTGTGATGTTATCTGGCACGGATGCAGCCTGCTTTGACTTGGGGTGCAGTGAACATTTCTGGGGGGGTGTCATGATTACGGAAAGGGATCGTATTATTTTTGATATTGCTACCATTTTTGAGACTGCTTATCGATCCGAGTGTTAATCAGGCTCGGAGCAAGACGTTGTAAACATTCGGGGCTTAGGCCAAACCAACAACGTATTCTGGGTTTGATTTGCTAGAAAGGAATTCCACACCCAATGCGAGCGTAAAGAGCGCAATTTTTTGGTACATTGGTACGCAACGTACTGCTGCGCGCCTCCACGGTCCTCTGCCACATATTAAAATAGTGCTGCTGCCAAATAATGCACCTAATAATATGGTTCCTGCAGTGCCATGGCGGGCCGGACCAAATGATGTTGCGGGCCGCATACGGCCCGCGGGCTGGACGTTCCCCACCCTGACTTATTGTAAATGGTCAGTAGCCTAGCCTATTGATTAAGGTAGGCCACTCTGAAGCATGTACACTGCCTGCTTTATTTGATCTTGATAGTCTAAGCATTCTGTAGCAAATAATAACAATACACCCACTTTTCATTAATTAAAACTACTTCAGCATTATAATAAATGCACCTAAAATTAAAACCTTAACAAGGGCAGTAATCGCAATCGAATCAACAGACGCTCAATTTAGCTAGCAGGGGAAGAATAGAAACAATGAAAATCACCAGTTAACTTGATTTAAATTTGCAAGAACTATAGCCTTATACAATAACAGGTTTAAATGAACTGACAACATAAGTTATACGACTTGCAGTTCTCAAGGACGCACACACGCAATCTCAACTGCGGTGTGAAGCTTGTATCCGTGCAATTCTATGACATGCACTCTAACAATCACTGCTGATTGATGGCACAAAAATTTATAGAACCTGATTTCTGATACCGTGGCAGCAGAAATGTAGCCATAGAGGAAACACTGCACTATACATGATAATTCCAGGTTAAGAATACCAATGAAGGCTACGTTGGAAATCGTGAATCAAACTTTTGTCAGCATTTTGAGTGGAAATATCATTTGCATTTGTACAGGTGTATTTGTGCACGTCGGGCTGGCCCTCGCAGCGGAACGACAGTTTAGTGGCCACTCTGTCCATTCGCGCACCTCACAGTTGCGTATTGATCAGACAAGAAGACATGCTTATCAACTGAATTACTATTGATCAAAGCAGAACGAGGGTTCGGCTGTAGCATACTTGAAACATACTATTGAGAACATATTCGTTGACATGATGCATTGCACACGTTTTTTTCTTTTTTTTTTCTGACTTTTTTTTTGCCTTTGGCGCTCGGGATTTGTCATTGGCGCTTGGGAAAACGGCTTTGGCGTGCGGCAAAATGTTCTCTATGCAGGAAAAACCCTGGATATGGAGGACCAAACCTGCCGTATTAAGAAATTAATGAATAAATAAATGTCCACATCCATGCATTTAGACAGAAATAAATGAATTAATTTATTAATGAATGCACAATTGTCAATCAATAGTTTCTATAATTTACATTTATCTGTGTATTTTAGTGCTATGAGTTTATTGCGTTCTTTTTCACGCGATTAACGTTCTTTTTGGCCTAGCAAACGTTGTAGTTTTTTTTCACATGCTGTTGCAACTACTGACGTTAGAAAAACTACAACACCACACCGGATCTAGCTAGACCTGAAACAAAACAACAGACACGCCGCACACTCTTGTTTGGGCTTGCCAGCCGGCTAAAGAGTAGTAGGCTAACATTACGTTTTGAGTGGGTGGCAGGCGCGAGACGCCGAAATGGATGCCAATAATTCTGAATGGAAAGTTTACGTTTAAAAAGTTGCCAAATGGTTCCATTGACAAGACCAAAGTGATCTGTGTGTTTTGTTGTTGTAAACTGAGCTATCATCGCAGTATGTCCAGTCTGAAATACCACTTGATTGCCAAGCACACAGCTGATGCGATTCATGCAAATTCTCCGCCCCTCGTCAAAGCCAGGTGATTGCAATGTTTTTCAATTTAAAAAAAAATTGCACGAAGCAATCCGAACCACTTTTCCATGGTGATCAGTGCATTAAAATTTGAAAAAAGAATGGGACAAAAAGAAATCAAGGAACATTTAGAATAGCTAAAAATGTCAGATTAATTGTGATTAATCGCGAGTTAACTGACATTAATGCGATTAATCACAAATATTTTAATCGTTTGACAGCACTAATCAAAATAAAAATAAACATTCGCACCATGCAAACTGATCCACTTCTCCATGTTGATAAGAGCATTAAAATGAGAAAAAATTATTGGACAAAAAAAATCAATGGATTTGGAATAGATAAAAATGTGAGTTAACTATGACATTAATGCAGTTAATCGCAATTAAATATTTTCATCGTTTGACAGCACTAGTGTATTTATGTATTCATTTATTTATTCATTCATTCATTGTTCCCAATATGATAATGAGAGGAGGCCAGTAGGCGTGGAAACTGACGTTCAGACGTTGCTATCAATCCAGAGCCATAGATTCAATCTAGCTAACTCCTGGGACACACTGGCTGCGAAGCGCCCTGAAGCGCCACAATCGAATGGCGCGATGCTGTTCACACTTGACGCACATGTCTCCACGCTGGTCACCAAGCCTTTCACCTTCTCTGAGCTTTCCTTTTTCACATGTAAAGCTGACATGGTAACCATAAGGAACATAAACATGGCATAGGTTATATTTAGGCAACTCATTGCTCCAACAACCATCACAACAGCATTCCAACATAACATCCCAACATCAACTTCTATGATTTACTTTGTGTCTTCAATCTTCCCAAATTTGGTTGGTTTGTGATGTAGCCTATGGGTGTGTGTCTCTTCTGCTTTATTGAATGCTATGACAGATGGTCTCTCACTCTTAAACACACTGTTTAGAAAGAACGGACAAATATGTTGGCTTGACAATCAACGCAATCAACAATCAGTTTTTTAAATGTTTTAATGTTTACATTTTGAGAATTGATCGGATATCGTTTTTGTCCGGGTAAACACATGGTTGGCGATTGTTACCAGCATAGTGTAGTTGGGTGTTAAGTGATGGGCTATATCCCACAAGTAATGTAGTACAATCTTAACATGTTTGTTTATCCAAATATATCATATAATAAAAGCTGGAATTTATTTTCTTTAGCTAACACGTTCACTGCGTTTGCTAGTGTAGATAGCTTGAGTACAGTCTAGTTCTAGCCCTAATTAGTCACTACACTAGCTGGAACATTATTTCTCGATTAATTAAATATCAACAATTAGTTGGCCATCAACATCACAAACATTACATTTCAAATCTTACAAAAATAATAACTTAAAGTTAGCTAGCTAGTTTAATGTACGTTTTCTCTTCCGCTATCTGGAGGATCTATCCTGTGCCCCATTTGTCACTGCCAGGCTGAGCGTAGAGGAGAAAGTGCTCTGTTTTTGTTTCAGTTGTCATGACTGTGAGTGATTGACGTCATGTCACTGTTCAGTTGCTCATCCTCCAATCAGAGAGAGCAGCAGAAGACAGTTTGTTTGAGTTTTGTGGAGTAGACAGCGTCGCAGATTAATATTAATCAGGGCTGCCGCGATTCGTCGACCGAAAATGCGTCAACATCAATATTTTAAATCATCGCATCTTTTATTTATTTATTTTTCATACAAAGAAAATACAAAAACGCTTCAATTCATTATAACGAATGTTCTTCTTCAATATCACAACGTAATTGGTGCTTGCATGACGTCAGTCGTTGTTGGCTCAAGTCATTGGTCGGCTCCAGCAATGCTCAAATATCATGGCAGCTGCAGCAGAGTCCGACTTGGTTCCGAAACCCGAGTCCCCAAATACCCGAGGCTTCAAAAGTATGGGAATACTTTGACTTAACGCTATCACCAAACGATAAGGTGGTTTGTACACTGTGCAAAGTTGCAATGCCATACCACAGCAGCACTTGCGCTATGCACGAGCACCTGAAAAGAAAACATACAGACGCTATACTGGATGATTGACTGCCAGAAAAGGCAAAACCACCGTTGTCTGGTGCAGGGTTTTTCCTGCATAGAGAACATTTTGGTGCGCGCCAAAGCTGTTTTCCCAAGCGCCAATGAGAAATCCCGAGCGCCAAAGGCAAAAAAACGTCTGCGATGAAGAAAAAAAAAAAAGCTGTGTTCATTACGTGTGCAATGCATGTCAGCGAATATGTTCTCGATAGTATGTTTCAAGTAGGCTACAGCCGAACCCTCGTTCTGTTTTGATCTAATAATGGATTTGATAATAATGGATTTGAAAAGCATGTCTTCTTGTCTGATCAATACGCAACTGTGAGGTACGCAAATGGACCAGGGTAGGAAATTTACATATTTTTTAGGGGGCAATTTTTGCCCCCACTGACTGAAATCCAGGGGCATTTTTTTAAAAATTGGGGGCACTTTTTGAATCAACATTTAGTCATTTAGCAGACGCTCTTATCCAGAGGGAGTCAGGTGGCTGAGCGGTTAGGGAATTGGGTTAGTAATCGGAAGGTTGACAGTTCAATTCCCAGCCGTGCAAAATGATTTGGTGTCCTTGGGCAAGGCGTTTCACCATACTTGCCTCAGGGGAATGTCCCTGTACTTACTGTAAGTCGCTCTGGATAAGAGCGTCTACTAAATGTAATAATAAGACATTTTACCTTTGTTCAAGATTATAAATGTGCTTATTTAGGCTTACAGTATGAGCAATTTTCATCAAATGGCAATAATAAGACTATTAAGTAGTAGTCTACAGATTCAAATTGTTGTCTTAGATTTATTTGAACAGAAAACATAAATCAGACCATCATATTCAATGTTATCTTATTTCTCTGTGGTTATTAATTGTTATTATTACATTCATTTTTTTACTTTTTTTCAACTGCACACAACTTTCCCCAAATATAGGATTGGTTGTCAACCACAAGATGACAGTTACGAGGATGGGGGGAAAATCATTCACTGACTGCACTCTGTCTAACGTTAGCCAAGCTAGCTAGCAAGCAAGCAAGCCTTTGTGACTAACGCACTATCAGAGTTAGCTAACGTTAGCTTACTAACGTTAAACTAGCTAAAGCGAACTAAATTATTAACAAATTATTATTATTACTAGTTATCACCGTAGGCGATGGCGTGTTGCTTGGTCGCTGGTGACGAAAGGCCACGTATTTCTTAATGTTTTCGCTCAACTAGATTCAGCAGAAGAATTCGCCTGTGCCGGATTGACAACAACTTTTGCAACTCGTTGTCCACAAGTTCGACATGCTTTGCAAAAAATTGTGTCCACCCCAAGACAATCTAGCTTCCATTGTTCGATGGTCACTGCGAGTGAATTTCATCTTTGGAACCTGAGATTGTGACGGAGATTGTGTTTACTGCTTCCTCAGTTCTCCTCACACTCGCAGTCACTCATAGGTCTGATTAAGAAGCGCTCCATTTTTTTACATTTTACATTTACATATGTGCGCTTGCGCAACCTCACCTACAGGAGAGTTAGCTGTTTGTTAGCCCCCTCGAAAATGAAAAACGAAAGGTTGATACAGAATGTAGAGTTTTTAACAAGATATGGACTTCTAAGTACTGTTTATTGAGGTCAAAGTCAAAGCTGTGTTCTTAGTTCGCTAAGGTCGCTGTGTTGAAGGATTATAATTTGAATCGGCACTAAGGGACTAAAGAAAAAAACGAATGCGGACATAATAAGAACATGACTGATTCAGTGGGCGCGGGCTGATGGTTTGCTAGTTAAATTGCAGACCCGGATCATCACCTGTTAGCTGTCCTTTGCATATCCACCTCAGAAATTCAGCAAGATTTTGATGTACTTGTTTAAGCCCACTGGATTCCCCTCACAGAACAAAATGAACTGAAAAAAAAGTTGATCAATTGCATATCTTTAACATACTGCATAAAAACGTTTCAGGGTTTGTGAAGATTAACTATTTACAAATAAAATGAAACACTGATGTAATGATTATTTTAGTTTTCACTGTTACTTCGATAGTCTCTTCCTAGTGGACCAACATCTAAAATATTTATATAACTATTTACAGAATAACCCTATTCTTCTGATAATCAACATATATACTTTACTGCTTTTTACAATGGGGGAAAATGAATAGTGAGCAGAATTAAGTTTAAGTTATTGTTGATGCGGCCCTCCAACACATTTCAAGTTTCTCATGTGGCACCTTGTCAAAATTAATCGTCCACCCCTGAGTTACGGGGCTGGGCCATGGAGCTAACCCATGGAGCTAGGATTTTGATGCTAGGGAGAGTGTGGCAAGCTGGTTTAGGCAAGGCCAAAGGGCAAGAAAGCCAAATTACAGGTGTTGGCCATTTGAAGGGCATGCAACAACAAGGGGGGACCCACTATAAGACTTTGAGCCATGAAATGTTAGGTCAGTAGCACTTTCTATTTTGAAATGTTTTATTTTGCTTACAATGTTTTAGTTTGGCAGCTCAGGGAAGCACTGATCACAAGATTTGTATTTGTATATACAGTTTAATTGTGCTTCAAATAAAACCAATATTTACCTACACCTTATTCTTGTTTAAGATCATTTACATAATATATATGAATGTATATGGAGCGTGATAAAAAGGTGACTTTGAAATTGTGGCGACGCAAGGAAAATTTGGGTGCACCTACATTTTGTGCTGGTGCACCTAAATAAAAAAAGTTAGGCGCACCAGTGCAACCAAGGGAAAAAGGACTATTCGACTGCATTCAAATGTATGCATTGACTTGGCCAGCAATTGTCTCTCATGCCAATTGTCTTCTACGCTGCTACAGACGTGTTGCTGTTTTCTGGAATATGTGCTCAGATTCACCATAAACACTTGAAGTAGGGTGAAGTAGGAGGAAGTTTTTTTTTTTTTTTTTTTTTTTGTGCCGGGTGCCATGGTGGAACCTAGTATTAGAGTTCCATTGATGTTAGCTTTTAATAGACTTCATTCAAGTACTTAACTCAGTGGACGTACTCAGAGTTGGTTTAACTAATTCAAATCAGCTGTTCTGGAACCGAAAAGTCAGTTTCACATTTTTGTGTAAATCAGAGTTCAGGGTTAGGTTGTTTGCTTAACCTGCTTTCTGGAATACCCTCCTGTACCTTTTTTTTTTTTTTTTTTGCTTCTATCAACAGAACATAATTTGGAACATAATTACAATTATATGATTTCAGAACTATTTTATTTCATGCTGGTGTGTTTTGATAAATAATAACAACTGAAGCATATATAATCTCAGATGCGTTCAAGTGAAAACTTTCACAGCCTGGAGTCCCGATTCCATATTACTCCTATATTTTTGTGATAAGCAATGTATTTCAATTTCACCGCTTTGTATCTGTTTCTTTTCACGCTGTCAGCTGAACCATAATATAAAGAATGTGGTGCACACTCCAAGCAGACTCATGGTGACTTTGAAGGACTCAAGTGTTGTCACCCTCGACAGCATCCCACCAGCCCTGGCTCAGAAAGTGAAAGAATACCTTGATAAGCTCAAGCAAGCAAAATCTACTGGTAAGGGCAAAGGGAGAAGATGTCAGTAGTGTGTCTGTTAGTTTTCACAGTTATCTGTATTTGTTGTCCCTACTAGGGTTGCCAAGGAAAATGTTCCTTAAAAAAAATCTGTTGCTTATTTCCCAATTGATTATTAACTCAAGAAGCTTCAAACATAAATATATAATAATGCACATGATTTTCACAGTGAACTTTGGTTTAGTTACACTCTTCAGACAAATTTATTAAAGCTAATAATAATAATAAAATAACCATAGTAAAAAAAATCTTTACATTGATAAAATATCTATCTAGTTTCGAACTTGTTCGAAAGCTAGATAGCTAGCTATATTTTATGAAATTGACTGTAGCTAGTTTGTTAATTACTAATACATTTTAGTTAATTCCTGAATATTCCCATCTAATTATTGAGGAATTAACATTAATTTTTGTTCATTCTGAAATAATTTCACAAATGTCCATAAAAAAGGCCAATTGAAGACTGAAAATAAGGTGAACAGAGAGCCAAAGAGAATGCAGGGCAACCAGTCAGTGTGTGCAGAGGTGCATTGTTTGTCCAAAAAACATAAACGAACCCATAAAACAAACGTTGCATTTCTAGGGATTTGGTTTCCATTGCCAAGACACACTTGCAGATCCTCTTTGACTGAATGAAATGGTCTTCTGTTGGAAGTATATTGTTTTATTACCAGAGCCACATTTTATATAAAATGTTATACTGCAATTGGAAAATAAACATGTTTTCTACTTGTAGTTCTTAAGGCATCCCATGGAAGTGCCAGCTTCAGTATTCTTGGGAATCGGTCAGTAAAAAACGAGTCTAGTCCATCTGGAGAACGACAGGTATGGGAGTCATGCATTACGCCTCCAATACCAGCAGTGCATGCACTGTGCTCATCCACACCAACTTTGGATCTCTCTTCAGAGCACACCCAGAAGGCAAAGTTTGGACAGGGAGGAGACCACACCACGCAAACCTCTGGGAAGCCCCAGCAGGGTCATCTCCACCCCTGCCCGTAGTGGGCTCTCCGAGAACAGGTAGGTTTGTCTTCAGTTAAGCTCAAGGACCAGGAGTGCCCAGGAGCCTCGTATAAAATTGTGTGGAGGAATCACAGTAAAAGGTGGCATACAGACAATGATTTAAGTGTGTACGCATAAAAATATTGTTGCAAAACCGTGTTCACAGTGTTTACAAACTGAAAATATGCCCCCAAAAATGTTAAAGTGATATTTATTTTTGGGAAACTTGCAGATATTTGCTGAGATTCTGTTTAACATATTTCCAATTGACCTGTTGTCTAGCGAAGTATTTAAGACACGAAGGTTCATTCATCAAGCTACATATGAGACATAGGCTGGGTTGCACCAACATGGATTAAATTAATCCTGGTTTAGAGTTAATCTAGGGTTAGTAAATCTATGTTTAAACTGGTTTATAATTAATCAGAGATGTGTTGCACATCTTAATTTTAACCCTGGATTAGCTAAACTAGTTTAAACAAGGGTTAAAACAGGATTAGTTTATGTTCATGTCCGCCATGATGGATTCTGACGAAATATAAACAAATTCAGAACGTATGTTTAACATATACGGGACTAAATAGCCCTAAATGAATGCATGCGCTCTTTTTCTGAAACAAGCTGTTTTTGGAATAAATGCTGTTACTGATGGCTACCGTTGGTTACCGTTTATACCTACCACTACGGCTATAAAATAGCTAATCAACCCCGTCACTTTGGCCAGCTAACGTTAGCTAACTATTACATTATGGCACGGCAAAGAAGTTCAAACTTTTCAACATTTGAAAAGATGTTTGTGACCGAGTTAATGGAGGAATTTGGGGTAACGATAGAAGATAAAAGGACTGACATCAGTACATTGGAGAAGGAGAGGAGCTGGGTCCAGTTAGCTGACGGCATTAATGGTTCTACCGGAATCAAAGAGACGAGGGACAGGGCACAACTGAAAGCCTGTTGGAAAAATCTTAAAGCAAAAGCAAAAAAAGATGCGGCAGAAGATAGACGTAGCCAATTTCAAACCGGCGGAGTACCACCAATCAATGCGGATGCGCTGTCAAAGAAGATAATTTATATGATCCCGCAGCAGATTTCACCCCTCCCCAACCCCTACGACGATGACGCCGCATTGGATGACAGTACAACCAAAGAAGCTGCAAGTAAGTAACTACGAACTCCAACGCCGTTGGTTGCAGCAATAACGTGACAAAAATGACGAAAGGCTATAATTTTGCCTACAAAGCATTTGTTAGAGCATGATGTATTACTGTACATACCCCTTAGATGTTTATATATATAAAAAAAGAATAGCACATCATACTACACAAATAACAGTTCCATGTTCTCTTTAGTAGCCCATGGTGATTTATTAAATTAGTTATTTCATATGTCATTGGACCTCAAGAGACCTCAAGTGCATTTACAGTTGTAGGTAGCCTCCTAATGTGTTTCTATGTTTTTTTGTTTTGTCTAGCTGACACTATCATTGTACTGGAGCAAGTGGAGCCTCGTGGAAACATGGAAGCAGCAGCATCACCTGTGAAAGCCCCTGCTAAGCACCCTAAGATTAGTTCTCACCAGGAGCGCCTCACATTAGAGAAGGAGAGATGCATGCTCAATATAGAAAATGCAAACATTAAAAATGTCCTGTTGCTACAGAAAGAGGTCCTAACTCTTCAGAAGCAGAGGCTACTGGATCTAAGCCAGTCACGAGAATTAGAACGTTTTTTGAATTACTTCTGAAACAGAAATTGTGTAATATATTTGTATTTATTGGAGTAAAAAAAAGTTTATTTCAATCAAATTGGCAGTCCTCTTGTCTCGCTGTTCTTATTAGTTCCTCCCTGTATGGATGAGAAAGCAAGAAGCATATTAGTTAATAAGTATGGGTTAAGGTAATCTATTGTATAAGTGCACTTATTATATGGCAACGACGATACGAGCTTTCCGATTGGCTAATGGGTAGTCATGCCAGACGCGTATTGCCCTCCTCAGCGGTCAATACGGCTCCGTATTGCCCTCTGACGTCATCTTCAAAATGAGCGATGAGTCAGCTGCTGAGTTTTACTATCCAGATGATGCTGAAAAGATTTGTCATCGAAAGTGAGGATGAAGAGTAGACTCTTTTAATCACTTGTGTCGTTATTTTGTGTTGAAATTAAAGCCAATTTAGCAGAACCATGTTGTCCGCTTTGTATCAAAAGTAATGAGTTGCAAGGCAACACATGAAACACAGCGTGTGAAGACCCTGTTCGGTCATGCCGGAAACTCCTATACCATATAGATACATTACACAAAGACTGATAGATTTAAAGTTTTTTTTATTTTTTTATTTTGATGAATATAACTGGCAGCTAATGAAAACCCCAAATTCAGTATCTCAGAAAATTTGAATATTACGACTAATAAAAAAAAGGATTTTAACACACAAATGTTGGACTACTGAAAAGTATGAACATTTACAACACTCAATACTTGGTAGGGGCTCCTTTTGCATGAATTACTGCAGCAATGCGGCGTGGCATGGAGGCGATCAGTCTGTGGCACTGCTGAGGTGTTTGCAGAAGCCCAGGTTGCTCTGATAGCAGCCTTCAGCTCTTCTGTATTGTTGGGTCGCATCTTCCTCTTCACTATGGGGTTTAGATCAGGCAAGTTTGCAGGCCAATCAAGCACAGGGATACCATGGTCCTTAAACCAGGTACTGGTACCTTTGGTAGTGTGTGCAGGTGCTAAGTCCTGCTGGAAAATGAAATCTGCATCTCCATAAAGTTGGTCAGCAGAGGGAAGCATGAAGTGCTCTAAAACTTCCTGGTAGACGGCTGCGCTGACCTTGGACCTGAGAAAACACAGTACCAGTACCTGGTCCAACATTTGTGTTAAAATAATTTTTTTAATTATTGGTCTTAAGTAATGTTCTTATTTTCTGAGATGATCAGTGACCTATGCACTTTTGTAAAGCTCTCTCTTGGAAGTCGCTTTGGATAAAAGCATCTGCTAAATGAAAAAATGTAAATGTAATCTCATGGGCCACCACTCCAACAGTGGTAGCGGAAACACTGTGGTTTTCATAATCATGAAAAGCTTAGCATAATAAGTGTAATTGATGAGCCTACAATTCTTTTATTCAAATAAAAACATATAGCCTTAAAACGTTATGTGCGATATCTCTAAACAGTTTTTTTACACTGATATTTTCAATTTGAATCGGTGAGGTTGCAGCAAATGTATTATGCTGGACTTTTATAAAAGCAAGGCATTTGAAAAATTTAAATACTAATTGTTTAACACTGACTACTGTCTGAAATTGAAATTCAGTTTGACAAAACCAATGACCAAGTCAGGCCAGAAAGAAAGCAATGCTAAACCCTGGGTTTTCCTTTATTATAACATTGACAAATCACTCTCTTGCCTTATCCTTGCCAGGAGCGAGAAGAGGAAGAGGATTCTTAATCCTGAAAGCGACTTGGTTGAAGACTACCCAAAGGAAAATGACTCATTCAGGTAGGAGACCCAACCACCCCGTTATTGTCAGTCATGCCATGTTAGATTCAGAAGCATTACTAGGGGTCATTTTTACACCTTTGGCATTTTCAAATGCACGTAACATGTTAAATTAAAAGTGAATCAGTTCATGATATGTGCTAAAATGTTGTTTTTTTTTTTACTATTATCTTGTGAATTGGGGGGGTAGAGGGTTAGGTTATTTGTTTATGACAACTTAACCTCAAACTGCTGATTCGTGACCCATTGATGTCTTATGATAAGCAGGTTGATGAGCTAGATTAGTTAAAGCGAGTGAAGTAACAATTGAACTGCTTGAAGAAAAATGACATTTACTTGATTGCTGACACTGTTGTGGCAGGACGTAAGAATGACCCTCCCGGTGGTTCGAGAGGGTATTGGAATGTTGTATTTTGTTAAAGTATTCACAGTGAAATTTCAAATCTTAACGCCAAAAATAACATCTTGACACTGTTGCCTCAGCAACAATAAAGCCACGTCAGACCCCTCCTGGAAATTTCTGCAGAGCTGCAAAGACAAACTGAAACAGGCGGAGGAAAATCGAAGCTCTGGTAGGAGTGCATTTCAATCTGGGTAGGAAGACTAGTCAAGAATCATGTCATATAGTATAATATATATATATATATATTTTTTTTCCTGTCAGTTACCCTTCTTCCTGCACCTCTCCAAGCCACTTTGTTTTACGGTAGCAGATCTGTGACCAAAGACTACAGCCAAACTCATTCATTTCTAGACAGGTAAGACCATCTACAGTGGTTTTAGATGGAATTGTGTGTTTTAGGTTATGTCTTAAAACATTTAGAGTAAGTAAATAGTGCTTCAAATATTATACTTTTTTTCATCTCTTGCACAGGCCACCCAGTACAACCCCCGCAAAAAGAAGTCTCATGATGCCCAATCATTCCACTCCTTTCAAAAAAATGCGTTCCACTACAGACTATGGGGGATGGAATAGGCCCAGACCTTCCACCCTGGCGCAGTCCCAACCTCCTCTGCAAGGGTACAGACTGACTTATGTATGCTTGCTATCAAGAGAAAGCAGAATAGCAGGATTTAAGTTGGGTCTCAAGTAGGGCTGGGGCGGTATGACCTCAAATTTATATCACGGTATAATTTGTTGCACGGATGGTGACTATACATTTTTTCTTAAAATTTGTAGTCCATTAATTTTAATAGAAGGCAATCTGCACCACTGCGGCTAATCTACCGCATTCGGCCGGATATGGATGGGGTACGGCAGGTGTGTCGCATTAGTTGAATTTTTTCAGCTTTTGAAGTGCTTTCACAAAAGAGCTAATATGTAACTTTAAACAGTACATTTATGGGATCACAAGATCTTCAATATTTGTCGTGAGGTATCTATAACAAATTATTTAATGGCTGAATACTCGATTCTGATAGCCTACAATAAACATTTTACAATTCTAACCAACCTGGTATCTTTGCTTGCATGGCAACACTCCTCCATGCTGCATTTTTGACATTTGTCTCTGTAAAAGTTGTCATGAAAACAAACGATAAAGCCAGAAAATGATTCTATATTCCGTCTGTGCTAGGGATGTAGATGATGTATCGATTAATTGTCCCTACAATGATTGTGGATGGTAATTTTATGTTGAGACTAATTAAATTTCTGGAATTCTCTACCGTGGTTAGCATAATAGTCATTATCCATCTCCCACACATAGACTAATTTGTGGCGGTGCGCCACAGAATCAACACCGGCCGCCACATATTGCGTTTCGTAATTATTATTTTATTAACACTATTTAGGTTAAAACATGCTGCATATTTGTTCTGCTGCATTTACTTTCCCTTTAGAGAGCAATTAATTGGTGCGTGATTTTGTGTTATAGCCTATATTTTTTTTCCTACTAGATGTGCTTTATATCTTCCGTGTCCAATCTAAAGCTCCAATCAGGAGCTGTAATAACTGTAATCACCATGACAACTCACTCAACGTTGGCCGCAACCTCTGTGGGTAACGCAGGTTGTGTGTGTCATTCACAACAACGCAGGGTAATTGATTTGCTAACGGTAGCTAGCCTACCTGTTTTTTCCTTAGCAACAATCATTGCGTGACAAAACCCAGCAAAAAGTTGTTTCCGAAAATCGCAAATTTCATACAGAATGGACTGACAAGTACGCATTTGTGTTGCCGGTGAGGAGCACACTACCGATGTGTTTAATCTGCAATGAGACGGTTGCCCTTGTCAAAAGTGGTAGAGCTAACGTGAAATGTCACTATGACAAAAAGCATAGACACTTTGCACAAAATTACCCCAGAACTCTGGCCTATGGGACAAAGATGCCCAGGGGCACTGGCACTGTGCCCCTGGGCCCCTGGGCACAGTCGATTTTGAATGGGAGTCAATGGGAGAGGTAAGGGCCAGAAAAGTAAACCATAGTTCGTTCCGGACCCTGGACTGAATGGAAATTTCGTGAGTGGACTTTTTGAGTTTCTAATTGAGTACCCCTGTTTTAGGAGAAGCCGAACTTTCCCTGCAGTCTTAAAGGTGACATGACATGAAAACTTCACTTTAGGAGGTTATTTAACATTAATATGAGTTCCCCTAGCCTGCCTTTGGTCCCCCAGTGGCTAGAATTTTCGATAAGTGTAAACCAAGCCCTGCGTGTTCTTCTCCGCCTTTGACAAAATGAAGGCTCAATTGCGCTGTTTGAATCTCCCCCTAGTGACGTAGATAGGGGGAAGGTTACCTCCCCTCTCTCTGCTTTGCCCGACCAGATCATCTGGCCCGCCCATGAGAAACTGAGCTACTACCGTGCAAGGGCGAGTGCGATATCGGTTTTTCCTGGAGAGACATCATGGCGAGCAAACAAACGAAGCATAATAGTTGCTCAGTGCTTGGATATACAAATGCAAGCACACATCTTCTTTTTTGTTCCTTCATCCGAGCCTCTGCACAACCCGTATCTTAATTGTATTTTCGCTGGAAATGCGCCGACACAACTTTCCAAAGTGTTGTATGTCTGCGCCAAACATTTCCTCAACTTGAGCCAACTCAAAGCTGGCCTTGCTGAAATTAAATTCTGGATCATTACCAAGTCTCCTTGGTCAAGCTACAAACCTTGGACAAGTAAGTTAACTAACGCTATATCATTTTGTTGCTTTACTGTATATGGTTACCTAGCTTGCTACCCTTAGAATGTGGCTTTAACATTAGCTCTGCAGCTAACAGCTGAGTTACTGTTACTAACGTAAAGATAAATGGCATCAAGTGTGTGTGTGAATACAAACGCTGTAACGCGAGTGTTGTACACTTGGAACTGGATAACCGTTCTGCTGTTGGTGTTATGGCTCGCGATATCCGCCTTTCTCCACATTGAAATGACTGTGTGCACCTCTGCAAACCAGGGTGATCAGATGAGAATGGCTAAATTCGAGGCATCTTACAGCAACGGGGGCAACGAGCCATTACGATACATCCTGTAAACATTAGCGCATGTTGCCGCCCCTCTCCTCCTCATTAGCATTTAAAGCTACAGACACAGAGACAGCGCGTTCTGAGGAAAGCTGATTGTGGGACTACTTGTAGTGGCTATAATTCTGCACCATGGCTGAATTTCCGGAAAGAGACTTCAGATACAGTATTAGGGGACAATTAAGGCTTATATAAAAGCATCCAAAACAGCATGTCATGTCACCTTTAATGAAATCTCCTACTGTCATGGATTTTATTAGGAAGATGACCAAGGCATACACAAGCAAGTAGAACAAACTACCTCTCAAAAGTAAGAACCTACAGGCCTTGTCCTTCATTGATCTTGTGGCGAGGGGCCATTCCCAGGCTGTTACTCAGCTGAAGGAGTTGGCTAGGATCATCAACATTTAGTGCCGTTACAGGTGGCCAGGAAGAATAGGAAGAAGCCGTAAAACCAGAAGAAGTGCTATATCATTTAATAGGAGTTTGTCTAGGAATATAAAATGAAATTAAATATTACAAATTACTGTCAGTGTAATTTGATCTTCAGAATGTAATTTTACTCTGTGCATATAGGGGTAGGCCAGGGATGTCAGGGGGTTGGTGGCAATGTAAGTATATGGATATTTGCCACGAGGCGAGGGCTTCAATTAACTCTCTTTTTTGACCATACATGTGTTTGCATCCCTTTTTCCCTGCTCTCCCTCCGTCTCTGTCACTCACGCGTCTTTCTCACATACACACGGTCACAACGTCAGCACACGTTAGCAACGGTGTACACCTACGCCGTTCTAGTAATACCGACAGCTACATCAGCGAGCCTTCAGCATTAGTGCCGTAGCTAAAGGTCTAGGAAAGTTGAGGCTACTTTTCGCTAGGTACCTAGGAACATGTCTTAATTGAAGGTTCCCCTTTGTACTCTTTTTCTGAAATGAAACAACCCTACCCCCCTCCACCCCGCCACAAATAGCTTTCTAATCTGTGGGAAACACTGATATAGTACACCAAATACATACCGGTATATTTCTATACCATTCATAACGTCCATCCCTAGTCTCAAGCACATTATTTGTGAACTACAGTGGTTGAAATGCAATTATCTCAATTACCTCCATGCATAGGGCAAAGTGTGATGGTATGGTTTGAAATAAATAATTTATAATCCTGACTGCAGATTCTCCAACCTGGGAAACACTTGCTACATGAATGCCATACTCCAGTCTCTCTTTAGCCTGCCATCCTTCTCCAATGACTTACTGAAGCAGGGTATCCCATGGAAAAAGGTCCCAGCCAATGCACTGCTTAGGTAACTTCATCAAGTCAATATGTCTGTAACTGACCAGGAGCTATTTTGTATTGATCACTTAAAATATCTGGAAGGATCATTCAGCCCCTCCCCATCTACAATCTGTGCAGGCGTTTTGCCCACTTGCTGGCCAAGAAAGACGTGTCTTGTCCAGAGATGAAGAAAGACCTGTTGAGGAGGGTGAAGAGTGCCATATCCTCCACAGCAGAACGCTTCTCTGGATACATGCAGAATGTAAGACTCCTTCTCACTTTATTTTTGTTGAAGTTGGGGATAATCACATCAACAGTCCAGCCTGTTGTACTACCCAGGAACACAAACACACAAATGTACACGTCTTCCTGCCTATGCAAACGTCAATATTTTATAAACCTGTTGATACCATTGGGAAAATGGACAGGTCCATTGAGTCAATGGATAATTGACTTTTTCTGTAGGTCAGGCCTTTAAAAATGGGGGGGGGGGGAGGAGAGAGAGCTTGTGCGATAGACAAATGCGTTCTGCAGAGAAGGGAGACTGGCGTTGGTCATGGTTTGGAATGGAAGGGAGAAAACAGGACAACAGCGGATATCTCTATTTAAAAACTGACTACGTAGTCAAGGCAGCAAGTGTGTGTTGCTTAGGCGGCCGCCTTTAGGGCTGCAGCGATTAGACGACATTATTGACAACGTCGACAATAAAAAAAGTCAACAAATATTTCTGTTGTCATTCTCATAGGACCTATTTTAGATGCCTGCAATCAGAATCAGAAGGGAATTTATTCGCCATGAATGTTTGCACAGACAAGGAATTTACTTTGGCAGGAAGGTGCATACATTAAATATATAGGAATCTTGAAACTTAAATATGTGGACTAACTATACAAAAGGTATGTGCTTTAAAAACAAAATGGTGAGAGTCTTGAAAGTATATCTGCCATTGTTATGCATTGCAATATTTTCTTTTGAAAATGGAGAAAATACTGATGAAAAGAGTATCTTATTGACTTAAATACATTTTAAAGCGTTAAAAGTATTATAAAATGAAAGACTGAGAATCAGAAAGTTTGAATTTAGAACAATTAGAAAATATAATGATAAAGAGTATATTGCATAACAGTTATCAATACCATAGCAGACAGAAGTATGTCAGTAGTATGAAGGTGAAAAAAAGTGTTGCTTTGAAACCAAAATGGTGAGACTGTGTTAAAAGTATATCTGTCATTGGTATGCATTGCGATATTTTCTTACTGTTGAAAATGGAGAAAAAAGAGTGAAATGAAAAGGGTATCTTATTTAATTTCATAAATGTTAAAGCGTTATGTTACAGCTCAATGCTCTTAAGACAGTCACCCCCATTACCCTGTGCAACCCCAGTCAACACTGAGTCCTTTTGATTGAAGACAAGTTCCTTAACCTCTGTTGTCATTATCGCCGATAAAAAGTAAATACTGTTACGAAGCATTTGTTTGTAGGTAACGAAAGATAGACAGAGCTAGTTTCGACGTTCTATGGCAGCTATGATGACAGTCGTAGCTAGCCTTCTAAGCACTCGTCACTAGAATGGCCATAACTTTATAACAAAAGATCATATTTCAAATCTGTCTGCTGTTCTACATTGCCCACACAATTATGTATATATTTATCAACTCTAACATGGCCTGTATCTTGTATTGAAAGTGCTTGAAAATTAGCTTGTCTTATGTGTGACTGAGAAAACATATCAGTCAAAGCAGGTCGAGCGGATGTCGTGGGAGAATTCCTACTGTATTAGATTTACTGCTTCAAATTGAAAACAGAAGATACTTAGAGTAAAGACAAGTTTCTTAACATCCGTGTTCAATATCGTGAATTAAAAGTAAAAACTTTTCAGTTACGAAGCATTTGTTTGTAATATAGCCAGCAGCTGTAAGCCTTTTGTGAACCCCGATTTGGCTGTTTGTGACGGTCAGCTATAACAGTGTTGAGCCTCAATTTTTTCAGATTTCTGTGAAACTTGCTTAAATAATCATGATCTAGCTAGATTTATTTACACTTTAAGGTTAATGTACATACCTTGTTTGGCCAATTTGGTCGATTGTGGAAAAAAAGTGGAACTGTTTTTAGTTATGGAGAGCCATCGCGCTAGCTTGAAATTACATTATCCCACTCATCACTTCAGTGGTCACAACTTTTAAACAGAATAGTCTATCTGAAATCTGTCTTCTGTTCTGAATTCATGACAAAATTACGCACATTACACTCTAACAGGTCCTCCATCTTGAATTGAAAGTGGTTAAAAATGACGTTTTCTTAAGTATTAACGACAGGGAAGATTTGTCAGAATGGCTCCGTGAAATCGTCTTGATAAAGGATGATTTGCCTAACATAATCACATAAATATTTATATCATTAGAAAGCCCTACATCTTTTCTTCAAAATGGTATCAACATTTCAGGTATATTATTTGAAAAAGTCTGCATATTCAGCCTAGAAAGTGTATAATGGTGTAAAAAATTTACTCGTGAGAAACAGTTCTGTCAGTGCATGATGTCACAATTGAATTTGACTTGAAAATTCTGAATCATTGAAACCCATTCATTTTTTTTAAGCACTTTAAACTTTAATAACTTAAAAACGTATCTGCGAGAAAAGTAATAGCACACTAAAGCAGTTCAGACTTTATCAAGTGAAGTTTGAACGGTGTTTCTACCTTAAACAGTGTGAAAGGAGTAGGCGACGGAAAAAAGTGGGAGGAAAATTAATAATAACTAGAAAAGGCTGTTCCTGCGAAACAGCAGTGAGAATGCTGAAAACCTGTATGGGGATAGCTGACCATGCTAAAAAAGTGAAAGTGTGAAAATGTTCAGAGTTATAAGCTGAATCTTCAAAGCGACTGAAAGGTATTTAAATAGGGGCTTGAGCTGGACGAAGGCATAAAACTACAGAAAAGAGAAGAAAAATGCTCAAAAAAGTGAACAAAAATCAGAAAGAAGAGAAACAATGCATAAAAATGTGAACATTTAGCAAAAAAATATTTCCTGGAGTTTCAAAATACATGAAATGTATGTCAGAAAGGACCTGCAGCGAGATGAAGGCAGAAAACAGAAGAAAATAAGAAAAATGCTAAACAAAAAAGGGAAAATTTCAGAAAGATGAGCTGCAGGAAAAGGTGAAAATTTAGCAGAAAACCAGTTGCTGAAGTCTGGGTGAACGAATTTGAAGGTAAAAGGACAACACTGGAACGACTTGAACTTGCTGGAAAAATGTAGCAACCGCTGGTCATTGGCAACAGACTGGCAACATTTCTAAAATACAATCTCAAAACGGAGGAGAAACTAATCATGCGTGCCTGCACACCCAGTCCTGTTCAGACACTTAATTTAAGATGACATCAAAATAATAATTCATAGTGCATGGTTGCCGATGTTGTCGTTGTCCCTGGTGAGTTTTTTAATAGTAAATAACAAGATCATGCTACATCTAACCAGCGGATCATTTCTTGCAAGTGTATCAAAGTGGTATGTATTAACACCGTAGGCTTGAATAATAACCGAAGGCGTGAAGCTAGAGAAGATGCAATGAAAAATGTCCTACATAAGTAGATCTACTACTTCAAAGACAAGATACTTTACATCTGTGGTAAAAGTAAAAACTTTCCAGTTACAAAGCGTTTGTTCGTAGGATTAACGCCAGCTGCAGCAAACACCTACCCCAGACCTGTTTTGGCTGTTCGTGACGGTCAGCTATGACAGTCAAGCCTCGATTTTTTTTTCTTCAGATTTCTGTAAAACTTGCTAAAATAAAAACGATCTAGCTAGATTATGTACACTTTAAGCTCAAAGTACATACCTTGTTTGGCCAGTTTGGTCAATTGTGGAAAAAAAAGTCGAACCGTTTTTAGTTATGGAGAGCCATCGTGCTAGCTCGATTGTGAGAAATGTAGCTAGAATCCACACCTCAAACAAGTTAACCTAAACGCAAAACTACACGTCCAATCCAAAAAATAAGGATAATTTCCGAGACCCAAGACTCTGCCGAAACCATTGATATCCTTTGTGTCTGTGCGGTCAGAAATATAACTCTTTTTGCAGTTTCCAAAACGTTACCCAATTCTGCTTTCATGGTGTCTGTTTGGTTGCCACGGCAATGGAGCAGCTGTACACGCTAACGAACTGGGCAGAGAGAATGACACATTTAGCTAGCATCCACACCTCAAACAAGTTAACCTATACGTCCAATCCAAAAAATGAAACCAGAGATGTCCTTTATATGTCTCTGCGGTCAGAAATACGACTCTACCTGCAGTTTCCAAAATGTTACCCAATTGACCGTTCCCCAGGCCACGCCCCCTTAGTTATTGTTGCTACGTCCGACACAATTCCCGGAACTGTCAACCCAAAGCCATGGCGAGTACGGGGATAAGCGCTACAGCTGTCAGTGTGAGTGAGGATTTTTTGAGTGATACCTTTGCGATATCTTCCAGATCCAGGCAGAAGGGACTGCAATATGCAGTGGAAGGATATATTCAAAATATTAAAATGAGCAACGAAGGGGAAACAACAAAAATCGAAGCCAAAGCAAAGCATACAGGTCTCAAGTAGCCTTGTCTGGCCAGGCACTTGAACAGCACTTGAACAGGGTTGGGATACTCAGGAATAGATCGCCCACTCACAAAATTCTATGAAGATCAAAATAAAATAAGTTTATAATGTTTTGTTTTAATGGATTGACGTTTTGTTCAACATTGATACATTATTTTAAGCTCTTAGCAACTTGCTGGCGTTCGTTGGCTTGCTCAGCTTGCAATTTTACAGACATTAACATTTTGATTTTAACATTAACTAATTTGTTGGACTCACTAGTTATGCACTAGTAGTGGTAATAATACTAGTTTACATTAACCATAACTGTTTGGGAATTGGGATGTTCTCTCGACTAACATCTTAGATATTGTTCGCTATCAGCTTAACGCTAGCTAGCTACCTTGGAGCAGACATGCTACTGTATATGTTTGGTGATGTTCTCTAAATTAAGTTGGGAGTGGGGTCTCCCACACTGTTTTATCCACCGCCGGCACCTTCCCTCTTGAGTCTTCGACTTTGTAAATGGAAAAAATACCACACCTCCCTCTAAGCTTTTGGGATATCTAGTGTCAGATCGACACGTCCCATAGGCACACCGTTTAACCATGTTGCTTCTGAGTCAAAGCTTGACGGACCTTCTTCTCTTAGTAGCGGTTGCTAAGGTACAATTGGACGAGGGCCGTTCTAGGGAGGAGTTTCGGGAACGGTCAATTCTGCTTTCATGGTGCTTGTTTGTTTGGTTGCCACGGTGATGGTGCAGCTATGATTGCTAACACGCTGAGGGCAGAGAATAACCAACATTTACCTAGCATCCACACCTCAAACAAGTTAACCTAGACGCAAACCTATACGTCCAATCCAAAAAATTAGGATATTTTCCGAGACCCAAGACTCTCCCGAAACCAGACATGTCCTTTATATGTCTGTGCGGTCAGAAATATGGCTCTACAGGCAGTTTAAAAACACGTCTACTTTCGAAATTCTCTGACAAATTTTACCCACCTCTCCATTGAAGTTAGTGAGAGAATTTGAAAGGCTGCTCTCGCTTCAAGGCTCAAAGCTGAAAATCTGTAAATGTGAGCTCTTTAGTAGTTACATTGGCTGAAAGAGGACAAGTTTTCCTACATTTTAAGGTATAACTTGTTTCTGTAAGTTAAACTATATGAACGTCAGAGGAATATGTTTGACAATTTAGTTGAATATCAGAAAAAGAGCAGCCAGCAGAGTGTGCCACTCTGCTCAATCATAAAAATCAAGGAGCTAAATTTAATTTGCACAAAAACCTTAATTCTTTAAAAAGTATAAAAGTGAGATACCAGAAGTCATAGCCATCATCTCCTGAAGGAGCTGAACGTTTTGATACAAAAATTGTGGGAATCGGTGAAAGTATGCAGGACTAGTTAAAGGCCAAAAAACGACGGAAGAACTGAGAAGTTGAAAAGCAATAGTGAGAATGCAGCATTAACAGCATTCTCACAATAAAGAGAAACAGGAAAACAATAGCGTCCTTAACAGCATTCTCACAATAATAAGTGTGCAGAATAACAATAGTGTTTTTGCTTGCAGCAAACACACTAGATATAAAATATAAGTAGCCATAATTTATAAACTAACCTAAAAATACAGATAGTGCTAAGAGAAGGATACTATAGGGCAAATTCCAATGTGCAGGGTGTCATTGTGCAGATTGTGATTTAAAGTCAGTGTGAATCCTTGGCTTTGTTAAAGTGGCCAACAGCGGATGGGAAGAAACTGTTCTTGTGGCGTGAGGTTTTGGTCTTGATGGACCGCAGCCTTCTGCCGGAGGAGAGTAGCTGAAACAGGGAGTGTCCAGGGTGGGAGGGGTCGGCCACAATCTTCCTCGCTCGCCTCAGGGACCTCGAGGTGTGCAGATCCTCGAGGGAAGGCAGATTGCAGCCGATCACCTTCTCAGCAGTGCGGATGATACGATGCAGTCTGCTCTTGTCCTTGGCAGTGACAGCAGTGTACCAGATGGTGATAGAAGAGGTGAGGATGGACTCAATGATGGCTGTGTAGTAGTGCACCATCATTGTCTTTGGCAGGTTGAATTTCTTCAGCTGCCGTAGGAAGTACATCCTCTGTTGTAAGTGAGTGTGCTCCAGCTGGAACTAAGCAAGATGGCCAGTTTGCTACACCAGTTGATAAAAAAGCATTATGGGGTGTTTTAGGGGTAAAAACACCTACGGCCAGAGTGTCACTCACCCATTCTTACACACACACACACACACACACTTGCACATACTAATAAAGAGAGATAACATAAGAATCCACATAAAGGTTAATTTGGCTCCTACATACTGGCCCCTGTTTTTATAGGCAAAGACAATTATTTACATTACAAAGGAGCCATTTCTGTTCGCAGTTTAGGTATTTTCAATCATTAGGCAATCTTATAATGATCTCAAAATGTTTACTCAAATGTTGTCGATAATTTTATAAGTTCCCTTGAATAGTGAAATAAATCAAAGTCTCGAAGTGAAGAAGTCCGGACAAGTCAAAAAGTCCAAAGGTTGTAAATTGAGTCCAAAGGTTGAAAGTGTTGACCAGTCAAAAATCAGGCTAAGTCCAAACGCTGAAAATTATTTTAAGTCCCAACAAGTCATAAATGAGGCTAAGTCCCAAAGTTGAAAAATAAACTACGTCCAAAACAGACACACTGGAACTCAGATTCTGAAGCAAATGTTTATTCCAACACAGTAAAAAATGTATCCAAGGGAGTAAGCTCCCAAGAGCTGACTGCCCGTTTCTCTCCGGACAGGCCCTTATATACTGTATTTTCTCGCTATTTGTGTCATTTTTGTGCAAGCACAAACCATTGTTCTCTCTCATATATATTTATTTTTTATTATTGTTTATTTTCGCGCCCCCAAGGCTCAGTCAATATTTGGACTACATAGACAACGCCTGTGTCAAAATGTTCTTTTTGGTCTTGATTGCGTTGCTTGGATTGGGATTTACGTTCCGTTGCACAGTTTGAGGTTACAACGTTTTTTGTGGCGACAAAAGTGCCTTTAGTCGACGAAGGGTAATCTGTGCTAGCTACGTCACCACGTCAACACACGTTAGCAACGACGCATGGATACAACGTGATAGACGTTCTAGCACGCAAATTGGAGTTTGGATTAGGAGTGAAAAACACCACCCCCAAAAAATCCCAACCATTTGGCTTTGTTGTGAAAGCGATTTCGAGTGGAACTGCAATCTCAAATTTTAGATTTAGGTTGTGAAAGTCTTTGTAATTTGAGCGAATGTGGGTCGCCCGTGAGACCGCCTAGTCACAAAAAAACTGAGAGGGAAATGTTACGACGATATAACTATTGTGAAGACAGCCAGGTGGTGAGATTTTAATGTAGGTTGCTGTAAAAACGTTGATTTGTTTGCTACGTGAGAGCCCAGTCAGCCTCCATTGACGATTGCGGCAGCAACAACAGTGTTGTTGGTCTGCGTCTGATGAGTATTTTCTTAATTTCGTAGCAGGGTCAATTCTACATCCAAAAGGAGAGCACTGTTTTAAAGATATAGCGATCGCGAAGACAGCCAGCGGGTCAGCATATTTTTGTTATTTGTGTAAAACCTGGAATTTGAGTGAGACCGGGTCTTGTTTTGACGTTAGCCTCAGAGTCACAGACTCAGCTCGCCCACTGGCAGTGTGTAGTAATAGGCTACAGTACTGTCTTCAATACTACAGCTATGGCTAAACTTTTATGTCTTATTACACGGCTGTTCTTAATGCTGTAGAATGCTCCATTCACTTGAATGGGGCTTCCCAACGTTCTGCGATGAACACTTTTCTCATATTTGACCGTTGCTTTGCATATTTGACCGCTGTCAAGGGAAGTGGCCTTTTTGCCTCGGATTCACGTCTTTCGTAGCACTCCGCCAGTTGTCCGGTAACTTTTCAACCCCAGCGTACTCTGTTGCTTAGCGAAATCAGCTGATTTGAAGCCTAAAGGCCGCACGGAGTCGGACGGATTGGTTGAATTTATACTACTCCGACAACTCAGCGTGCTGAAAGCAATTTACAGCCAGAACAATAGATAGCGCTGCACTGCGATGCTAGCTAGCTTATTGAAAAGTCGGAGCATATTTACAAATGAGCCGTTTCATCAATAAAATAAGCACATTTTCAGCAACTACACTGCCCATTTCTCGTCACATTTTAATTCAGATGCTGATTTACATGTACTGTTTAGCTGAAATCTGAATAGTAAAAACTTACAACAATGGCGGTCAAAGGATTCTCTTTTCTTGTTGGTTACGGCAACCTCGCCTCCGCCCCTGACTCAAGCCGTTCCTTGGGGTTCCTTGTTTCAAAGGGTGTTCTTAATGAATTATGCAATATGAGTAGGCTAAATGCTTGAAAATATCACTAGAAGGGAAAACGGACCCACCTGCAACCGACGCAAGCAAGCGCACCCTACAATTTCCCAATAAATTGTACTCTCTCTAGTTTGTTATTGGTACAGTACAGTAGGTCATAGATACATTATGCACCCTTACATTATTGGTCCCTTGTCCTGGGGTTTCAGATGACAGGTGTTTTCCTAATACAACGTCAATTCTCCCAATTTACGACTAGTGCCATTGGCCCAATGACAATTCTCCCAATTTACAGCTAATGGTACTATCCCTGAACTCTGCAGTTACAGATATGAGTGTGTCTCAGGGTCTCAAACGTGCCACTTGATTTATAGTTGGGGGCCTCGTGCCTGTGAAAGTAGATGCATATCTTCAAGTGTTTTTTTCCCGCATTCCTCAGCCCCTAATATCCAGATCTTTACACTTTGGGCTTAACATTTTCTACCGGTTTGTAGTATTAATAATAATCAATCAACAGCTTAACATATGGGTTCCAGTAATATAGAATATACAAAAAATATGGATCAAAGTTTCATTTTAAATCAGATGAATCATTAATCATAACATATCTTCATCATTACAACAATGTGATATCAAATTCTACGTCACAAAAGTGAATAATTTCACTTATCTTGAACTTTCGGGGTTCATGATTTTACCTTACAGTCATCACCCATGAGCAATAAGCAGATTTTGGACCCTGGCCTCTCCAGTACTCGTCCTGGTTTGCAGCTTCACCACATGGACATGGCCTCTGGCATCATGCTTGGCTTCTAAGACTCTTCCTACTAGCCAGGAGCTGCGAAAAGTGTTGTTATATGCTATCAGTACAATGTCGCCTGGGACAAAGTTTCTTCTGGTTTTTGACCACTTTTGTCTTTCCTGGAGGAGAGGGAGGTATTCTAGCAGCCATCTCTTCCAGAATAGCTTGGCTATGTACTGGACCTGTCTCCAGCTTCTTCTGTGGTAAAGGTCAGAACTTGAAAAGACTCCAGGGGGCAGAAGTGGGTTAGTTCTGTACAGAAGTATATGATTAGGAGTTAGGGCTTCTAAATCTTGTGGGTCATCAGATACTTTTGTTATAGGCCGGCTGTTGAGAATTTCCTCAACTTCACAAAAAACAGTGGTTAGGCCTTCATCGTCTAAAGTTTGCTGCTTCAGTACTGAACATAGGACATGCCTTACCATTCGGATGAGGCGTTCCCAGAGGCCCACCATGGTGAGAGGCAGTGGGGGGATTGAAGCTCCACTGAAACCCCTCCTTCCTCAAGAGTTTGTTCGATCTTTCTGTGTTCTATGGCTCGAAGGGCTTCTCTCAGCTCTCTTTCTGCACCTACAAGGTTAGTGCCATGATCCGATCTCATGTGTTGTGCTTGGCCTCCTTGACACAAAAAACGTCTGATGGCATTGGTGCACGAGTCTGTGGTTAAAGATCAGGCCACTGCTTTGAGCATTCTGTCCAAAAATCTAAAATGCTATATGGACCTTTACTTTTGCGTTAAGTCATTCTGAGGTAGCTAGCTGTTCCATAGCCTAGCTCACTAGCATCAGAGAAATGGTGGATCTGGCTGTGCACCAAAATGATGTGGCTTGAAACAGCATGGTACCTCAAAGCCTTCATGCAGTGACAGCTTACTGTTCCAATTTGTCCACTGCTCAGCTGGAGTGTGGGGAATGGTCACGTCCCATCCAAAGTTCTGTCGGCATAGATCCTGCAACAACAATTTAGCTGGCAAAGTAAGTGGACACAGAAAGCCTAAGGGATCGTAAATTGAGCTTACCATGGGCGGGGTGCCCCTTCTGGTAAGTGCACGTTCACTGATTGTGATGTTGAACTTAAAGGAGTCACTTTGCACAAACCATTGAAGTCCTACGGCTCTCTCCATGGGCAATTGATCCTTGCTCATGTCCAATTCCTTTACCTCTTTGGCTCTGTCCTCCTGTGGAACAGTAGCAAGGACGACTACTGTTGCTTACCCACTTTGATAAATGAAATCCTCCTTGGTGACAGACTGGTGAGGTTTGAGATCAGCTTTACTGCTTCTTCTGTGGGCACAGATTTTAAGCAATCATCCACATAAAAGTTCTCAATTATTGTCTTTGTTACCTCAGGTGGGAAGTTGTCTGCATTGTCCTGTGCAGTTTTTCTGAGTGCAAAGTTACAAACAGTCATTCAAAATTCTGTAGGAGCATCATCCACATTTCCTTGTGGCCACCAAAAGAAGCGTAAAAAGTTTATCACTTTCTGTCACTTTGACCTGATGGAACATGGCCTGTATGTCTGCCATCAGTGCTACTGGCTCTTTTCGGAAACGTGTCAGCACTCCTATCAGTGTGTTTGTCAGATTTGGGCCTTGAATTACTTCACAGTTGAGGGATGTTCCCTGATATGTTGCACCTCAATCGAACACTACTCTGATGGTCTTCTTCTTTGGGTCATCATGGGTGATATACTCCATGATGAGGGATATACCAAACTTTCCCATCAGTTCTGTTCACCTTTGCTGGGGGAACCATTTCAGCATAGCCCTTATGAATTATATCACTGAGAAACTCTCTGTACTCCCTTTGATAGTTCAGATCTCTTTTGAACTTTTCAGATTCAAAAGGCGTTGCTCTGCAATCACACGGTTGTTAGGCATTGTCACCTTGTCAGCTTTAAAAGGCAAGTTAATGCAGTAGTGACCCTCTATCACTTTAACAGATTCATTGGCAATATTCAAGAACTTCTTGTCTTCTACTGACATTTCAGTCTTTTCATCATAGACTCTCATTGAAATCAGAGTTGTATTGACTCACCAGAAGTTCTTGCAGGTTAACCAGGGAGATCCTATTAGTAGTCACTTTGGCCTTGTCCACACCTTTACTGCATCCTCCCAATGGACCATTGACTACCCATCCCAGTAGGGTTCTTACAGCATAGGGCCCATCTTTTTGTGAGTTGATCACCTGCCAGGGTTCCATCAAATTTGCTGCATTCAAGCCAATGAGTAAATCAATGCCAGTCTAGTTGGAGTTATTGGACTTCGCTGATATAAGGCCATTTCCTTAAATCCGCCTGTGTTTGGATGTTGTCCTTTGTCACTGGCATAGACCTTTAAGTGAAGACTTCAGGTAAAGGAAAGAAGTTGTTGCCTTTGAATTCGCTCACTTCTAGACCTGACACCAACGTCCTCTTGACAGGCCGTTCTTGTTGTTTTTATCAAAACAGTTGTTGGTTTCCCTTCCAGGCTCAATTTCTGTGCCAGCCTGTCCATGCAGAATGTTGCTGAACTGCCCGGATCGAGAAAAGCATACGTTTGAATGATCCTGTTGCCTTTCACAGACCTCACTTGAACAGGTAAGATTGAAAGTGCACATTTAGAGTTCCCGGCCCCATTATGCCAATGGGCGTCTTTGATGTTCTCTGGTAGCTCTGCTGACTTTGTGGTCTCACCTTTGACCTGGAAGTTGATGTGAAGCACACTGGGATGCATTTGGTTGCAGATGTTGCATGACAGATGCCCTGCATGGTAGTCTTTGCTTCTGTGTCTTCTACGCAAGCATCCAAAACAGAGTGCCTTTTCCTGTAAAAGATTCAACTTTTTCCTGTGTTTTCTTCTTGAAAGTCAGAGCAGTGCTCCAGACAGTGAGCACTGTCACAGCAGAGGCATGGGGATTTGACATCACTGTCCATGTTTGAAGTCACTGGAGTAGTTACTGCTGCCACATTAGCTGCATAATTAACCTTGGGCCAAAACATGGTCTTGCTTAGCTCGGGACTTTTACTCCTACTTGCAACTGACTCTTAGATATCTCCAAACACTGGGTTGGAGCATATCTTTGCCTGTTTCTCAATGAACTGTACAATATCTGCAAATGTAATCTTGCTGTTGCCGTTCAGTTTCTCCTGAGCTTTAATCCTCTACTTATCCCTAAACTTAAAGGGTAATTTCATGACTAAGGCTTTCAAGGTAGAGGCAACATTCAGTTCATCCATGTAATCCAGCTTTGTCATGGCATTACAGCATCCTTTCAGAAACAGAGCATACTAATTCAAGGCCTTTGGGTCTTCAGGCTTCAGGATAGGCCAACTAAGAGCTTTCTAATTGTAAGCGGTGGAAATTATATACTCATTGCCGAAATGTTCATGCAGCAAGCGTTTGGCTCTGAGATAACCCTGATTTCCGTCCATATGCTGACAGCTTTTTACTAGATTCCTAGCTTGGCCCTTTGTATATTGTTCATTTTAAAACGATTTGTCTTGTCAACTGTCTGTTTTACCCTCAATGTCATGATCAAAGGAGTTCATAAATGACCTAAACTCCAAGATACTGCCATCAAAGACGGTAACCCTTTTAGGTGACAATATAGATAATTGCTGCTGTCTAAGAAGTATAGATGTGATTTCATTTTGTCTAATCAAGATCGCAATTAGATTACTGAGAGCTACATTGTCCTGTAATGACCTGACCTGCTCTTGTTCAGGCAGCATAGGACCTGTCTGGAAGATTACAAGATTGTCAGCCAGCGGTCTGTATTGTGTACTGAGCTCAACTTTGTCAGAGTGATCAATGGATTTCTCCTTAATAGGTTTCAAAACAGCATTACCTCCTTGAGTTGCACGATCTGCTTGCAGATTCAATGCAGACTGTGACCTTTGTGCTGGACCTACGGCCTCTGGGGTTTCCTGGAGTAGCCAATGTCCTATGTGGTTACCCAGTTTATCTTGTCTGCTGCTTGCTTGAAACAAATGTACGTGTTTCGTTCTATCTTTTGGTCAAACAATCCTTCAAGCATATTGGTTGTGTGAGCCAGTTGCAGTGCGTCCATGTTTACAAGTTTTAGGTTCCTTTCCTCAAAGTACGCGTTCATGCCATCAGCTGGGGAAGAAGCCACTTGCTCCTCAGCACCAGCATACACTGCAAGCTTGGCATTTGTAGCAGACAACTCAGCCTCGAAATTCAAAGCCTTCATTTGCCTTCTAATTTCTTCTGTCTTTTGCTAAAAGTGGTTCTTTTTCTTCTAAAGCATGCCTTTCTTTCATAGTAGCAGCCTTGGCTAAAAGTGCTGCTCTCAGCTTGTGATACCAGACGAGCTGAAGATGAACTTGATTTTGAACTTTTAGATCCCCTACTAACTGAAGAGATGCTGTCCTTGGGACTAATTTCATATTCCTTCTCTGTTGGAAGTGCAACTGCTATAGGACAATATTTAATACCATCATCAGCCCTTGTCTTAAACTCCTCAATATTAATCCTCTTCGGTTCATACTACTGTCCTGTGTCTGTGACACATTCGTCCTTTGACAAAAGCTTTTGATATTGTTTGTGCAATTCATTAAACTCCTCCAACACCTCTGTATATTTCTGTAAGTTCTCCTGTACTTGCTCCAGGTTTGCTGGATCAGACATGAGTTCACTCATCTTATTCATTTTGCGAGTCAAAGCAGCCAATTTATTCTTTCTAACTTGCTTTGCTTCTTTCTTCTTATTTTCTAACTCAAACATTTCCTTTTGATTTTTAGAGGCAACAGGTCCAGAAATAACAGCTTGGTCAGCCATATTAGAAACTGAAGCTCCTTGTTAAACTTGACAAACTTAAAAGTCCCTTTTTCTTCAAAAATATAACTCGATAATATTACTTTTTCGTATTATATTCCGTTTTGTGACACGCAACAACATCAAAAACAATGGATAACAGTTTAAATGTTTATTACCAACAAGCAAATTGCACAAATTCGTTGAGAAAACTCCCCCTGCAAGATGGCCTTTAAGGTGCTTTGCTAAATTTGTTGTTAGCACCTTTCTTTAGCACTGCTCAAGCATGCTTGTATCCTCTCTTTTTTAATTAGCTTCAAATGCAAAGTATTTCCAAACAGCACTCCTGCTGCTTTCTTTGTGAACCAAAACCATCTGCCATCTTTAACATTAGAAGCGCCAAGCCGATTTTCCCTACTTAAAGCATGGATAGGGGTTAAATTACCCCTGCATCTTCAGACAGAAGTTGTTACTGACACGTAATGATCACTTGATGGCTCTTCTAGCACGGAGCAAAGGCAAGCTCATTAAATAAACTTGCTTTCGTCAATCAGTCATTAATTTCCGTGTTAAGGCCTTTGCACACTAAGTGCGAAATGTTCTTATAAAGTTTTTTCGCAATCGTCAGCCTCAACATTCGGTGCTTTTGAATTGTAAAAAAAACCCTCAAAATGCTGGCTATGGATGCAAAAAACGCAGAAAATCGAACCCGATGCAACCATTTTTTTGACGGACGAAAGTTTTGGAGGCAGTGTGTAAAGCACGATTGACATAACATTATCTTTTAACGTGCAAACATTTCGGACACAAATTTCAGGCTCAGTGTGCAAAGGCCTTTAGTCGATAATCATTTTGTTAGAGCGTTTGTTGTCTAGCCCTTTAATCATTCAGCAAAATGTAATTTATTCGCTTAAGAATGTCACACGCGTTTCAGGTCAAACTGCAATTGGGATGAATGAATGTGTAGCCTGACATTATCAACATTTTATAGTCGGCTGACAATGATCACTTCGATGTCTCCAGTCAAAAGTAGTGTAGCGACACGGCAAAGGATGTTATAGGTTAGCAAGGGTCAAGTCTGTCAGTAGCATATATTTACACACAACGACATCATAAACATTCAAGGGTCTGATAGATCCAGTTATCCTGGGAAAAGTTATTGACGGACAACACAATGAATGATATACTGGTTGAGAATGTATTTTGTGGTTTCATGTAGGCTATGCCTGTAACATTGAGTCAGGCTGTAAAAATGTATCGGTATAGGCATGGGCGGAGCAGGGGGCGTTTCTTTTGGGACTTGAGCCCCGAATATTTTCTCAGAAGAACAGAATCTGTAAGGTTAAAATTCCTTTGGGTTGTCATTTTTCCCATGCGCATTCTACGCACCCTGACGGTCACTGTAATTGTTGTATTATAGTTCATAACTTATGAAACAGAGCAGGCTATCTGTTGATATGATAATGGTTAACATTAAATGCCAAACTGTAGGTAAGTGTAAACTGTAGCTTGTGCTTTAGTCAGAGCTAGTTTGCTAGCTAACCATTGCAAAGTTGGCTAGGTTTGAGCCATGATGAGGATCCACTCCCCCACTAAATTGCATAGTAAACAAACCAGACATGCAACAAACTTACAAATTAATGTCTGACTGCACAGAATAACAATGAGTCCAATGTAATGTTTAAGTTACATAAAGCAAAAGAACAGTATTTTGCGTTCAAATTGCTGCCATATAAAATTCAAAAGTAGGCATGGCATCATGCTTTTGGTGGTAGGTTACGTGCTGTTCCACAAAAAACATATACAATTGATGGATAAGGCGCCGGCATACGGAGACAAGTTTTAAGAGTTAATAGCTGCCTCATTACATTTGTTATACATAATGCTAATCATAAAATAATCTTCACCACAGTCTCTAATAGAGCTCAGGGGTTCAACCACCCGGGGAACCATTTTATTTATGCTTACATTTTTTTACACATTGTAAAAAGTTCCAATTGAAAGTAAGACTATAGCATTGTCCAATTATTACATTTTGATTAAGTCATTTGTTTTGTTTCAGTATTGAGTAATATGATACTATCAGTATCAAAGTCCACATTTTTGTATCGTGACAACTCTATATACTCATATAATGTGTCAATATATGCTAAATGTATTTATTAGGTGTGTTTATCTGGTTTACAAAAAACATTTGCTTTTTACCATTCAAATTATTGTTCCCGCTGTCATGACAAAAGAATTGCACTTAATTTTTGCAAGAATTGCATAACTTAACTTATTCATCATTTTGCACATAATTATTGGGTCGGTCTATTAAACTATACATATTTTGCGAGACATATAAATATTATTTAGCTAAACCTTTTCTGAATTACAGACTTGTGCAAGGGAACCGTTGTGACATCTGCTGATAGAAAAGTGAATCGCAGCCTTGAAAGGCAGGGGAAAAAAATTGCAAGGAAGCAGGGTCCTGGAACCTTATCGAGTGCAAAGATACCATTTTTATTTCTCTACACTGACAATGAGTGAAAGGAGGCAGGGCTAGATGGGCATGACAGGTGTCTGTGAACTTGCTATCGGAGTGAAAAGAGGAAGTGCAGATGGTATGAGTGTCCATAGTGCCGAAAATGAGTTTTGAAACCCTTTTTTCAAATATTCAGAATTGATATGTCTCAAAATCTGCAATCTTTTTGACAACACAATAATTTTAGTAATTTGCATTCAATTAAAATTTGATGGAGTTGGCAGTTTAATAACAAAAGGGCACCTTTTTATGAATTGATCTGGAATGTTAAAATGTATAGGAACCCTGATAAAATTCCTGAACACCCACCAGGACGCTCATGAGTTCCTGAGCCAGTGTCTGGACCAGCTAAAAGAGGACGTTGAGAAAGTCAATAAGAGCTGGAAGAGTGAGCCGGCAGCGGTTGCTGCTGTGTGGGAGGAGCCACAGCAGTTTGCAGCACGATCCAGAGATGAGACTGACTCCTCCCGCATCTACACCTGCCCTGTGATTGTCAACATGGAGTTTGAAGTGCAGCACACCATCACCTGCAAAGGGTGAGTTCTTTACCTGGTCAACGTATATTTACAAAAACACATTTTATTGTAAAAGACTAGAATTTATGTAAAGAAACAATATAAATATAAGTCTTAAACTGCAGTATATAACATTCACTGACTGTGCCCCATGCTTATTTATAGTTGTGGAGAGGTGGTCACCAAACGAGAGCAGTTCAATGACCTGTCTATAGACCTGCCACGCAGGAAGAAGACCCTTCCTCTAAGATCTATCCAGGATTCGTTGGACCTTTTTTTTAGGGTGCGTATCCCCACATTGGGAGTCCAATAAAATGTCACTTAGCTTAAGCTGTAGGATTATGGTTTACATTTGTTTGTTTTTGTTTTTTTAGATGGAGGAAATTGAGTACTCCTGTGAAAAGTGCAGTGGGAAGACTGCAACAGTGACACACAAATTCAGCCGACTTCCTAGGTATGCAATACCGATTTTTGTCTCTAATTGAGACTCAGCACTTATAGAGGTATTTTAACACTAGAAGCACCCTACTTATAGCCCCGCTGTCTTCAGACAGGGACATTGTTCGTTACAAGTAACAATCGCTAGATGGCGCTTCTTGCACGGAGCTAAAGGCAATGTCGGAAAATGAACATTCGCCAATCTGTCATTCATTTCCGTCTTGTTAGTTGATTATTTCATTAGGACGTTTGTTGTCCAGCCCTTCAATCATCAAGCAAAATTAGATGTATTATAAACAGTGTTGGGGTAGTTACTCAGAAAAAGTAACTAGTTACAAATTACTAGTTACTTCAAAAAATTGTAACTAGATTACTTTACTAGTTACTGCATTTGAAAAGTAACTTCACCTACTAGTTACTTTACTTTAAAATGTTTTAAAGCCACAAAATGTCCACATTTACCGCAAAGATACATGGACAAACATCATGGCCCTTTCATCACTTTATTTTTAAATTTTTAATTAAGAGCATCTCTTAGCCTTTCCACATAGTGTATTGTAATTGTAAACATGTAAAACAAAATGGCATATAAAACTCAGCCATTCACCCTGTCCACACTGTCTGACCAAAGAAATATGCCTCACTTTAAAATCTCATTGAGTTGACAGCAGTTGAAAGACACCTCTCGCCTGTAATATTTTTGTCCTTTCGAGCAACAAAGTTAAAATAATGAGAATATTGCCACTGGCTGAACCCCCACCTTCTCCGTCTCACCCATTTTCCCGCTTCCCTCCTTCTACGCCAACCTAGTATCAATTATGTGATACTGGATTGTCAATAGGTGCGTTCGACTTCATGCAGCGCTGGCGTCACCTGCAGCCGCCTGCAGCCCGGCTGACTTGAAGCAGCCAATGGCATTGTCAGCTTCAAGGCAGCCGACTGCAGCCGGCTGTCGGCGCCGCCGGCGCTGCATGAAGTCGAACGTCACTATGTCACTCAAATCGGTTTCTGTGGCAACGGTGCCCAGACAAGGAAGCACACAGGCAAGCATGCAAGCGCCATTAAAAGAGAACTTTTCGGACTGGCAAAAATGGCTTGGGTAACGCAGGAAAGGAAAGTGTAGTTACCAATATTTTGAGTGTAATGCATTACTTTACTTTGTTACCTATAATAGTAATATTGTTACTGTAATCCGTTAATATGTAACTCGTTACCCCCAACACTGATTATAAAGGATGTTACAAGTTGCAGGCTAGACTGCAGTTGGTATATAAATGGGTAGCCCAACATTATCAACATTCTATATCAGGGGTTTTCAACTGGTTTTGTCCCAGGGACCACCATTCTTACTATGTTTACCATGTTCCTTTTATTTAAAAACCTCAAACAAATCCAGATATATCTACTTAAAAAAGTCTGAAAAATGTAATTATGTGTATGTGAGATTCTGAACATTAAATAAAATCTATTAAAAAAATTATTTAAAAAAATACTAGAAAAATCTGTGTAAAAAAAAAACAGTTGATTTTCAGTATTGAAAACTTTTAAATTATAATTAAATTGCAGTTTGTAGTTGTACTGCACTCAGAACCATATGTACATCAATATATAACGTTCATGACTTCTACATGTACAGACATGTAGCTGACATGTTGAGAGAGTTTTAAGTTACGGTGATCAATAACAATCAACATAAATTGGGGCTACAACTGAAGAGGGAAGATGACAAAGTAATGCAGAATATGTCACAAATGATTATCATGTGTTGAAATATCAAAGCGAATTTATAAAAAACAAACAAACAATGAACATCAACATAGAACAATCAACATAGGCTTGTGTCGCGGACCCCCTGCAATGCCGCCGCGGACCCCCTGCAATGCCGCCGCAGCATATATTTACACACATGGACATCAGAATTTTCATGGTCTGATAGATCAAGTTATCCTAGGAAAATATATTGTTCTTTATTTATTGACAGGCCACGGTCCAAGTATTGCCAAAAAGACCGAAACGTATTATTTTGGAACTTTTAAGCTAGAAGCTACGAACTCTACTTGCTCTCCTGTTTATCCTGCTCTCAAATGATTGCTCCCTGAACAATAAATTGGACTGTGGCTTGCGTGTTTACATCATCACGAAGTGGTGCAAAAACGTTATGCTTGTTTCTAATTAAGCTACTACTCACTGGTGGAGTTGGACTGTCATGTTAGCATTTGCAGTTTGGTTCTCTTGGTTCAGACCCCAACATTTTATTATAGCCTACATTTAGTCCTGATTTGCTAACAGAGCAATCGTATCAAAGTTTGTTTTTATTGAACCAAACCTGCCCAGTGTGAACACACTTGGATTTTAACACAAGAAGCAAAAAAATAGATTTTCGTAGATGTGTGTATTATCACCACGTATTTTAGTATTTTCAAAATCCAACCGGGAAAAGCTAAATTAGCCCCTTAGTTTTGCGCGTTCCCGTGAGAGCGAGTGGTGTCCCAATACTCTTTTTGAGCTAGCGGTAGGGCTAAGACGAAGGGGTATACACCACTTAAAACCAAGTAAGATCGGGAGCTTACTTGAAACCTGGGGTTATGTGAATACTGCGCAACAGGCAACAATGGCGACCAGATCATCTAGAGAGTCTGATAAATGTAATATTTTTGGCTTAATTTATTGATGAAAAAAATTGACAGTCTTGTTTTGCGGTATGCACAGTCCTGTACATATATATTTGCGACCATTTTCCTAATTGAAACGTTCCTAAAATTTGCTAGTTTGGTACGCTAATGTTACAGTGCTAATTTGCACAACAGTCCCGCATTTCTCTGACCAGCATGTCTACAGTTTTAAGTAAACTCCATTAGGAGCGAATTTTGTTTGATATCAGTGCATAACACTACTTGCTTTGGAGATATCGATACGTGCTAGATCAGTGTTTCCCAAAGACTGGGTCGCACGCAAGAGATTTTTTTGTGGTCGCAGGGCTCCAGACTGCGACCAAATGGTCGTTTTGCGACCAGTTTTTGAGACAGTTCAAACATTTTTTACAAACACTCGCGCACGTGCGACTTACACATTTTGAATTCATTGGGTGTGCACAATGTCAGCACACGTTAGCAACAACGCATAGATACGACGTTCTAGTCAGACAGCGATATCAGTGTTCCTTCTGTATTAGTACCGTAGCTAAAAGTCTAGGAAAGTTAAGGTTATTTTTCCTATAAGGTACCTATAAACCTAGCTAAAAGTCTTGGAAAGTTTAGGGTATTTTTCGCTAAGTTCCTACAAACGTCGTAATCTGCCTGAAAAGTGGGTTCCCCTTCGTTCTTTTGGTGAGCAGTTTCACGAGCCCTTGTTACCTGGCGTCATGGAGCCACTAAATACCACTAAATACTTATTTAGCACTAGCGCACTACTGTATCCCTGCCTGTGTTTGACCTGTTGCGCTGTTATACTCAGCAAGTATCGTGTTGTGGTGTCGGAGGACTGATTGAAAAGTGCATCATACATTTAAGTCGTTTAGCTAAGACTTGCATGTACTGTACGTAATGTCACATTTATAATGTATTTAAACTCAAGCTTATATAGGTTGTCGCTGTATATCAGATGTAAAAATTACAGTAAAAAAAACGGACCCATCTGCAACCGACGCAGGCACACCCCACAATTTCCCCACAAATTGTCCCAGGTGCGATTCCAGGATCAAACCTTTAGGGGGGCTCAGCCCCCAATGAGAATGTGACATGAATACAGTGCCTTGCAAAAGTGCTAAATGTAAACCCCCTTGCTAATATAAATCCCTAATTTCACTGGATAACAATTGATACATTTATGTATTATTATGCAAAATATTGAATGAAAACACTAAGGATGTCCATTTCTTCATTAACTACCTGCATCAAATGATAATAAACAATATATTTTACAAATAAATTCTTTTTAGGGGGGCTGAGATTAAATTTAGGGGTGCTTGAGCACTCCTAAAAGGGGTCTAAACCATTGCCACAAAATGTTACCCTCTCTAATTACATTAATAAATGCATTGCAGATCAATATAAGGTGTGCCCCTAAATGTTCTGCTTGCACTCCTAAAATTTTCAGTCGGGGGCTACTGTGCTCCTAGTAAAAAAAGTTAGTCCGGAGCCCTGGGTCGCCTTGTCACGATATGCATCTCTGCCAGTGGCAATTTCTTAAACAAATTTATGGTCAAATATTTACTATTGTTAACATTTTAAATGCGTTAGAACACATTCATGTTGTTTAATTGCAACTTGTTTAACTACATTGTATCTTGTTTAACTTATGGTTCTTCCCTTTGGCACTTATTTCAGTTGTTCACAATGTGTGCTTCATGTTTTGGCTACCTGGAATGCTTTGGGGCTATCTTGTTGTTATTAAGAGTGACCTATGCACTTTGTAAATCTCTCTCTTGGAAGTCGCTTTGGATAAAAACGTCAGCTAAAGAATAAATGTAAATGTAAATATACAGTAGGCTAGGCTAGTGTTGTAGGGGTGAACTAGCCAGTGAGCTCGAAAATTAATGTAAAATATATATGATTTAGGCCGAAAATGAGCTTTCCCTATTTGAAAGACCAGCAGCCGTCTGCGCTTATTCAAACTCATGTTGTTGCGCTTATTGAGAACTTTGATCGCTATTTTCCAACAGAGAGGTATGCCATTCTAAATGATAAAAGTAGGATGCAAAATCCCTTCGAATTTTAGAGTCCTGATACTTTGCTTGAGTTGACGCTTAGTCCTGCAGAAGAAACTGAGTTGTTGCAGCTCAGCTGCGATCGCACTGACCCTATGGATCTGTGACCTTATCGTCATTCTGGATAAGCATTTCGTCAGAATATCCTGTCCTCAGTAGGGCCAGTATTTCTATGCTTATTCCTTTCACTACCACGAATGTGCGAATTGGGATTTTCTGTGCTAACAAAAATGAAGACAAAGCACAAATACAAACTGAATGCTGCTCCTGATATGCATGTTGCACTTTCCTCCTGCACCCCGGACTGGAACGCGCTACAAAAACCCAGACAGGCCTTCCTATCCTTTTAGCAATGTTGAAATGGTACATGTTTTGTATAATTTGTAATCTTTTTGCAAATATTACATATTTTTTTCCAATATTTCTGGTTCAATTTAATGTTGAAAGTAATAAGAAATGGGCTATGTTTTTTTTTATTATTGCCTATATTTAATGTCCAATAAGGCACTTATTGGATAACTTCTTTAAATATTGCTGGTTCAATTCTTCAGCAAGAAGTGATCACTCAGTCTGAGATAGCCTACTAACAATGGGAGTAGGCCTACAAGTTCTGAAATAACAATAAAATAACAATAGAATATCCTCATTATTGTTCAGTTATGGTCAAATCCACCTTAATTTTGTGATGAATAATGTCTATTGGCTTGGGTCGCGAAGGCTTGTGACTTTTAAAATATGGGTCCCCAGAAAAAGATTTTGGGAAACACTGTGCTCGATGACGTACCTGTAACCAAGTGGCGTCCCATTTCTTAGGGATATGTAGCCCTTACCCCTCAGTTTTGAGGGCCAAGGGCTAGGGGTAAATTAAGGGCTAGGGGGAAGGGGTAAGGGGGAGTATTGGGATTCGGCTTTAAGGTTATTTCACTCCTGCTTACTGTTCTATCAGGTGCACGTTCTGCCATTTTTTTTCTGCATTCCAAGGCTGCAATTCTTTTTTCTACCAGCAGATGTCGCAAGGGCTCCCGTATGCAACATTTACATTTAGCCATTTAGCAGACGCTCTTATCCAGAGCGACATACAGAGCGATATTTTCTTGGCACACTTTAGGCCCCTTAGTACCAATTGAGCATTGTTTAAATGCAAAAACCTACCTGAGTACTGTTGCTGAACATGTCCATCTGTTTATGACCATAGTGTACCTATCTTCTGATGGCTACTTCCAGCAGGATAATGCACCATGTAATTTGTTACACAGAACTTTATTATATTAAATATTAATCCAAAATGATTCACACCTTCACAAAATCAACAACAAACAACAAATAATTTCTGCATATGGAGGTAGCAACACTAGTGCTAAATAACTAACTGGTCGGCTCCATGACGCCGGGTATGTAGCTAGCTCCTGAGACTTCTCACTAAAATAATGAAGGGGAACCTTCGATTAAGACATGTTTGTAGGAACATAACGAAAAGTAGTCTCAACTTTCCTAGACCTTTAGCTACGGCACTAATGCTGAAGGCTCGCTGATATAGCTGTTGGTTTTACTAGAACGGCGTAGGAATGCATCGTTGCTAACGTGTGCTGACGTTATGACTGTGCGTATGTGAGAAAGACCCGTGAGTGACAGAGAGACGGAGGGAGACCAGGGAAAGTAAATTTAGCTGAACGAATATGCTGCGTGTTTTAACCTAAATATTGTAAAAAAAAAAAAAAGGTTTTTACGAAACGCAATATGTGGCGGACGGTGTTGATTCTTTGGCGCACCGACACAAATTAGTCTGTGTGGGAAACACTGGCGTGTCTGTGCTATTCTCCGGCATGCACTCAGTCACTGCTGATAGACAGCCTTTTGTACAGCCCTATTTCTGATACCGTGCCGGCAGAAATGTTGCCGTGGCGGGCCGCATTCTTTTAAGATGCATCCATGGGTTTAGCCTGGTCCTACCCAGACTCTCGTACATTTTATTTGTACAGAGTGTCTGGTCGCGCTCCATTGACAAGCGTTGACTTCCATGTAGGCGGGTAGTCTGTTGAAGTTTAAAACTATTGGATCTGCCCAGAGCCACTCTGATCTGCCATAACCAATCGCTAGCGTTCGCCTTAGCCAATTCCTTCACCACTACTGCAACAGAGCTAGCTGCTGGAGCTGGACATTTTTCCCAAACCCCGTGGGGAGGAGAGCCACAACATCATGGCCACCAACCAAACTCAGCAAAACTTGTTCTTGCTCCGGCTTTAGCTTTTGGATATTCGGCAGCGTTGCCACAACGGACTGAATGGCTTGGCTCCGCCGCTATTACGGAACTACAACACAAAGTAGCGCACAACATCAACGTCATTGTAATCAGCCACTCCTTCTGTTCGCTGATTGGCCGGTTAAAAAGTAACCTGCAAAATCTGACTTACAGAAGCAAATCCAAATTGAGCAGAAGTACATAGGTCGGCAGAGCCAGGCTACCATGGGTTACCAGCTCAACAAAAAAAAAGTTATGTGCACAATGCAGTAGGCTACCCAAGATTAGCCTATTTATTTTATTTAGTCCGTAGATGCAAACGGAACAAAACGTAAGCTATTCTAAATGATCATTGGAGTCCCAATGTTTCAGTAATAGTCTATACAAAACCAAAAGACACATTCTCAAACAGTATGATAACATTTCGGACATATTATCGACTGCGTCTTGTCATTCCAAAAGTTGTTAAATTGAATAGGCTAAGCATCAACAGGCTAACATCAAGTTTATAGCCTAGAATTTCCAAACAATTTACTCTCATTTTTTCAATACTTGGAATTTGTTCTGACTATAAATGAAGAACATTACCTGTTTGCCAGTTTAACTGGATCTAATTAGACCATTAAATGTTTATGTCCCTGTGTGTTTGTTTATACTTATGACTGAGGACAACAACGCAATCTTGTCAGCCGTCGATAAAATGTTGATATGTCGGGCTACTAGTCCAACAGCAGTCTAGCCTAACCCGCAATGTTTGACATTACTTAGCCAATAAATGACATTTTGGTGAATGATTGAAGGGCTACACGACAAACGCTCCAACAAAATAATCACCGACTAACAACACGGAAATAAATGACAGATTGCCAAAGACACGTTCATTTTAAGACTGTGCCTTTGCTCCGTGCAACGAGTGCCATTTAGCGATCATTACATGTCACTAACAATGTCCCTGTCTGTAGACTCATGGGTCAATTGGAGTTTCTAGTGTTAAAAGCTTTTAGTGGATACTCTGAAACTAGTTTGAGATCACTTTAGTATCCGCTTAAAGCCTTACACACTCCCATTAGATTATCCATTTTCATATCAGGTGATTTAACATGACTGTTTAAAATGAAACAGGGTTCCTCCAGAACCATGGTGCAGCATGAACCAACACAAATACACAAGACTACATAGAACTAAATAAAACCTACACATTTTTACAAAGTACATGTTAACGTGTGCAACAACACAATATTGACTGGACGAGACAGTGCAGTGCCGACCAGTAGCCTACACAATTCTAGTGATGAGCCACTTGCTTCAAAACCGGTTTGGAGCGTCTGACGAGCAATCTGAATCTGGTTTATTCGCAATGTAGGTTTACACAAACACAGAATTTACTGTGGCAGGAAGGTGCAAACAATAAACATATACGGATCTTAAATTCAAAGTAGAAAAGTACAATAGTCTAACTAATTCCAAGAACTAAACTATCAAAAAATGTAACAATTTTAAAATAAAATATATGTAAAAATAAGAATATGAATGGGCAGCCTATTGCAAAAAGAGATCAAGGTGGCTTGTGCGTAGTGCAATAGGTGTCGGATGGACTTGTAATAGATAATAGTTTGGGTTTTTTGTCAGTGGGAGTCCTTGATGGAGGAGGTGAGGATGGACACAATGGGCCTCATTCTCGAACATTTTCTTAAGTTTATTCTGAATTGTTTCTTACTGGCTTCGGAAAAACAATGTAAGAAAAAGACATCCGCCAAATATAGAACGCTTGAAAATGTGTTCCTACGCAGCAGAAGTTTTCTGAGCTGTGCTCCCCGGGCAAAGTTGTCTTAAGTTGAAAGCGCGTCCTCGTGCTCCTGAATTTGCATACATACACGTCCCGACAGCTCCTTATAAGGGCACGCAACAGCAGTGACGTGTGCAGTCAGAATCAACAAAATTAGGAAAGTAACAGGAACGCAAGTTATGTCCAATCAAAAAGCAACCGGTGTACAGGTGCATCGGTGCTACATACCAGTAAGATGAGTAGTGGAATTGTTCTCCACTGGATCCAACAGTGTGTACACTAAGCAAGGTTAATTATTATAATTATTTACATCCGAGGATGTCTGTTATGGCAAGCCATTTTATCATTTAACCAATGAATTCTTGATATCCCAAATTCAAATTCTTGATATAAAAAATTCAAATTCTTGGTATCAAAAATACAATTATAAGCTTTTTTATAAGTATGACAAGCCGTGTTATCATTTAACCAATAAATTGTTGATATCTAGACTTCGAATTGTTGATATCCAGAATTGAATTCTTTATATCCAAAATTCAAATTCTTTATATCCAAAATTCAAATTCTTGATATCCAAAATGCAATTCTTGATATCAAGAATTCGAATTTTGGATATCAAGAATTCATTGGTTAAATGATAAAATGGTTTTCCATAGTCTGTAGAGTTGATGTGAACGCAATCTCCAACTATTTTTCATAACTTCATTAACACTTCTTGCATTAAGAGTTTTCTTAAATGCGATTCCTTTGATCCTTGTGGTTTTTTAAGGAATCGCATTTGAGACAACTCTGGACGATTTACGACTGCTATTTCGAGTTCGGAAAGTCTTCTGAAGTTCAGAACAAAACCCAGATGAGAGAACTTTCATGAATGCCACATTTTTTCTAAATCCAATTCAGAAGAAATTCCTTCTTAAATTCTTCTTAACTGCGTTCGAGAATGAGGCCCAATGATGGCTGTGTACAAGTGCACCATCATTGCTTTGGCAGGTTGAATTTCTTCATCTGCCGTAGGAAGTACATCCTCTGTTGTGCTTTCTTGATGTGGGAGCCAATGTTCAGTTCCCACTTGAGGTCCTGGGAGAGGATAGTGCCCAGGAAGCTGAAGGACTCCACAGTGTTGACTGGGGAGTCGCACAGGGTGATGGGGGTTAGTGGGGCTGTATTCTTCCTGAAGTCCACAACTATGTCCACTGTCCTAAGAGCATTGAGCTCGAAGTTGTTCTGGCAATACCAGGTTGTCAGCTTCCCACCTGTTGTCAGATTCATCCCCACCATAGATGAGCCCAATGAGGGTGGTGGCGTGCACAAACTTCAAGAGTTTGATGGACGGATGCCTATAGGTGCAGCTGTTGGTGTACAGGGAAAAGAGCAGAGGGGAAAAGACGCAGCCCTGAGGAGATCTGGTGCTGGTGATGGACTGGGAGTCAGAGACTTGTGTTCCCAGCTTAACGCACTGCTTCCTGTCAGACAGGAAGTCTGTGATCCACCTGCAGGTGGAGTCCGGTACATTCAGCTGGGAGAGCTTGTCCTGAAGCATGGTGGGGATGATTTACATTTATTCATTTAGCAGACGCTTTTATCCAAAGCGACTTCCAAGAGAGAGCTTACAAAAGAGCATAGGTCACTGATCATAACAACGAGATAGTCCCAAACATTGCAAGTAGCCAAAACATGAAGCATACATTGTGAAAAAGCTAAACAAGTGCCAAAAGGGAAGACCCATAAGAGCATGCAGTTATACAAGTTACAAATTAAAACAACATGAACTACAAAAGTGCAGGACTGTACCTGTAGAAGAACAAATAACAGTAAAATATTTCACAGCGAGTACAAGACTTAACTTCGTTATATCTAACCTAAAAGAGCAACGAGTCACTCAATAAGAGTCATTGATCCTGGAGGATACTAACTAACAAGTCCAGCCAAGCATTCTTAAGTGCCGTTATACTCCCGGAACAAGTGCGTCTTGAGCCTTTTCTTGAAGGTGGGGAGACAGTCAGTGTCCCTGATGGAGGTGGGGAGCTGGTTCCACCATTGGGGGGCCAGGCAGGAGAAGAGCTTGTGTTGGGACCGGGTAGTCTTGAGCGGTGGGACCACCAGGCGGTTGTCTGAAGAAGACCGTAGGTGACGGGTGGGGATGTGAGGTTGCAGGAGAGACTTGATGTAGACGGGTGCAGTCCCGTTCACTGCTCGGAAGGTCAGTACCAGGGTCAATCTAGGGTAAATCTACAAGACCGGGAGACTGCGGCGATGTGGGCTGTGAGGGAGAGCTCGTCATCCATGGTAACCCCAAGGTTCCTGGCAGAGGATGAGGGGTTCACCGTCGCAGATCCCAGGGTGATTGACAGATCGTGGGAGATGGAGGGTTTAGCCGGGATGATGAGAAGTTCTGTTTTGGCGAGGTTCAGCTGGAGGTGGTGCTCGGTCATCCAGGCGGAGATGTCTGCGAGGCAGGCTTCAATCCTAGCTGAGATCCCCGGATCGGTTGGGGGGAACGACAGGTACAGCTGGGTGTCGTCGGCGAAGCAGTGGTTGGAGAAGCCATGGGAGGTGATGATTGGTCCAAGTGAGGTGGTGTACAGAGAGAAGAGGAGGGGTCCAAGGACGGAGCCCTGTGGGACGCCGGTGGAGAGCTGGTGAGGGTCTGAAAGTTTGTCTCCCCAGGAGACCTGGTAGGATCTTCCCGAGAGGTAGGATGAGATCCACTGGAGTGCAGTGCCAGTGATGCCCATCTCAGAAAGTCTGTAGAGCAGGATCTGGTGGTTAACCGTGTCAAACGCTGCAGAAAGGTCCAGCAGAATGATGACGGATGACCTCGAAGCCGCTCTGGCAGACTGGAGGGCAGTGGTGACTGAAAGGAGGGTAGTCTCTGTGGAGTGGCCGGTCTTGAAGCCCGATTGGTTGGGTTCAAGCAGGTTGTTCTGAGAGAGAAAGTTAGACAGTTGGTTAGATACAGCACGTTCAATTGTTTTAGAAAAGAAGGGTAGCAGTGATACCGGTCTGTAGTTCTGGAAGACAGCAGGGTTAAGGAAGGGTTTTTTGAGTAGAGGGGTATCTCTGGCCTGTTTGAAGGCAGAGGGGAAGGTGCCAGAGGTAAGAGAGGAGTTTAGGACATGGAGCAGAAAAGTTATGATAGAAGGGGAGATGGTTTGAAAGAGAGGGGAGGGGACAGGATCAAGGGGGCAGGAGGTGGGGCGATGAGAAAGAATGAGGTCAGAGAGCTCTGACTCGGACAGGGGAGAGAAGGAGTTTAGACATTTAGTTGGGTCAGTCATGAAAGGTGAGGGGGTAGGAAAGGTGGGTTTAGGAACCGACTGCTAATGTCGGAGACTTTTTCCTCAAAGAAGGAGGAGAACTCGTCTGCTGTCAGGGTGGAGGGGGTGGGTGGGGGAGGTGGGTGGGGGAGGTGGGTTAAGAAGGGTGGAGAAGGTAGAGAAAAAGTTGTGGGGGTTTGAAGCAGAGTTAATTTAGTTAAGAAAGTAGAGGGTTTTAGCACCAGTTGTGTGAGAAGAGAAGGATTTAAGGAGGGAGTGATACTTATCAAGGTCCAGACCGTCTTTGGACTTGCACCATCTCCTCTCAGCTGCTCGAAGGGTGGACCGCTCTTCACGAATAACATCCGTAAGCCACGGGCAGGAGGGAGAAGATCGTGCAGACCTGGTTGACAGGGGACAGAGAGTCAAGTGATGCAGTTAACGTGGTTAACAGGGTGTCGGTGGCAGTGTTAGTGGGGTGGGACGAGAACTCGTCAATGGGAGGGAGGGAGGGAGGATGTCACAACAGAGGAGAAATGGGAGGGGGATAGGGAGCGGAGGTTGCGCCGGAAAGTTACGAGGGCAGGGGAGGTAGGAGGGGTTGGAGGGAGAGACAGAGAATTTGATAAAAAAGTGATAAAAAATGTGCAGTGGGGTTACAGAGGTTAAGTCCGTGATACAGTTACGTGTCAGGATGAGGTCTAGCTGTTTGCCTGCTTTGTGGGTCGCCGGTGTGCTCAGCAGCGTCAAGTCAAAGGAGGTCAGGAGGGACAAGAAGTCGACAGCCTGCGTTCCCTGGAGGTGGATGTTGAAGTCCCCAAGGACTATCAGGGGGGTTCCATCATCCGGGAGGACGCTGAGGAGCATGTCCAGCTCCTCCACAAAGTCAGCTTGATGGTGTTGAAGGCAGAGCTGAAGTCCACAAACAGTATCCTGGCTGGGGAGTCCAGGTGCTGTAGGGTGAAGTGGAGGGCTATGTTAACTGCGTCATCCACAGACTGTAGGCAAACTGCAGGGGGTCCAGGAGAGGGTCTGTGATGTACTTGAGGTGTGCCAGCACCAGGTGGTCAAAAACTTCATTACCACAGACGTCAGGGCGACGGTTCTGTCGTCATTATGTCCTGTTGGCCTTGGCTTTTTGGTCACAGGGATGATGGTGGAGGACTTGAGACAGGCTGGCACATGGTATGTTTCCAGGGAGGTGTTGAAGATGTAGCTGAACCCCAGAGACAGCTGGTCAGCGCAGTGCTTGAGGGAGGCTGGAGAGACAACGTCCGGCCCAGCTGCTTTGCGGGGGTTCTGTCTCTTGAAAAGTCTGTTAACTTCTCCCTCCTGAATGGAGAGAGTCGTCTCTGTGGTGGTGGGGGGGGGGGCTCTTGGGAGGGAAGGTGTAGTTTCGGACAGTCCAATTGTCTTTCAAATCTGCAGTAGGACTCGAGAGTCTTTTGTGGTGTGGGGGGCTCTGGGTTTGTAGTTTCTAATATGCCTGAGCTCTCACCAGACAGAAACAGAGTCTTTAGCCGAAAACTTGTGTTTTAGTCTCTCTGAATACAGTCGTTTAGTTTCTCTCACCTTCTTGCTAAACCTGTTCTTCAACTCCTTGAATCTGTCTCTATCCCCACTCCTAAACGCATGCTTGTTCTCTAACCTCAACATTCTGAGCTTTGCTGAGAACCAGGGCTTGTCATTGTTGAAGTTCACCCTAGGGCGTGTTGGAATATAGCAGTCCTCACAGAAGCTGATGTACGACGTCACAGCCTCTGTGATTTCATCCAGACTCTGTCGCAGTCATGAACATATCCCAGTCAGTACAGTCCAAGCACGCCCGCAGATCCTCCATTGCCTCACTGGTCCACTGTTTTGATGTCCTCACAGCAGATTTACAGAGCTTTTGTTTCTGCCTTTATGCAGGAATAAGGTGGACCATAGCGTGGTCAGTGTCCCAGTGCTGCTCGAGGGAAGGCATGGTAGGCTCTACTGACTGTGTAGTGTAGCAGTGATCCAGAGTGTTCCCTTCTCTGGTAGGGCATTTGATGAATTGTCTGTATGTGGGCTAAGATTACCTTTGTTAAAGTTGCCGAGTACGATAACCAGGGAATCCGGCTTTGCTCCCTCCAGACTCAGAATATGGTCGGCAAGCATGCGTTGGGCCTCTTTAACCTGAGGACCCAGCGGCAAGTAAAATCCGACCAAAATGAGCGACGCAAACCCGTGATGTGAGTAGGAAGGTTTAGTTTATAACAAAAATCTATCCAGATCTGGAAAACAATGTTGCAGAATTACTGTGACGTCTACACACCAGCCACAGTTAGTGTAAAAACAAATACCACCACCTTTCGTCTTGCCGGAGAGTGATGTGCTCTTACAAGTTGGAAGCCTGCCAGTTGTAACGCAGTGTCCGGGATCAAATCCCACAGCCATGTCTCCGTGAAGTACCAAACAGAAAATGGACGAACTTCAGTAGCTGAAGCATGGGAACGTACATTTACATTTCTTCATTTAGCAGACACTCTTATCCAGGGCGACTTACAGTAAGTACAGGCACATTCCCCCGAGGCTAGTAGGGTGAAGTGCCTTGCCCAAGGACACGACTTCATTTGGCACGGTCAGGATTCAAACTGGCAACCTTCTGATTAATAGCCGGATTCCCTTAACCGCTTAGCCATCTGACCCCCACGTTGGAGAGGAAAAAGCTTGGAAGCACTGTTCGGATCCTGCATCTGCGGCGCCCCTTCGGCGGCGTTTTGCTGCTTGTGCAAAGCCTAGCACGGCTTTGCCTAGAATGCGCACTAATTCTGCCACTGGGGGCAGAAAAGTGGGAAATAAATCCACAGGAGTTGTTTCCCAGATGTTAAGAAGTTCTTCTCTTGTAGAGAACTCCTAAAATCTAAGCAGAACACTGAATTAACAGAAAAACAAGGCAAAACATAATCGGCACCATCTTGGATCGCCTATGCAGGGAACAGCATAAGAGATGTTGTTTTAGTAGCTGAGGTGGGGGCTGATTAGAGCAGTTCGCTGATGGCCCTATAGTTCACAGAGCGCCTCCTTAGCATTTGCAATGGGGGAAATGTAGCCTACACTGGACAGTTGTAAATTCCAGTGGTAAATAAAATCTGCATCTAAGGGTGTTTTCACACATGGCAGGTTTGGTTAGATGAAAACGAACTTTGATGCGATTGCTCTGTTAGCAAACCAGGACTAAAATGTAGACCATCATTTAATTTTTTGGTCCGGACCAAGAAATTCAAGAGAACTAAACTACAAGTGTGAACACGACAGTCATAAAGCTCCACCAGCAATGAGCAGTAGCCTCATTAGAAAATAGTATAGAGTTTTTGCACCATTTTGTGTTGATGTAAGCACGCAAGCCACAGTCCAATTTTAGGGAGCAAACATTCGAGAGCAGGATCAACGGAAGAGCAAGCAGAGATCGTAGCTTCTAGCTTCAAAGTTCCAAACTAATACGCGTCTCCCATTTGTGCCATATGTGCCCTGTCAATAAATAAAGAACAATAACTGCACATTGCACTTTGTATAATTAAATTACATCCGTATCATTTTGCACATATACAGTGAGGAAAATAAGTATTTGAACACCCTGCTATTTTGCAAGTTCTCCCACTTCATGGAGGGGTCTGAAATTGTCATCGTAGGTGCATGTCCACTGTGAGAGACATAAAAAAAAAAAAGATCCAGAAATCACAATGTATGATTTTTTTTACTATTTATTTGTATGATACAGCTGCAAATAAGTATTTGAACACCTGAGAAAGTCAATGTTAATATTTGGTACAGTAGCCTTTGTTTGCAATTACAGAGGTCAAACGTTTCCTGTAGTTTTTCACCAGGTTTGCACACACTGCAGGAGGGATTTTGGCCCACTCCTCCACACAGATCTTCTCTAGATCAGTCAGGTTTCCGGCCTGTGGCTGAGAAACACAGAGTTTGAGCTCCCTCCAAAGATTCTCTATTGGGTTTAGGTCTGGAGACTGGCTAGACAACGCCAGAACCTTGATATGCTTCTTACGGAGCCACTCCTTGGTTATCCTGGCTATGTGCTTCGGGTCATTGTCATGTTGGAAGACCCAGCCTCAACCCATCTTCAATGCTCTAACTGAGGGAAGGAGGTTGTTCCCCAAAATCTCGCAATACATGGCCCCGGTCATCCTCTCCTTAATACAGTGCAGTCGCCCTGTCCCATGTGCAGGAAAACACCCCCAAAGCATGAGGCTACCACCCCCATGTTTCACAGTAGGGATGGTGTTCTTGGGATGGTACTCATCATTCTTCTTCCTCCAAACACGTTTAGTGGAATTATGATTATCTGACCACATGGCTTTCTCCTATGACTCTTCTGGATCATCCAAATGGTCATTGGCCATGCATGATTTCAAACCATGACGTCTCAGTGTATTACCAACAGTAACCTTGGAAACTGTGGTCCCAGCTCTTTTCAGGTTATTGACCAGCTACTCCCGTGTAGTTTCGGGCTGATTTCTCACCTTCCTTAGGATCATTGAGACCCCACGAGGCGAGATCTTGCATGGAGCCCCAGTCCGAGGGAGATTGACAGTCATGTTTAGCTTCTTCCGTTTTCTAATGATTGCTCCAACAGTGCACCTTTTTTCACCAAGCTGCTTGGCAATTTCCCCGTAGCCCTTTCCAGCCTTGTGGAGGTGTACAATTTTGTCTCTAGTGTCTTTGGACAGCTCTTTGGTCTTGGCCATGTTAGTAGTTGGATTCTTACTGATTGTATGGGGTGGACAGGTGGCTTTATGCAGCTAAAGACCTCAAACTGGTGCATCTAATTTAGGATAATAAATGTAGTGGAGGTGGACATTTTAAAGGCAGACTAACAGGTCTTTTGAGGGTCAGAATTCTAGCTGATAGACAGGTGTTCAAATACTTATTTGCAGCTGTATCATACAAATAAATAGTTTTAAAAAATCATACATTGTGATTTCTGGATTTATTTTTTTGAGTATGTCTCTCAGTGGACATGCACCTACGATGACAATTTCAGACCCCTCCATGAAGTGGGAGAACTTGCAAAATAGCAGGGTGTTCAAATACTTATTTTCCTCACTGTATATAAATATATATTTCCATATTGGGTATATTTAAACATAAATAAAACATTTAATTAATCACAAAAAAGGGAATCAGGTGGCTGAGCGGTTAGGGAATCGGGCTAGTAATCTGAAGGTCGCCAGTTCCATTCCCGGCTGAGCCAAATGACGTTGTGTCCTTGGGCAAGGCACTTCACCCTACTTGCCTCGGGGGAATGTCCCTGTACTTACTGTATGTCGCTCTGGATAAGAGCGTCTGCTAAATGACTAAATGTAAATGTAGGTAATAACAGAAGACTTTTATACGGGAGCCCTTGCAATATCTGCTGATAGAAAAGAAAATCGCCGCCTTGAAATGCAGGAAAATAAATGGCCGAACGCGCAACTGAAAGCAATTTAACAGTAAACAGGAGTGAAATAGCCTTAAATTAGCTCATCACAGTGTGATTTTTTGAAAAAAATTATAAAATGCATATCTAGGATAAGTCAAGCCAGCAGGGTCCTAGAATTTGTGTGAAGTGCCCAAATGACCCCTGCTTGATGCTTCTAGTGTTGAGTTCAACCATAGCTATGCGTCTAAGACAGTATTGTCCTAACCTTTGGTAGATGAAGAAACAATCTTTTGTTTTAAAATAGTTATTTGAAATTAAAGCTGACGAGGCCATTTGAAAGACTCAACAGTGCCAGTAAGTCCCAGTTTTGTGTAACACTCAAGCCAATGTGCGTTAAAAAGGTTAAACATCTTGTGATTGTTCTGCCTACCTATTCAGAGTGCTGATCCTCCACTTGAAGCGATACAGCTTCAATGCCCAGCTGTCTCTTAACAGCAAGCTAGGCCAACAAGTGGTGATTCCCAGATACCTGACGTTGCTGTCCCACTGCACAGATGCAACACGCCCTCCCCTGAGCCTAGGCTGGAGTGCACACACTGCCATGTAAGACTATTACTGTCAACTATCTCAAATACAGCACACACCTTTCAGCATCATTAGTAGCACAAAGTAGTCACATTAAACAATTAAACATGACACATATTTTTGGTACTTGCAGGTTGCGAACGCTTAAGGGCTCCCAGTCAGTGAATTCCTCATCCTCACTTCTCAGGTAAGCTACTGATTGCGCCATGGGACAAAATATTACTAATCACTCAGTGTTCAAATAAAATGTGGCTTTGATGGGGCTCAAATCAAGGAATATGTGAAACTAGAGAGGGTACAATTTCTGGGGAAATTGTAGGGTGTGCTTGCTTACTTGCGTTGGTTGCAGGGGTCCGTATTTAAATTACATTTCTGTATATTTTATATTAAAATGCATAGCCTACTTATTATTTATAAAGATTACATAGATTTAAAAGCATTTTTTTTCTGCTCATTTACAACTCAAAATACTAAGAGTGAAGAGTAGAATGAAATAGTTGTCTTCTCATTTCCCCTGCAAGAGGGAATAGTGATCAGCAACCTCATAGTTGAGTCAAAACGAATACATTTGGCAGACCAGTGTTCAAATAGTATCATCTGCTAACTGAAAATATGCCCCCAAAAGCGTAAATAAGCTTGACATTTATTTCGGGGAAAATCACTCATTCATAAGAATGTCAGTGTTAGCGATCATTGTCAGTAACAAGGCAAAATGCGATATAGCCCTGCTGTGTGGAGAAGCTGCCCCGTTAAATTGTAGGCTACAACTACTACTAGACTGTCTTGGTAGCGATTGCGTTGGTTGAATTCGATTTAACGTTACTTCCGTTGTACGGTCTAGGCTGAAATGAATTATTTTCATGAACAGATTGAAGTTTAGGCAGTGGCAATGGAGTTCAGGTTAGTAGTCACTAACATGTGCTGCCGTTTGACTTCCTACGAAGGCTACTGTAAACAGCTGTGATGTTTTTTTTAGCTACTAGACTACTGTAGGCTACAGTACAGCGTTGCAGTGAGCTACACTGGTTTGAAACCACAGGTAATTTTAATTTCACCAACAAATCGTTCACTTTTAATCTAATGTCAAAATAAATCCTACAACGAAAATGTATTTGTGAGGAATGTTTATTTTAACGATTGAAAACAGATGCATCATAGACCGCTGTAGTATGTGTTGCCCGAGCAACAGAGGCTAATGTCATGATGCTAATGCTTCAGTGAAATAGTAGACTACTGTTTCGGAAAGTAGATGTAACTACTTCCTTATATCAGCTTATATTGTATATTACACTTCACAATTGTGTTTCATATCACAAAGTAAAATGGGTAAATAGTTAACACCCTGGCCTCTTTGCTTGTGGCGTTTCTGCAGCTCCCTTGCAGTAAAGCAGTTAGCCGAGCTATCTCCCAGAAGAACGAGCTGCTAAACTAATGTTATGCTAGAGGTAGTCACGCGATATTTCGTGACGTCAGTAGCGTCAGTGACTGTGGCTAGCAAGTTAGCCACCGTTAGCTTCACTTTTGCCACAAAAACTTAATAAAAACCTAAATCGTGCAACGGAACATAAATCCCAATAGAACCAACGCAATCGCGACCAAGACGAACCTTTTGACATTGACGTTGTCTATGTAGTCCAAATATTGACTGAGCCTTAGGGTCGCGAAAATAAACAATAATAATAATAATAATAAATATATATGTGAGATAACAATGGTTTGTGCTCGCCGAAGGCAAGAACAGCCCAATTAAATCCACAAGCTAGTCCCACATGAAGGTTATATCCATACTTGCAAGAGTTTCAAATTAGGGATGCACCAAATCCATATTTTTGGGGTTTGGCCAAATACCGAATCCACTGGTTAAGATTCTGCCAAAACCAAATACCGAATCCTACTCCCATCAGTCCATTAACACAGTAACACATTAATGAAGTAAACAACATCCACGGCAGGGTATTTTTCATTTTATTTTAACTGCAAAAAAAAAAAAAATAGGCAACATTGTCAGGAAGGCAAGTGGGAAAAACTATTTCCCACTTGCCTATCTCAAGATCCAATCAATATCCAAAATATTAGCCTTTTAGATTTCTTTTTGTCAGATGTTTCATGCGCAAATGTTCTAAAAGCCGAGATGTTGTGTATTGTTTAGGTCCTTGCCACCACAATACAAATAGGCATTGCAAATTGAGCATATAGCTCGACTTCAATCGCCTTCTTTTGACTGAAAGTACTGCCCAACAACACTTTCTGCTCACAAGTTCCATTTTCACTTTTTCCCAGCCTACTGCATGGAGTCTTCCACCTACGTAAACACCTTCCTGTAATCAACAGCGGCGTCATTACTTCAACCAGTATAGCGCGCGTATGGAGGACCAAACCTGCCATATTTAAAAATGAATGAATGAATAAATAAATGTCCACATCCATGCATTTAGACATAAATAAATGAATACATGTACTAATTAATGCACAATTGTCAATCAATATTACCTTATAATTTACATGTATTTATGTATTTATTTGTGTATTCATTTATTTATTTATTCATTCATGTATTCATTCATTTATTCATTCATTTATTCATTCATTTATTTCTTCTTCTCAATATGTTAATGAGATGTGTCAATCAAAATACGTAGGCGGTATTTGACACACCATTGGCTAATCGTTTTCCACGCTTTGTATTCGATTATGTAGCCTTACATCCATCCTTGCTGTCATGGACAACATAGCTTACATGGACAGGCTGGCCGACCTTGTTGAAAACAAAGATTTAATTCACCATATATGATATTTGGATAAACAAACATGTTATAAAGATTTTACTACGTTAGTTGTGGGCTATCACTTAACACCCAACTTCACTACGCTGACCTGCCAACCATGTGTTTTACCCGATAAAAACGTAAATATTTTTAAATAAAAAATCCTTGTTGATTGTCAAACTAACATATTTGTCCTGTGTGTAAGAGCGAGATAGACAATCTGGCATATAGCCCCCAATCAAGCAGAAGAGAAATTTGTGAAGATTGACGACACAAAGTTAATCATCGAAGATGAAAAGTAGCATAGTCCTAAATGGAGTTGTATGCCCCATAGCACATATTTTACAAAGACTACGGCAACAAAAGCCAAACGTTGCCACGTTATGTTGGGAATGGGATGCCGTTGCGACGGTTATTGTTGGAGCAACAAGTTGCCTAAATAGCCTGTAGCCTATGCCATGTTTATGTACATGTCAGCTTTACATGTAGAAAAGAAAATCTCAGAGAAGGTGAAAGGCTTGGTGACCGGCGTGAAGAAATGCGCGCCTAGTGTGAACAGCATCGCGCCATTCGTAGTATATTGTGGCGCTCCAGGGCGCTTCGCAGCCAGTGTGTCCCAGGCGTTAGCTAGATTGAATCTATGGCTCTGGATTGATTGCAATGTCTGAACATCAGTTTCCACGCCTACTGGCCTCCTCTCATTATCATATTGGGAACAATGAATGAATGAATAAATAAATGAATACATAAATGAATATATAAATGAATGAATGAATAAATCAATAAATCAATAAATCAATACATAAATGAATACAAAATAAATCAATACATAAATGTCAAATATATGTAACTATTGATTGACAATTGTGCATTAATTAATATATATATTTGTTTATTTCTGTCTAAATGCATGGATGTGGACATTTATTTATTCATTCATTCATTTGTAAATATGGCAGGTTTGGTCCTCCATACGCGCGTAGTGCAAGCGTAGGGTTTGACTCGGTGGAAAAGAATTCTACGGTTTGGCTGAAACCGAACCCTGTCATAAAGCCTGGATTCGGTGCATCCCTTGTTTACGGTGTTTTCACACTGCAGCGACGTGAGCGACGCAACAACATGCTTTCCATTCATTTTCAATGGAGCCAGGCGAATCGCTTGAGTGGTGCATTGTGGGTAGCGACGCAACACAATCCAAGCAATCAAATGAGGAGCGATTTTCACTAACAATGGCCAATCTGAGTGTTTTCTTGTTTCTCATAACGTAGCAACCATGGTAAACATTTCTAGCTTTCAGTTCCAAGATGGAGGGAAACTAATCGACTGTGTGGCTGCATATCCAGTCCTGTACAATAAATCTCTGTATTTGTACAAAGACATGAATTTAAAAAATGAGGCCTGGCACAGGGTTGCCAACGTTGTCGGTGCTCCTGGTGGGTTTTTTGTACTTTCAAATTCAATCTTGTCACATTACGTAATTTTTATTCTGTGGTAACTAGCTAGCTAGCCCAGCTGGAATTCCCTAATCGTATCGATAAATTAGCAGAGACTTTGAGTAACATAACAAAATGTTTTTACACGTATGTTTGTCGTGTATGTCTATTAAACATTTTTGTATTTTGTATAGGCTACAAGTTGTATTTCGATCTATATTGCGAGTACGTAAACCCAAGTCTGCACACTTTGCCATGACGTTGTACAAACTACAACGGTGACTTAAGAGAACTACAACTCTGCATTAATCTGTCTGACACGTCCCCGAGCGTGGTGCACTGTGCGAAAGCGAGCGATGGCAAGCGATTTGTGTCGTTGCAGTGTGAACGCACCGTTAGATACTGTAATGCACACTGGCCATCTGAAAGCGAGCAGGTTTTTATCTGCTCGCTTTCAGATGTAACATCTAATGTGGAGGTGTTAGACATCCTTGTATCATGCTCTTTGCAGTCAGTCATGCTTTATTGTTGTTTCCAGGAAAGGCTGTGTGAAGGCCGGCAGCTCGAGCAGCGTCCTGGTGGATTCTGATGGCGAGGAGGAACCGAGCAGGAAGGTGGCAATCCGCAAGCGCCGTTTTTGCGATTGCATGCCTGACGACGAGCGAACAGACGAAGTAGGCAGCAAAGGAATTAAGAAATAAGTTCCATTTTTGATTGTGGTTGTGTTTTTGATGTTTAATTTTACTGCACGTCTTACAACATTTGTTTGTCAAAGCATACACGGTCATCAGATACATAGTGATTTTGTCTAACTTAATCTGTGCCTGCTATTTCAAGGCCTTTTCACCCATAATGTCCCTCAATGTCTCAAGACTTAATCAGCCCCCTCTTCAAGAATCTCTCAACACAGAGCCTATGGCCAATTTCTGACTTCCTGCTCCAAGGAACTGGAAATAGTGTCTGGTGCTCATCTTCAGGACCACCTTCATTACTTTTTTGGGATGTTCCAGTGGTTTTAGTTTTTGACACAGCACTGAGACGACACTTCTCAGGGTCAACAACAACCTCCTGAGTGCTGCTGTTGATGGCTCCCCCTGCTTCCTGGTTCTCCTTGACCTCAGTGCAGTGTTTGACACAGTTGACCACTCCATCTTTATTGAATGCCTTGGAGCCAGCACCTGCCTCACCAACACTGCTCTGAACTAGTTCTGCGCCTACCTCTGAAAGGTGTCAGACCCATCCTGTTACATATGGTTTATCACAGGGGTCTGTCCTTGATCATATCCTTTCTATTCTTTACATGCACCCCTTCAGCCAAGTTATCCATAATAATTAAGATAAAAGGTTACCAAAAATTTAATAACTATAACTAAATAGTTACTAAATAAAAAGGTCACTCATTCCATTGTTATGCAGACAACACTCAGGTCTGCATTAACACCAACCATTCTCCCTTAGTTTCCTGCACCCTTCTCCCCAGTGAAGCAAAACTTCCTCCAGCTTATTTATGGCACTAAAATGGAGGCCTTTTTGTTGGTAACTTCCCATCAGATCCTACGCACACGTGTAATTCACTTTTTCTTTGACAAAAAAGCAATCCCTCTCCTCCTTCACATACAGCAACCACTACAAAAAACTTTCCATCATGAAAACATTGTCAAGCTCTGACCTTCTCTCTTGCTGTCAGCATAGATGGAAAAAGTACACACACCCTTCACTCAAGTAGAAGTACAGATACTTGTGTTTAAAAAGACTGGTAAAAGTTGAAGTGTTGACTACACTTAAAGAACTATGGGCTCTGATATATAGTTTACTGAAGTAAAAAGTTGCCATTACAGCTGAGTCAGATGGCTGAGCGGTTAGGGAACCGGGCTAGTAATCTGAAGGTTGCTAGATCGATTCCCGGCTGTGCCAAATGATGTTGTGTCCTTGGGCAAGGCACTTCACCCTACTTGCCTCGGGGGGAATGTCCCTGTACTTACTGTAAGTCGCTCTGGATAAGAGCAACTGCTAAATGACTAAATGTAAATGTACAACTAAATTGTTTGTTGGAGTTCTTGTACAAACTCGGAAACTGTGCTTCAAACCTGCTTTTCCAACCTTCTTACTTGCTAACATTCAGTCCATCGACAACAAAATGGATGAACTTAACGCTCGTGTCAAATTCCAACGGGACATCAGGAACTGCTGTGTACTGGCGTTCGTCGAGACCTGGCAGTCTCCGAAGATCTCCGACACGGCGGTTACACCGTTGGGATTCACCATATACTGCCAGGACAGAACAGCTGATTCAGGGAAGTGCAGGGGCGGAGTTATCTGTGTTATGGTTAACTCTTTTTGGGCTACGGATGTAGCGGTACTAGCATCCCACTGCTCTACGGTCCTTGAGCTGCTAACTGTAAAAATCAGACCCTTCTATCTGCCTCGGGAATTCACTGCGATCGTCATGAGTGCAGTCTACATCCCCCCCAGGCAGACAAAGCCGCTGCTTTGGATGAACTGTATGGGATTATCAATGGTCTGGAAAAGGTGCACCCAGAGGCAGCCTTCATTGTTGTTGGTGATTTCAACAGAGCCAACATGAAGAAAGTCCTGTCCTGGAGTCCAGCTACCATGGCTCTGACCCCAGGCGCATGTGGAGTGGACTTAAAGCCATTACAGACTACAAAGGGAGAGGCTCCAGTGAGACCCAGTCCTCTGTCCTACTGCCAGACGAGCTGAATTCTTTCTACGCTCGCTTTGAAAGGGACAGTGCCCCCCCCTGCAGTGGAGCTACCTGAAGGCCTAGCCAGTGGTGTGCCTACACTAACCCGAGCCAAGGTGAGGTAGTGCTTCAAAAAGATCAACCCTCGCAAGGCACCTGGCCCAGACAGCATATCAGGTAGGACCCTCAGGGGCTGCGCTGACCAGTTAGCAGGGGTCTTCAGTGACATCTTCAAACTCTCCCTCAACCTGTCTATACTCCCCACCTGCTTCAAGAGGACCACCATTATCCCTGTGCCCAAGAACACCAATGTCACATGTTTGATCGACTATCGCCTGATAGCACTGATCTTTGTCATCATGAAGACCTTCAAGCGGCTAGTCAAAAAATGAATCTGCTCCTCACTCTCCCCCACCCTGGACCCTATGCAGTTTGCACACCGGTCCAACAGGTCTACAGACAATGCTCTGACTATGCACACCGCTCTCTCCCACCTGGACAAAGGGAATACGTATGTAAGGATGCTGTTCATTGACTAAAGCTCAGCATTCAACACCATCATCCCCTCCAGACTGGTCTCCAAGCTTGTGGACCTGGGACTAAGCACCTCCCTCTGCAAGTAGATCTTCCACTTCCTGACGGGGAGGCCACAGGTGGTGAGAATCGGTGACCGCTCCTCATCCGTACCGATCACCAACACAGACACCCCTCAGGGCTATGTGCTCAGCCCTCTCCTGTTCTCCTTGTACACTCACGACTGTGTGGCACCTCACAGCTCCAACCTCTTGACGAGTCACCCTGACATCATGGTGCCAGGACAATAACCTCTCCCTCAACATCAGCAAGACTAAGGAGATGATTGTGGACAATAGGAGGCGGCAGGAGGAGGAGCATGCACCCCTACTCATCAACAGATCTGAAGTGGAGAAGGTCAGCTGCTTCAAGTTCCTCGGGGTGAACATCAGCAACAACCTCACCTGGTCTGGTCACACAGTGGTCAAAGCAGCCCGTAAACGCCTCTTCTTCCTGAGTATACTGAAGAAGTTTGGTATGGACTCAGTCATCCTCAATAACTTTTACAGATGCACTATAGAAGCATTCTGACTGGGTGCATTACAGTGTGGTATGGGAGCTACACAGACAGGGACCCTCAAGGCCCTATGAAGTGTGGTCCGTTCTGCTGTGTTCATCATCGGCAGGAAGCTCCCAGCCCTACAGGACACCTACCAAACACACTGCCTAAGGAAAGCTGGCAAGATTCTAAGAGACTGTTACCACCCTTCCTTCAGTCTTATTTACCCCATTGCCTTCTAGCAGGCGTTACCGCAGCATCCGGTCCTGCACACGCAGACTGGACAACAGTTTCTACCCAAGGGCCATCAGGCTTTTGAATGGACATTGATATGGACACTAATACACTTCACACTAGTCACTTTAAACACTGTCACTTTCAGCTACTGGTCACACAGTAACATTGCACTACTGTACCTCACTGTACTTCGCCATCAGGCTCCTGTATGGTCATTGGCTTAGTCACTGATTGTCATCTTAGTTACTTACACACTGTCACTCTCAGCTGCTGGTTGCACTATCTGTAATTTTGCACTATTGTACTGAACTCCACCTAGGTTGGAATATGTTATAGGTTGAATAGGTTATATGTGCATTTAGGGTTAGTATAGTGTATTTATTTATTGTTATCTGTATATTTAGGAAGTTTTAGTATTAGGGTTAGTATAGTGTATTATTTATTGCTATCTGTATATTTAGGAAGTTTTATTTAAGCTCAGCATAGATATTATGTTCTGTGTACGTTATGTTATGCCACGTGCTTGCGTTGTCTTGTCTTAAGAATTTCAGTGCCCAGTCTCACCTTGTGTTGTTCTGTGTACCTGACAAATAAAAGACTTGAGACTACCTGTTTTAGTGTCACGCTGGTAACTGGACATCACATCATATTAATACATTTATACAAAAATTAACTATATGCACACTCAGTGCATTGGCCAGGAATCCTTTTTGACACCGACAGTTTCTAACATCTCCCTCATATATGGCCATGGGTGATCAGGAATGTCTCTATTCTCAGTCATGTCTCGACATTGCTAACTCCTTCTGTCTCATCCATTGCCATTCTTGTTGCCTTCTGCCTTGCAGCTTTGTTGCTTCAAAGCTCTTGGTAGCTTCGTAGACTAGCTTACGTTTGTTGTGCGTGTGCAGGAAATTTAAAAAGGCGCGCAAAGACAATAAATAATATTGATAATGCCACCAAATAATCTAAAAATTAATCTGCTCCTCACTGCCCCCCACCCTGGACCCTATGCAGTTTGCATACCGGTCCAACAGGTCTACAGACGATGCCATTGGGCAATAAATATATAAATTATATAGCTGAATCCATTTACCGACATCAACTAATAAATACATTTATTTTAGTGCTGTCAGTTAAACGGGTTATTAACGGCGTCAATTTTTTTATCGCAGGATTAACGCTCTTTTTGGCCTAGCAAACTTTTTAGTTTTTTTCACATGCTGTTGCAACAACTACTGACGTTAGGAAAACTACAATACCACACCGGATCTAGCTAGACCGGAAACAAAACAACAAGCATGCCCCACACACTTGTTTGGGCTTGCGAGCCGGCTAAAGAGTAGTAGCAGAGCCCGTTTACGGATATCAGACATTCTCTGGTATTAGGCTAACGTTACGTTTTTAGTGGATGGCGAGCACGAGACGCCAATAAGATTCTGAATGGAAAGTTTACTTTAAAAAAGTTACCAAATGGTTCCATTGACAAGACCAAAGTGATCTGTGTGTTTTGTAGTTGTGAACTGAGCTATCATCGCAGCACGTTGTCCAGTCTGAAATACCACTTGATGGCCAAGCACATAGCTGATGCAAATTCTCCGCCCCCTCGTCAAAGCCAGGCGATTGCAATGTTGTTTTCAAAAAAAAAAAAAACATTTGCACAAAGCAATACGAACCACTTTTCCATGTTGATAAGAGCATTAAAATTAGAAAAAAGAATGGAACAAAAAGAAATCAAGGGACATTGAGAAGTTAAAAATGTGCGATTAATTGCGATTAACCGCGAGTTATGTATGACATTAATGCAATTAATCGCGATTAAATATTTTTATCGTGTGACAGCACGAATTTATTTATTTCAAAATTACGTTTTTGTAAAGACAACATTTATTTATTTCATGGGACTTTTATTTCCTAATGCCACATTTATTTATTTTTTGAGACTTTTACACACCACATTTATTTCCACTTATATTTCCACACCACATTTATTTCTGTGCTGTATTTATTTCCGATCTCACATGCAAACGAGAGGGGCGTGGTTATCTTCAGAACAACGCAGCTGCACACAAGATCGAAGGCAGATAGGGACACCTAGATAGCTATGTTACCTGTATGGGGGATGACAGTGGCATCGCACTGCCGAAAAGCATACAATGTGGACAAGCTTTACCCATAATGGCTTTGTCGTCTCTACCTTTTTATCATTGGTTCCCAATGGAAGTGATGGTGACCTAGTAGCTTACGTGTGGGGACTTGCTCTTTGATAGCTGCGAGGTGGCGCTGAAGTTACCTTTGTAAACATTGCTTTAGCTCGTGTGACATGTAACTCGTCTGCAAAGCTAACAATCACTGCCACCACTACGTTTTCCTTGGTGGTATGTTGGTTATCACCAGTCTCAACGTTGGCAACTGTAGGCCAAGTGGCTGGCTAGCCGGCTAGCTAGCTGGCGAAATAATAAAAGGACGACATCAGTGTGGCCATTTCAGCTAGAGCTAGCTAGTGTTGTGCTGTATTGTCACAGACCTGAACAGCCAAACCCGTTTTGTCTCTGACTGGTCATTAAAACGAGTCTAGTGGTCGTGGTTTGATTGAATATTGAATAATTACATATACTACAGAGGGTACAATTTCTGAGGAAATTGTAGGGTGTGCTTGCTTATGTTTGTTGCACATTACAATTTACAGCTGATATTTCTGTATATTTTATATAAAAATGCATAGCCTACTTATTATTTATAAAGATTACATAGATTTAGAAGCTGCTCATTTACAACTCAAAATACTAAGAGTGAACAGTAGAATGAAGTTGTCTTTTTTTCCCGTGCAAGAGGGAATGGTGATCAGCAACCTCATAGTTGGATCATAACAACTACATGTGGTAGACGGGTGTAAAAATTGACCTAATCTCTATGATTTAAATGTCATTGTAAGTTTTTCCCTTCTCGTGCTATTTTCAGGCATTTAGCCTACTCATATTGCATTTATTCATTAATAAAGAACCCCCTTTGAAGATTATTTTAACAACGACGTTACCAGCAGTAGCTATCTCAGATGGAATCGCGAGTCAAATAGTAGAATACCATCTGCTAACTGAAAATATGCCCCCAAAAACGTAAATAAGCTTGACATTTATTTAGGGGAAAATCCCTCGTTCATAAAAATGTCAGTGGTAGCGATCATTGTCAGTAACAAGGCAAAATGCAATATAGCCCTGTGTGGAGAAGCTGGCCCGGTAAATTGTATTACTACTACTAGACTGTGTTTGTCTTGGTAGCGATTGCGTTAGTTGAATTTGATTTAACGTTACTTCCGTTGTACGGTCTCGGCTGAAATGAATTATGTTCATAAACAGATTGACAAACTTTAGGCTGTGGCAATGGAGTTCAGGTTAGTAGTCACTAGTCAGATAGTTTCCCCTATTGAAAGACTTTTGATTTAAGTAAGGTTAGTGCCGAACATGTGCCGCCGTTTGACTTACTACTGGTACTGTAAACGGCTGGGGAGATGTTTTTGTTAGCTACTGTACTAGACTAGGCTACAGCATTGCAGTGAGCTACACTGGGTTGAAACCACAGGTAATGATAATTTCACCCACAAATTGTTTACTTGTAATCTTATGTCATAATAAATCCTACAACGAAAATGTATTTGTGAGGAATGTTAATTTTAACGATTGAAAACAGATGCATCATAGACCGCTGTAGTATGTGTTGCCTGGGCAACAGAGGCTAATGTCATGATGCTAATGCTTCAGTGAAATAGTAGACTACTGTTTACGAAATTAGATGTACTTCCTTAATAATATTAGCTTATATTGTACATTACACATTACAATTGTGTGTCATATCACAAAGTAAAATGAGCAAATAGTTATCACCCAGGCCTCTTTGCTTGTGGCGTTTCTGCAGCTGCCTTGCAGTAAAGCAGTTATCTCCCAGAAGTTAACGAGCTGCTAAACTAGTGTTCTGCTAGATAGTCACGCAAGTTTTCGTGACGTTAGTGGCGCCAGTGACTGTGGCTAGCAAGTTGCCGAAGGCAAAGTACACCCAATAATATATGTGAGATAACAATGGTTTGTGCTCGCCGAAGGCAAACATACCCCAATTATACTATCTGGGTTTGGGTATTGTGTACCGTGTTGAATGGGTCTTGGTTTGGACACGTCTCGGTTAGTCATGTCGTGTCATGTCATCATCTACCGCTTGTCCGTGGGTCAGGTCGCGGGGGCAGCAACCTAAGCAGGGAGGCCCAGACTTCCCTCTCCCCGGCCACTTTCACCAGCTCTTCCTGGGGGACCTCAGATTTGGAGGTGCTGATTCGCATCCCAGCCGCTTCACATTCGGTTGCAAACTGCTCCAGTGAGAGCTGAACGTTGCGGCCCGATGAAGCCAACAGGACCACGTCATCTGCAAAAAGCAACCACCCGATCCTGAGGTCACCAAACCGGACCCCCTCAACGCCCTGGCTGCGCCTCGAAAATTCTGTCAATATAAGTAATGAACAGAGTCAGTGACAAAGGGCAGCCCTGGCGGAGTCCAACCCTCACCGGAAACAAGTTTGACTTACTACCGGCAATGCGGACCAAACTTTGGCACCGGTCGGACAGGGACCGGACAGCCCCGATCAGGGAATCCGGTACCCCGTACTCTCGGAGCACCCCCCACATGAGCCCCCAAGGGACATGGTCAAACGCCTTTTCCAAATCCACAACACATGTGTAGACTGGTTGGGCGAACTCCCATGTACCCTCCAGGACTGCGGGGGGTATAGAGCTGGTCCACTGTTCCACGGCCAGGACGAAAACCACATTGCTCCTCCTGAATCCGAGGTTCGACAATCCGACGGACCCTCCTCTCCAGGACCCCTGAATAGACTTTCCTAGGGAGGCTGAGGAGTGTGATCCCCCTAAAGTTGGAGCACACCCTCCGGTCCCCCTTTTTAAAGAGGGGAACCACCACCCCGAGTCGTGTCAACTAAGACAGCGACCTCTGCCCCAGAGATAGAAGGGCCCCCCCCGATGTCCCCCAATCCAGGACGTCCCCCGTCGAGGTCAGCAGCGCACTATCCCCACCGTATACATTGTTGACAGAGCACTGCTTCCCCCACCTGAGTTGCCGGATGGTGGTCCAGAACCTTTTTGAAGCCATTCGGAAGTCGTTCTCCATGGCCTCGGCGAACTCCTCCCATGCCCGGGTTTTTGCCTCCGCGACCGCCAAAGGTCCCCCCTGGAGGTGGGCGTTGAAGCTCCCTCTGACAGAGGGCAGAGGGTTCTGGCAGCCGTTCCCAGCAGACCATCACATTACGTTTGGGCCTGCCAGGGCTGACCGGTGTCCTCCCCCACCATCGAAGCCAACTCACCACCAGGTGGTGATCAGTTGACAGCTCTGCCCCTCTCCTCACCCGAGTGTCCAAGGCATGCGGCCTCAAGTCCGACATGACTACAAAGTCATTGAATCATCGAACTGAGACCTCGGGTGTCCTGGTGCCAGGTGCACATATGGACACCCTTATGCTTGAACATGGTGATCGTTATGGACAAGCCGTGTCTAGCACAGAAGTCCAATAACAAAACACCGCTCGGGTTCAGATCGGGGAGACGTTCCTCCCAATCACGCCCCTTCAGGTCTCACTGTCATTGCCCACATGAGCATTGAAGTCCCCGAGGAGGACGAAGGAATCCCCGGGAGGAGCGCTTTCCAGCACCCCACCCCCCCCCCCCCCCCGAGATTCCAAAAAGGGTGGGTACTCTGAGCTGCCGTTTGGTGCGTGACCCGCTTCTGGGCAGGGGCAACTGAGAACCATTGTTATTTTTCTTCATGGTAGGTTTTTGAGCCACGCTTTGTCTGGTCCTTCGCCTGGAACCTGTTTGCCTTGGGTGACCCTACCAGGGGCATAAAGCCCCCGACAACATAGCTTCCAGGATCACTAGGACACGCAAACCCCTCCACCGCGGTAAGGCGGTGACTCAGGGAGGGGAGTTGCAACTTTAAATTGCCAATAATAACAAATGACTTCAATTTGAAGCAGTACTGTAAATCCAAAGGTATGGGTAAAGTCTGGAATGTACGTTCTGTAGAGCACTTATCTGCCTAAGTACCTCTACAAAATCTACAATGTGTGCCAAAATAATATATCCTGACAAGCCATGCTGATCAATTTGATCTATAAGGCCAGCATGCGATCTGACACGACTAATGTCTTCCATCCTCCTACCGAATCTAGGTGTCCCTACTATCTGCCTTCGATCTTGTGTGCAGCTGCGTTGGTCTGAAGATAACCACGCCCCTCTCTTTTGCATGTGAGATCGGCATAAATACAGCACAGAAATAAATGTGGTGTGTAAAAGTCTCAACAAATAAATAAATGTGGCATCAGGAAATAAAAGTCCCATTAAATAAATAAATGTCTTTACAAAAACGTCATTTTTAAATAAATACATGTATTTATTTATCAATGTCAGTAAATGGATTCAGCTATACAATTATATAATGCTTTATTTATATATTTATTGCTATGTTTTTTTATTTCAGAGTTTATTTCATAGCCATATTTATGTATGTATTTATATATTTATTTACCAATTAATGTATTCATTTAATTTTGACTAACTGGCCGTTCCATAACTTTCAAGTGCATTCATGGAATAGATGGATTAGATGAATTGAACCACCTCAGGTCAAGAACAACAGTTTCCTCTTACACCCCCAGAACAAACCTGACTGCTGGACCGTGACACAACTAAATACCTAAAAGCACCCAGTCAATACATGTTTTTAAAACTAGTTTTGAAACATTTCTTTCAGAAGTTGTATCTTACACATACAGTATGGATTTTTGTCTGTTATCTGCCAGTTATTTATTATGTATTCTCTTTTTTTACTGGCACCCTGAGAGTTGGTAGAGAAAATATGGAACACTCACTTCACATGCAAGCCTTCTGTTTTGTGTAAATGTCTGTATGTTTAGATTCATCGGAGTCCAAATGAGTCGGCAGACCTCAATGAGATCAATGATGATGAGATGCTAGCAGCCGTGTTTGAGATGAGTCGACATGACGATGGCCCCTCTGGCCAAGCCCTGGATGACCAGCCGACCAGCAGTCCAGACACAGGCTTTGGAGATAACGATGTTCAGGAGCTGGCCTATCACACAGAGCTTCTAGACACTGAGAACAAACAGTCTGCAGGTAAACTGACCAACTCAGGGACTGTGTAATTAAAATGAAAATCACAATACAACTTGTATGTGGATGTAATGAACCTTATGAATGCGTAAAATTCAAATTATATTTTTCCAACTACAAGAATAATACAGATACATAAATTATGAGAAAACAAACAACTAAGGATATCCACAAATATAGCTGCCAGCAACGATGAGGGGGCAAGCAAGCTTTTTGGTGACATCTTCAGAATAGGGTTCTAAGTTTATATATATAGGAGTTGAAAATAGGACCAAATGTGTGGCGTGTGAAAAATTAAGGCTTTAAAAAAAAAGGATGCATTGTAAAGTACAAAATGGTAGAAATTGACGCAGAGGATGCATAATAATAGGTTAAGTCACAAATGACGGCTTTGCCATTTGCTAGTTCTTCTAGCTAAAACCGACAGAATGTGTGTTCTCTTGTACATATCCCTATTTCTAATCAAATAATTAACTGAATAACCTGTCAGTTAGCCACTACTACAGTAAAGTTTTAGCCTTTTGCCCAGTTCGCTTCTCGTGCAGAGCGCGCAAGCAATTGTTTTAGCATTAGTTTGAGCGCAAAATCATTTTTTGAGCGTTATGTAAAATAAACATTAGGTTGGACTCGTATTGTTATTTGCTGAATGTATTTAACAATGAATATTATAATAATAAATATAACTGCAGGCAGCAATGGCAGGTTCATCCTCAACATTGCAAACTATTTCAAAATTGACATGATACAGACATGCATTTCGTACATGTACACAACATTAAGACAATTGGAGCAATGGCTGATTAAGTCATTTTTTGAAATTCTAAACACATTTTCACTGAAGAGCATGTAAAAATCCAAGCTTACATTACATTTACATTTATGTATTTAGCAGACGCTTTTATCCAAAGCGACTTCCAAGAAAAAGTTTTACAAAAGTGCATAGGTCACTGATCATAACAACAAGATAGCCCCAAACATTGCAGGTAGCCAAACATGAAGCATATATTGTGAAACCAAATAAGTCCCAAAGGAAAGAACCGTAAGAGCATGTAGATGCTTGTAGATAAATTACAATTAAACAGCAAGAACCTCAAAAGTGCACCTGTACCTGTGGAAAAAGCAAGCAACTATAATAATATATTTCACAGTGAGTACAATAATATTAAGACAGTTACAACAAACCAACAAGAGCAACAAGTTTCTCAAGAGTCATTGTGATCCTGGGGGAAACTAACATCCGGTCCAGCCAATCATTTCTAAGTGCCGTCATACTCCCGGAACAGGTGCGTCTTGAGCCTTTTCCTGAAGGTGGGGAGACAGTCAGTATCCCTGATGGAGATGGGGAGTTGATTCCACCATTGGGGGCCAGACAGGAGAAGAGATTGTGTTGGGACAGGGCGCTCTTGAGGGGTGGGATCACCAGACGGTTGTCAGAAGAAGACTGTAGCTGGCGGGTGGGGGTGTAAGGCTGGAGGAGAGACTTGATTTAGTCGGGTGCAGTCCCGTTCACCGCTCGGAAGGTCAGTACCAGAGTCTTGAATCTGATACGGATACACGATGGGAAGCCAGTGGACGGAGATGAGGAGCGAGGTAACATGGGAGCATCTGGGTAGATGGAAGACCAGATGGGCTGCCGCATTCTGAATCTCCTGGAGAGGGTGGGTTTCGATGCTGTGAGACCGGCAAGCAGCGAGTTGCAGTAGTCCAACTTTGAGAGGACAAGTGCTTGGACTAGCAGCTGGGTGGAATGCTCAGACGGGTATCTCCTGATCTTCCGGATGTTATAGAGGGTGGATCTACACAACCAGGAGACCGTAGCAATGTGGGCTGTGAGGGAGAGCTTGTCATCCATGGTCACCCCGAGGTTCCTGGCAGAGGACGAAGGGGTCACCGTCCCCAGGGTGATTGAGAGATCGTGGGAGATTTTACCGGGATGATGAGGGGTTCTGTTTTGGCGAGGTTCAGCTGGAGGTGGTGCTTGGTCATCCAGGCGGAGATGTCTGTGAGTCAGGCCTCGGTCCTAGCTGAGATCTCTGGATCAGTTGGGGGCAACGACAGGTACAGCTGCGTGTCGTCAGCATAGCAGTGGTAGGAGAAGCCATGGGAGGTGATGATTGGTCCAAGCGAGGTGGTTTACAGGGAGAAGAGGAGGGTCCAAGGATGGAGCCTGACACTTTGCCTCCCCAGGAGACTTGGTAGGATCTTCCCGACAAGTAGGATGAGATCCACTGAAGTGCAGTGCCAGTGATGCCCATCTCAGAGAGTGTGGCGAGCAGGATTTGATGGTTAACTGTATCAAATGCTGCAGAAAGGTCCAGCAGAATGATGACAGATGACCTTGAAGGCGCTCTGGCAGACTGGAGGGCAGTGGTGACTGACAGGAGGGCGGTTTCTGTGGAGTGGCCAGTCTTGAAGTCGATTGGTTGGGGTCAAGCAGGTTGTTCTGAGAAAGTTTGACAGTTGGTTAGATACAGAGCATTCAATTGTTTTAGAAAAGAAGGGTAGCAGTGATACTGGTCTGTAGTTCTGAGGGATAGCTGGGTTAAGGGAGGGTTTTTTGAGTAGAGGACTAACTCTGGCCTGTTTGAAGGCAGAGGGAAAATTGCCGTAAGTAAAAGAAGAGTTAAGGACATGGAGAAGAAAAGTTATGATGGAGGGAGAGATAGTTTGAAAGACAGGGGGGAAGGAGGGGGGGTTAAGAAGGGTGGAGAAGGTGGAGAAAAGTTTGTGAGGGTTTGAGGCAGAGTTAATTTTGTTAAGAAAGTAATGGGTTTTAGCATCAGTTATGCGGGCAGTGAAGTATTTGAGGAGGGAACAGGGGTGAAAGTAAGCCGGTATGCCGTACCGGTAAGAAATGTCCTCCCGGTACTCCGTACCGGTAAGAAATTATGACACAAGCACAGGCCCATTGCAACAAGGCAAGCAAAACAAGCAATTGCTTGGGGCGCCAAGCTGGCTTGGGGCCCCAAGACAACAACTGGTTAAGAATAAAATGCAACGACAAACGTGTGAGCGCCCCTTTGATAGTCAATGCAGTAAAGTGCAATGACACTGTTATCGGGATCCCCGTCAAGGGGCCCCTCTCATGATCTGTGCTGCTGGCAAAATACAAAAACCTCGTCGGTCGGCAGTCATCTTGAAGCGGAATTATGCTTCAGGAAGCCAAAAAAGGAAGAAGAGAAAGGAAGAGAAGGATACTAAAAAACAAGATAGTGGTAAGTGATAAATCACTCTGGATAAAATAGCTCTACTTGTCTTGGTGTAATTTTGCAGCAGGTAGGCTAGCAAAAATAGGTTTATGTTAGTCCGTTAGACAGAGACTTAGTTTTAACATGCCGCAGTGCTGTGTCCCGTGTTGTTTAAATAGATCTGAGTTCAACAGTCATTCTCGCTGGAGCGGGCTGGGGGACACTTTTTTTTTCTGCCCAAATCAACAAAGCTGCCATATGATGGCACTTGTCTCTGCCGATTGGGCACGCGCATGTGCTATACCTGACTGCCTGACCCTCATCAAACACAGATACAGGTGGGTTAAAGAGTGATACTAGAGTGATAAGAAGTCCTAGTGAATGTTTGATAAGTAGACTATAATTCAGTAAATAACAAACAAATAATAAATAATTAGGCTAAGTTAAATTTTCGGTGCGCGCTATGCGCATGCATTACACCTGTATCATAGTGACACCAAGAAATAAAAACTACTTTCACCCCTTGGAGGGAATGATACTTATCAAGGTCGAGAACGTCTTTGGACTTGCGCCATCTCCTCTCAGCTGCTCGAAGGATGGACTGTTCTCCACGAATAACATCCGTGAGCCACGGGCAGGAGGGAGAAGTTCGCGCAGGCCTGAGAGAGTGATACAGTTATGTGTCAGGATGAGGTTGTGCTGCTTTCCTGCCTTGTGGGTCGCCGGTGTGTTCAGCAGCTTCAGGTCGAAGGAAGCCAGAAAAGACTTGAAGTCAACGGCCTGCGTTCCATCGAGGTGGATGTTGAAGTTCCCGAGGAGTATCAGTGGTGTTTCATCATTCGGGAGGACGCTGAGGAGCATGTCCAGCTCCTCTACAAAGTCAGCTAGCGGCCCTTGTGGGCGATAGAAGCCAACTAAAAATGCTTTGAAAGGATCGGTTAGCATCACATAATGGTGTTCAAATGATTTGGCAGAAACAAAAAAGGGGGGTGGATGGGTATTTAATATGTGGGGAAAAAAACAAAACTGTCCCACCACCTCGCCCGGTTGATTAAGGTGAGTGAGAGAATGAGTGGTTGACGGAGAGAGCAGCTGGAGTTGCAGTGTTGTCTGGGTGGATCCATATCTCTGTCAGCGCAAGAGCGCGCAGAGAAGCTTGGGATGCAAACGCCGGGATGAAGTCTGCCTTGTTCACAGCAGACTGGCAGTTCCAGAGCCCTATAGAAAGAGAGAGGGCAGGTGGAGAAGATCTGGATAGGTAGCCAAGATTAGACGTGGAACGCATATACTTTGTCCTGAATATGCTAATGCATGACTGACGATGGCCTTAATTATAATGTCAACAGAGCTGGGTCTGGGGCGACGAGTACCTTGAAACTCAAATTGCTAGCTAGTTGCCATAAAACAATCTAGCTTTGTACCCTAGAGCCCTGTCCGTGATGAGACTAACTCCAGCTAGCACAAATAATGAAACAAGGTGCCAAGTTGCCGACATTATGGGTTCTTGAGACTTTTTTGTTCCCCATGAGCAATAAGGCATGCATACCAACTTTCAGACATCTTGGCCTGACGGGGTAAAAATGCCACCCTTTTGAAAGTGACAAGTTTGAAGCTTGTTCTGTAAAGTCACCTGTGCTCTGGTCAGGCACATCATGCAGAGATCCATTCTTTAAAAGCTCAGGACTGGGAATGACGTCACACCTGAGTTCAGGGTTGCCAGGTCCAGCAAAGATTTCCAGCCCAACAAGTGCTCAAAATGCATGTTGAAACGGTGAAGCATTAGTAACTACCATACCAAACTTGGGCCACTTTAGACAGAAGGTGGCGCTCCAGGCCACGCCCCAATTTGCCAATTTTCAAAGTGATGCCATTTGCTTCCCATTCGTCCCAAAATTCTGAAATTCATTACATATGCCTTATTTCCCATGAGGAATAAAAAAGCCTCAAGAACTTATAACGGCCGCCATATTGGATTTTTCTGTACAATAAAGATTTGTCTCAAAATGAACTGGAGCTCCGATTGACTTGTAATACTAAACTGATTTCTAAGACATGTGTTTGCATAGGGTGATAAGCACTAAGGAATATATCACAAAATGTCCAAATTATGAACATACGGGTGAATTTGCACTTGTGGCACATAATTCATGTGACCATAAATACCGTAATTTATAGCCTATTGGTTTGTCTGTCCAACAGAAAACAGTGTCAACTGGACACCCGTAACTTATAACAAGTAACTTATTTTATGCCAGAGATTCCGTTTTTGTAGTTGTCAAATATAGCAATGTTTTAGCTGTTAGACTGGAAACCACTAAATGAAAGAACGGCTAGACTAGCAAGCCAGATAGTTTAAAGCAGTGCTACATTAGCTATTTTGTTGCAGTAACGCTAAATGGGTGTGGGCACTCATCGGCATAAACTCAAATATCGTTTCCACTATATGTTAACGTATTATGAAATAGATCCGATTAAATGAGTGAAAACAAGGCACATATGCCCATATTTTGTATTTATGAATCCGGGACAGGAATGCTCTTTGCAAGCTAACTAGCGACAGCGATGGTGAGTTTGTGTCACTTCTTGGACATAAGCTTGATTATAAAAAATAAAATAAACAGTTGGAAACTGTTAGCGTTTTTCACAGTACTGTAGAGGAAACTTTCCTGAACAGATCAAGTTAAGGTTGTGGCATTGAAGTTCAGGTTAGCCAAGGGTGTAAAGACCACTCGGCTAATTACAGACATCTTCAACTGTTAAAATCCCAGTGCCACATACGGAATGGTACACATGCATTGGCTCTAATTTGAGTGTTGGTTTGTTTCATCAATTGAAAAACTGATATGGGACTTTTGACTGAGGTAGTGGGGGTGCTAGTTTTTCGTGGCAAGCTTCCAAAATAACTATGGACTTGTACATTTGAGTTTGTAACTGCAGTGATGGTAGCTACAGTACACACTTCTAAGGTGTAAGGTATCCAGTGTCCATGAATTAGCCAAGGACGATACAAGATTACTTTATTGTGTTGAATAGGTTGAATTAATAAATGAGACAGCAACAAAATGTTCTCTGCTCCCACCAGCAAGCTCTAGTTATAGTAGCATATTCGTGCTTTCCAGTAAGTGTCTAGTTCCGATAACCATACCAAGACTGGTCCTGCTTGAAAAGCATCTAACCCTCCAGTCTCAATTTTTTTGTTGTTGCTTTTGTTCTGTGAGAAGCCTTTAAAAAGAAAAACTAGTCACAGTCATTGTTGAGTTGGCGTTCTTCGAGGCAAACCGATCAACTACATCTTCATACATCTGAACAACATTTGTCGACTCAATACTGCTCTTCTTCAAACCATGAAACTGTCCCGTCTTCTTGTTGTTTCTATGAGCCAGATGACAAGGATGGTCACAGAACTTGTCTTATTTTATTGAGCCATCCTATTAGGTACCACATACATACTTTCTTCAATACTTTTTGTTATTATTAGGGCTGTGAAATGATTAAAAATTGTAATCAAATTAATCACAGGTTTCTGTGGATTAATCATGATTAATTATATATTACAGGTTTTCCAAATTTGTCATTAGTGTTTGATTTTGCGGTACCTTGATGTTCGAGTCACCAGTTGCCACTCGCAAAACTTTGGTGAACCCCTCGTCCTCAGCAATATCAATCGGTCTACAGCTTTTTGCAATACATTTGGCAACTGTGCTAGTCACCTTGTCACAGGCAGACTTAGTGAGGGCCCTACACTGTTTAGTGAGGGTGGTTTGGCGCATTCTACTTGAACTCCCCTCGCCGACCTACGCATGCTACTTTAGGCTGATATTGCTTCAGTGAAACGATAACATTCAGTCATTTAGCATTCAGTCATGTAGCAGACGCTCTTATCCAGAGCGATAACGTCTTCCCGCCCACAGAGTGTGCATATCACTTTGGTTTTATTGGGTGTTCCATCTTAGTTTTTTTGGAACACAAACTTCTCATCCAGAAGTTGCAGATTGGATGGAATTGTGGTTATTACGTTAAATGCGTGAAACAAAAATAACGAATGAATCCTGTAATTTAATCGCGTTATTTTTCACAGCCCTAGTTATTATATATCGGCCACCCAAGCACTCGCCAATATTCATACTAGAATTATCTGAACTATTATCACTATGTGTCACTAGATATGACAAAGTACTTTTAAACTGAGACTTAAATATCCAAGTAAATAAAAAAGCAGACCCAAGAACTATTGAGCTCTTAAATCTCAGAGACCAGGGGTTCCCAATCCTTGTCCTCAGGCCTGATTTAATTCAGGTGTGTTGGAACAAGGAAACATCTAAAACATGCCGGGCAGGGAGGCCCGAGGACCAGGATTGGGAACCCCTGTCCTAGACAGTCTCAATCTAACTCAACACATAATAGACCCAACACACCGGCACGGAAACACACTAGATCTAGTAATAACAACTGGACTAAATATCAATAATATTTCAATAACTGATCTACCCCTCTTAGACCATCATTATATACTTTTTAATGTGGAAATTATCCTAACAAAAACCACAAAGATTCTTAGTCCAAAGAAGAAATTTAGACGATACAGCTATGATTAAATGTTCTGAACAATTTGCTCTATATGAGCCAACTAATCATGATTGCTCTATGAATGAAATTGTAGAAAACCTCAATGATGCACTATTATCTGTGTAAGACTCTGTTGCACCACTGAAAACCAAAAAGAAGTGCTCAAGCAGAACCTCCCCATGGCTGAGAAATAAAAATGTTGGTGAAACAAAAATAAAATGCCGTGCAGCAGAGAGAAAATGGAGGAAAACAAAGATCACTATCCACTACAATATCTACAAAGATACACTAACCACTTATAACAAAACCATCCGTCTAGCAAGGAGAGAATATTTCTCCAAAATTATTACAGAAAATGCCAGAAATTCCAGAGTTCTTTTCTCCACCATTGACCAGCTGCTTAACACTGTCCCTGTCCCACCACCATCCTCAGCAGTTAAATGTGAAGAGCTTGCTTTGTTCTTCAAGAACAAAATAACTTTGATCAGAGCTAGTATTATTAATAGTGGGGTCGAAACTGACATCAGTAGATTCTGCAACATAACCATGAGCACATTTACCTGTATCATACTTGGTGAACTTTCCAAAATTGTCAGCGAATATAACTCCACAACCTCCGATATTGATCCCATACCAACAACATTCTTTAAGCGAGTGTTTGATAGTGTCTCAGGTCCGGTGCAAGAGATTATAAACACATCCCTTAGAACTGGCGTCTTCCCAGATGCCTTCAAAACAGCTGTTGTAAAGCCCCTGTTAAAGAAACCCAAATTGGATAACAGTCTACTTGCAAATTACAGACCAATATCAAACCCTCCATTTATTAGTAAAGTACTGGAAAAGATAGTTTTAGTCCGATTAAATTATTTTCTTGAAGAAAATAACATCCTGGAAGTCTCGCAGTCAGGTTTCCGGAAATATCACAGTACTGAATCTGCTCTCACCAAAATAATTAGCGACCTCAGACTAAACTCTGATGCAAATAAAGTCTCTATCTTTATCCTGCTAGATCTCAGTGCAGCATTTGATACCATTGATCACGACATCCTAATCAATAGACTGGAAAAGCTTATTGGGTTCACGGATAGTGTTTTGAACTGGATAAAATCATATATCACAGGAAGGAAGTTTTATGTTAGTTTAGGAGACCATAGGTCCAAGAAACATGAGAACTGCTACGGGGTTGCTCAAGGAAGCTGCTTAGGTCCATTACTTTTTTCTCTTTATATGTTACCACTCGGCGACATAATCAGAGAACATAACATAGATTTCCATAGCTATGCGGATGACACACAACGATATATATCCACTGAACCCAACGATGCAACGGCCATCAATTCCCATCAATTCCATCACCAACTGCCTGTTGGCAATAAACAAATGGATGAATAATAACTTTCTTAAATTAAATGAAGACAAAACTGAAGTCCTACTATGTGGCCCCAAATCCAAAAGAGAGATTTTTACTAAGAATCTCGGAGGCTTAACCCCCTGTCTTAAACCATAGGTGACGAGTCTCTGTGTAATCCTGGACTAGATTTGAATTTCAACTCTCACATAAATAAAGTGACCAAAACAGCTTTCTTTCACCTGAGGAATATAGCAAAGGTACGACCAAAATGATGCAGACAAGTTAATTCATGCTTTTAAATACAGCCGGCTGGACTACTGTAACATACTTTTCACTGGTCTTTCCAAGAAAACCACTGAAAGACTACAGCTCATTCAAAATTCTGCAGCTAGATTACTAACCAAAACTAAAAGGAGAGAACACATTAGTTCTGTCTTAGCTGCTTTACACTGGCTCCCTGTTACCTTCAAAATAGACTTCAAGGTATTTTTCCTCACATACAAAGCTCTACACGGACAAGGACCTAACTACATTGCTTACTCCCTTATAAACTACACGCCAGCTAGAACACTGCGATCATCAAATGCAGGCCTATTGGAGGTCAACAGAAGCAGTCATAAGAAGATTGGTGATTTGGCCTTTGCTAATTATGCCCCAAAACTATGGAACAAATTACCCATAAATATTAGGGAAGCAAACACACCAGACATTTTAAAAGACAGCTTAAAACCTACCTTTTTACCGAAGCATTTAAGTAATTTTATCTCAGAAGGGTTTTACTACTTTTATTAGTTAAACTATTGTTGCTATTTTAATTATGACTTTTATCACTTGTATTCATGTTTTTATTGATTTTATGTATAGCACCTTGAGCTACAATTCTTGTATGAAATTTGCTATATAAATAAAGTATTACTTACTTACTTGTATCCACATACTAATTACATCATTATGTACTATACATGTTATAGCACAATACATTACACCCTGTGTACATGTAAACGGTACTGTGTAGATTTCCCACACTGTCAATAAGATGTCTTAATACACTGATCTAAGTTATTGTAAGACTTATGTTAGACAAATGCAAGTCTTCTGGTCAATGTGGGAAATCGCAGTGGTGTTAACATGTACAGATGAGCAGTTATGAGCCCATGGATGCAATTGAGGTGTTTGAGGATGTGGATGATCCGTTTGCCTCAGGAGAATGTCAACAATGAATGTGACTTTCAGGTTTTTTTAAAGCTTCTCATAGAACCAAGGTATAAAAACAGCAGACTGGAGTTTGATGCTTTTTAAACAGGACAAGTCTTGGTAACAGCAATTTGCATTTGCACGAACTATAGACTAGTAAAACAACATGCTTAAATGAACTGACAACATAAGTTATACAACTTCAAGTTCTCAAGGACGCCCACACTCGATCTCAACTGGCTAGTTATCCTCTTTTTTCTTTCTCTCCCTTTAACGCTGAGTGGCGCACATGCTTGCTCGCGGTGTGAAGCGCGTGTCCGTGCTATTCTCCGACATGCACTCCGCTGATAGACGGCCTTTTGTACCACTAATAATCATCAGTTATCATCCTTTTTCCAGATTTTTGAAGTATAGTTCACCTTACACATTTTACTGCTCACAATACTTGTACAAAGCGTATATTTGTGCATGTTATTATGTAATGTTTTCCCTCTTAGTGTTTCCACACAGGCCAACATCCCAATCAATTTAGCACAACTCTATCAACACACCAGCCACTGGATACATCAACAACTGGAAGTTTAGATGGCAAAGTTGTCTGTGACACTCTGAAACGTAATGAAATCAAATTGACAAGGATAAAACCACTAGGGCTGTCCCCGACTAAGATTTTCTTTGGTCGACCAAGACTCGACTAAAACGTCTGAAAATTGACTAATCAAACTTTGAAACACTTTTTTTTTTAACGTAAAAACATTTTTGCAATCTGACACAATGGCTGCTGGACATTGCAGATTCAGCCACTAGTAGCCTACTAATAATAAGACTCGTATCACCAGTCCTGTTGTAACCCAATGCAGATGGTATTTAGTATCTCTTACGAATGCTACAAATTAAAAATATTGTTTATTTAAGATGCAAATCATCAGAGCGCGCTTATCACTGCCTGAAAACTGGCAGCATGCGAACTTGCTTAGAAGCTGGGGAACGTTGCAACAAAGAAAAATGTTGTTGTCTTGGCCAAAGAAGATAATGTCATTTAATTTGGATGTGATTCTTATAATAGGCGTATTCATTTTTCAACCCAGCGCGTTAGCATGAGCGAAGTAGCGCTAGACCAACTTACGTTTTTCAGGTGGTAGGCTACATCATATTCGACTTCGGACTATGGAGAAAAAAAAACGTTGGCAGAGTTTGCATTCAACGTTTTTCGAGTCACCAGGTACTTTGTAAATGTACTTTAATGAAATCCTGCCATACCACAGATTTCTCTGCCATTTTGACTAATAACACTGACAAAGTAGGCTATGGCAGAGTTTGTAGTTCTGCAGCCAATTGTGCTCGTGCCGTGTGCAAAATACCAAAACAAAGTGCAGATTAACGAAAGGGAAAACAGTAACACTTTGTCTTTTAAATTATATACTTTTAGAGTTGGTTTATTTGTCTTAAATATTATAATCTACCTATGAATTAACATTTTGTTAATTCAACAATGATGACACAAGCGGGAATCAGATCTCACACTGCCATACGGCAGCTCGACTAAAAAAAATCTTATTCGACCAAGAGCATATCGACCAGAAAATTGACTAGTCGACTGAGTGGGAACAGCCCTAAAAACCAACCTGATTATACACCTTCTAATCAATAACAATCCAAATGTCACTTTTTGCCTTTAAACAGCCGCTCGTCAAGTTTAATCAAATAAACACAACTTTTTGCATGTTTTCCTCTTCTTTCACAAAGTGAAACTAAAGACTAGACTTAGGCCAAATCCCAATACTCTCTTACTCCTACCCCTCACCCCTACCCCTAAGTTGTGCGCGTTCACGTGAGAGTAAGTGGTGTCTCGATACTCTTTTTGATCAGGGGTAGGGCTAAGACAAAGGGGTATACACCCTTTAAAACCAAGTGTTTTCGGGACCTTACTTGAAACCGAGGGGTATGTGAATGCTGCGCAACCTGCAATAATGGCGGCCAGATCAGCCAGAGTTCCATAAATTTAATATTTTTGGCTTGAATAATTTATTAAAAATTACGACAATCTTGTGCTCTATACAGTCCTGTACATATGTATTTGCAAAATGTTCTTAATTGAAACATTTTTTTAAATCGATAGTTTGCTACACTAACGTTACATTGTTGATGTGCACAACAGTCCCGCATTTCTCTGATTAGCCTTGAATGGACTCCATGCTTGTTTACAGTTTTAACTAAACTCCATTAGCAGTGAATTTCATTTGATATCAGTGCATGATACTACTTGCTTTGGAGACTTCCATATACGTAACCGTAACCAAGTGGTGTCTCATTTCATAGGGCTATGTAGCCCTTACCCCTCAGTTTCGAGGGACAATGGCTCGGGGTAAACTAAGGGATAAGGGTAAGACAGAGAATTGGGATTTTGACCTTAAACTTATAAGAAAGCATGGGCTTGACCAGAGCAAAGGTGGCGCTATAGACCACACCTCAAAGTTGTCAATTTTAAAAGGATGGCATTTTGACTCCATCGCAAACATTTTACATTATAAAAGGGATGTCATTTTCCCCCCATAAGTCTAAAATGTCTGCATGTTGGTATGCATGCCTTTTTACTCATGGGAAACAAAAAAGTCTAATGAAATCATGATGTCTGCAGCATGGATTTTTCTATACAGTGACAATTTGTGAAGAATATACATTTGTAATTGGTTCGCAATGTTTTTGAGGAATCTGCCATTGCTGCTTGCAGCTAAATGTGTTGCTTGCTTTCCTCCAGGTACACACCAGCACTTTCGAGGATCATGTTGTTTAATTGTAATTTGTTAAACTACATGCTCTTCTGGTTCTACCCACTGGCACATATTTGCTTTTCACAATGTATGCTTTATGTTTTGGCTATCAGCCAAAAGGGAAAAGGCTGCGCTTCGTGGCTATTTGTGGCGCTTTGCAGCTAGTGTCCCTGCCGTAAGGCTACGAGCTGTCAATTGTTTTTTTGTGAACTAGATGTTTTTAAGTGAACTAGATTTGTGTTTGAGGTAACTGTTCTTTTATTAAGATCGGTTCGTAATATAGATGGAACAACTAGAAAGTGCATTTCCTGCAGGTGCGTTGGAATGCTGAAAGCTAAAAGAAAAAAAGCTTTGATCCATCCCCCCTCTCCGCTGACCCCGCTCAGCAACTGCAGGGATGCGAGGGGCCTGATAACCAATAGAGGAGGTGATACTCCCTTGAAATTACAGGATTGGGTGAGGGAGAGATGGGGTGAGGAGACAGATTCAAAATGTTTGGTATATAGACAAAAAAGGTAACCTGATTTCGGTCCGGGCCCGCCCGCGGTCTGGAGATGCTGCCCCCTCCTTCCCCAGTTAAGACGCACAACATTTTTACAAATATATTTTTTAGACTGCTACACATGTTGTACATCATTGGAAGGCTATGATTGTTGTGCTTCCATTGCAATAAACCATTTTAAGATCAAGTCGCAACAGCAAGTACAGTCAACGTCTTTGTCCGGTGTCCACTATAAAAACAAAGCCAAAGAAAAAAGTTGTACTCTCCCTAAAAGGTTCAGATTGGTCCTGGTATGCAAACAATTCATCAAAATCTAATCTGCGTTACATTCCCAAAGGTCCAAGGTATCTACATTTAGTCATTTAGCTGACACTCTTATCCAGAGCAACTTACAGTAAGTACAGGGACATTCCCCCCGAGGCAAGTAGGGTGAAGTGCCTTGCCCAAGGACACAATGTCATTTTTTGTCACGGCAGGGAATGGATCCAACAACCTTCTGATTACCAGCCCGATTCCCTAACTGTTCAGCCACCTGACTCCTATCTAACCATGTCAAGTAGTTGTCCAAACAATGAATTATATCCACACATCTTGCCACGATCTTGTTGCTTCATTCTGCATTCACATTTAGCATTTTTTTTTGCTCATAGGAGTATATGTGCTTCGAGTATGTAAGAGTGGATAGTCTTACAATGGCCGCTACACTCTGCCCTTTTGATTGACACCTTGTTTGACCCAATAGGAGCTTCCATGCCCGGTTGACAGCCATCTACAGCCAAGTAGGTCTGTGTGTCCTGCCCCTGCCCCCCTCCCCCACACTCGTTCTAAACAAATTTCTCAAATTGGCTTTGACTGGCTCTGAAATGAGCTTGTTAGCCTTGTAGCTTAGGAGATGCTGAAAACGCTAATACCCAACATGCTAGGTATCTGTGGAGCCTTCAAAATAAAAGTCCCGGGCGTAATATAGATAGACACAAGCTGTGTTTCTTGTGCGTCAATCCTGGGAATCAGATAAAGCACTCCAATGTGTTCATGGTTCAGTTAAAATACATTATTTAATGTGACATTACTTACTGTACATGCAAGTCTTAAATTGCTTTAATGTATGATGCGCTTGTCGATCAGTCCTTCTACACCACGGCACTATATTGCTGAGCAACAGCACAAACACGGATACAGTAGCTAACAACACTAGTGCTATTAAGTATTTAGTTGCCCGGCTCCTTGACGCCGGTCAAGTAGGGCTTGTGAGACTGCTCACCAAAAGAACGAAGGGGAACCCACTTGTTTAGCAGATTAAGGCATGTTCGTAGATACCTAGCGAAAAGTAGCCTCAGCTTCCTAGACTTTTAGCTACAGGACTAAGGCTAAGGGCTCGCTGATATCACTGTCTGTCTTACTATCACGTCGTATCTATGCACCGTTGCTAATGTGTGCTGACGTTGTGACGTTAGGATAGCACTGAAGTGGCTAGCACACTAGCTAGCGTTCAAGGCATCTTTTGCCACCAAAACGTTTTATTCTCCAAAACCGTGCAACGGAACGGAAATCCCAATTCAAGCAACGCAATCGTGACCAAGACAAACGTTTTGACACATACGTCGTCTTTGTAGTCAAAATATTGAGGGATCCTTAGGGGTGTGAAAATAATCACTAGAGAGGGTAACATTTTCTGGGGAAATTGTGGGGTGTGCTTGCGTCGGTCTGAATCAAGGAGCAAAACGAAGCACAGCTGTCAGCTAGAGCTAGGTATATACAGGTAGCAAAATGGTGTTCACTTCACTTATGTACTGAACCAGACAATTTTACTTACTGTAATATAATCTTAAACCGTGCAACGATAGTGACGGATCACACAAGCTTGAGTTCAAATACATTATTTTATGTGACATTATGTACTGTACATTCAAGTCAAATTCCTGAGCAACAGTGCAAACACAGGCAGGGATACAGTAGCAACGCTAGTGCTAAATAACTATTTACCTGTTCAACTCCATGACGCTGGGTAAGTAGGGTTCATGAGACTGCTACCTCTCACAAGCCCTTAACTGCTTACCAAAAGAATGAAGGGGAACGTATCTATGCGTCGTTGCTAACGTATGCTGACGTTGTGACGTTAGGCTAGCACTGAGTTCCCTTTTGCCACAAAAACGTAATTCTAGCCTAAACAGTGCAATGGAACTTAAATAAAAATACAAGCAACAAAATCGCTAACAAGACGAACCTTTTGACCCCAACATTGTCTATGTAGTCCAAATATTGAGGGATCCTTAGGGGTGAGAATTTTGAAAAATGTTGAACATTTACGGCGCTGAATTTTGATTTAAAGTTAAGAGTTGGATTGTATAAGGTGTTTATGGAACAAGTATCACTTGTACAAGCGCTAATAACACTGCTGGATTTAATCTAGGCCCAATCCCAATACGCATGGGTCAGAGTTTGCGTGGAGAGCTGCACATTCTCCTGTCAAGTTTGTTTTTTATTAATCACAACCTTTTCGTTGGAAGTGGCGTACGCACATTTTCAGCCCTGTACGCAACGTTTATAAATGAGACCCCAGAACTGTTTGCAAACTCTGGCAATGTTAATTTAATTTGTCACTGTGAAACTGTTTTTCATAGAAAAATAATGTCCCATAATGTCCCTTTTTGAGAGGGAGAACAGAAACATTAAGTGTAGCTGAGCCTTTATGGTTACAAAACCGAGACATTTTAAATTGTGGTTGAAAGTTAAATCGGTTAATTTCTGCATCTGTTGTACAAAGACCAGTGGTTTAGTTTGTTAAATCCAACTGTTTATGCTGTAGATGTCCTGGATTCCCTGGACCTAACCATGGATGAGAACAAGGAAAACCAAACTCCAGAGGGAGTGCAGGGTGAGCTCGACTGGGTACAACAATATAGCATGGATCAGGAAAGAGAGGAGCAGGAGTTGCAGCAGGCCCTGGCCCAGTCTCTCCAGGAACATGTAAGTTTAAATTAATCTAATTAGACAAATTCTCGGTAACACTTAAGATGAGCTCACCAAATTCATAATTTATTAACCAATTTGTTACCTATTAGTTAACGGTTTGTTCACCATTAGTTATTTATTGTTAATACAAAATGTATCATTAGTAAAGCATTTGTTCACACAGTTAGGGTTAGGGTTCGGGTTTAGGGCTAGAGTTTAGGTTAAGGGTTTACGTTTTGGTTAGGGTTTAGCTTTACTAATGCTTTACTAATGATACATTTTGTATGAACAACAAATAACTAATGGTGAACAAACCGTTAACTAATAAGTAACAAATTGGTTAATAAATTAGGAATTTGGTGAGCTCATCTAAAGTGTTACCAAATTCTCATGTATCAAACATTCAAAACCTACTATCTTTTAGTTTCAATTCCACAAAAAATGTTTCATAAGAAGTTTTGTTCTGTTTTTTTTCTATCTAGTGTGTTTGTCACATAGTTGTTATGATCTGTCAACAATTTTGTCCTTGGCTCAATAAAATATGAGCAGGGTCAAACTTCAGAGAAGGGAAATTTCTATCTGTTCATGAAGTTATATAACGTTGTTATATAGTAATGTCTATCTTTCTGATGTTTGTATTTTGCTTGTTTTCACACAGGAAGCCCAGGAGATGAGAGAGGATGATGACCTCAAGAGAGCCACTGAGCTCAGTCTACAAGGTACAGCAAAGTCACAGAAGCCCTCCCTTCTGATTTGTAACACATGTATCGTGTTTTCTGAAATGTCTTATTTAACCCTTTGAGTTATCATTGCCTATACCAGTGTTACTCAACTGGTAGGTTGTGGGTGGGCTGGTGGTGTTTCTGATTGGCTGGTAGGTGTTATGTAACTCTGTATAACTCAACGGCAAATCAACTTGAGCACCTTTAAAAATACAAGCGCACCATTGGAAGTTTGGTAACTTAATAAAAATAAACGTTTGAGTCGAAGCACATGTCTGCGACACACCCGCGACCCACTTGTTGAGGAAAACTGGCCTATACAATATCTTTGACACAATTCATTGAGTACTGATCAAAGCAAAAGAGAAAACATGGCATCCTTCATGATCACTTGTAGCCATTAGCTTGTCATCAAAGGTAGCTAAACAAGCTAAGAAGATAGAAGATGACTAACTTGCTCATGAACCTACTTATTCTACTGTCAAGCCTTTCGAGCCGTTATATTACTTTGTATGTTACAATATATTATAGTAATATAACTCAATATATTAGGTTATCTTGTACTGCAGCTCAGAAATTCTTACTTATGGTGTTTATTTGACTTTTTTTAAACACATATTTTACAGGTTTTTGAAGCAAAAATAATTTTGTAGCTAATTGAACATTAACAAATGGTTGGTCTTAATGTATTACATGACTCAGTTTACAACTTTGCCTATACTGGGCAAAGAGGCAAATACAATCTCTGCACTTTTCAGGCTTTCTGTCTTGATTTGTCAAATCACAAGAGAATATTTAGCCGCCTTTGACATCACAAGCAGTAAAAACTCCCTCTGGGGGAACAGTCAGCAGATTTAGAACTTGTGTGAAACTTGTGAAAAGTTAAAGCTGCAGTCGTAGTTCACACACATGGGTTTTGAACTGAAGCCTGTTCCATAATGCAAGTTCATTTTACCTAACCTCAGGAATGCAAACAGTGCTTTTCGGCGCCTCCCGCTTTTATCACATCATTTTGGCAACTTACGTGAATCGTGCAGATCAGAAGTTTTTTTAAGGGGGGGGGTCTGATTATAATTGTACCAACAGTAATTCTGTATTGCCTCCAATAAACAAGTAAATAAGAAATAAGCAAATCAGCAGTAGCCTATGCACGCAAGCGTGAACCACTAGTGTTTCTTCTTGCTGCGTATCTTTTACTGTCTGCGGTGGGTACTCAATAAACGGACTCCGGTCTGGATCCGGACCGCAATACCTAGACGCAATTCATTGGTGCATAATTTTGTGCTATAGCCTTTATTTGTTGTCCTAATAGATGTGCTTTATATATCCCGTGTCCAATCTAAAGCTCAAATCAGGAGCTTTAATAACTGTAATCACCATGACAACTCACTCACTCAACGTTGGCCGCAACCTCTGTGGGTCACGCAGGTTGTGTGTCATTCGCAACAACGCAGGCTAATCGATTGGCTAACGGTAGCTAGCCTACCCGTTTTTTTCCTTAGCAAAAATCATGGCGTGACAAAACCCAGCAAAAAGTTGTTTCCAAAAATCGCAAATTTCAGGAATGGACTGACAAGTACGCATTTGTGTTGCCGGTGAGGAGCACAATACCGATGTGTTTAATTGCAATGAGACGGTTGCCCTTGTCATAAGTGGTAGAGCTAACGTGAAATGTCACTATGACAAAAAGCATAGACACTTTGAACAAAATTACCCCAAGAACTCTGGTCTATGGGAGAAAGATGCCCGGGGGCACGGGCCCTGTGCCCTCCTAAACCTAAGCCAATTTTGAATGGGAGTCAATGGGAGAGGAAAGGGCCAGAAAAATAAACCATGGTCTGTTCCGGACCTTGGAATGAATGGAAATTTGGTGTGTGGACCTTTTGAGTTTCTAACTGAGTTGCCCCTGTTTTAGGGGAAGCCGAGCTTCCCTTGCAGTCTTAAAGAAATCTCCTACTGACATGGATTTTATTAGGAAGGTGACCAAGGCATAAACAGCTTGTGGCAGAACAGACTAAAACACCTATAGGCCTTGTCCTCCATTGATCTTGTGGTGAGGGGCCATTCCCAGGCTGTTACTCAGCTGAAGGAGTTGGCTAGGATCATCAACATGAAGTGCCCTTAGAGGTGGCCAAGAAGAAGAGGAAGAAGGAATAAAACCAGAAAAAGTGCTAGATAATTTAATAGGATTTTTTCTCGGAATAAAAAATGAAATTGAATATTACAAATTACTCTCATTGTATTTTGATCTTCAGAATGTAATTTTCAATCAATCTTTATTTATAAAGCACAACTAAACACAACTTTCGTTGACCAATGTGCTATACAGAGTGCTAAAATCAACATGACAACAGATACATACAGACATGATATGGCAACAGATACATACAGACAAAACAACTGCATCAACCCTCATCCCTATAGGACACATCAAATAAAAAAGTCTTTAACCTCACTTTAAAAACGGACAAGGAAGGCGCTGTTCTAATGTCCAGAGGAAGACTATTCCAGAGTATTGGAGCAGCAATAGAGAATGCTCTATCTCCTCTCGTCTTTAGTCTCGATCTTGGAACTGTTAAAAGGCCTACGTTTGCAGATCTCAAAGCTCTTGTATGTTGATGGGCTGTCAGCAAGTCAGAGAGGTAAGACGGAGCTGACCCATTTATTGATTTAAAAACTAAAAGCAAGATTTAAAAATTAATTCTCTGGCACACCGGCAGCCAATGGAGTTTCTGAAGGACAGGAGTTATATGTATACGTTTTCGAGTTCCTGTCAGAACTCTGGCAGCAGCATTTTGGACTACCTGGAGGCGGTTAATGGATGATTGACTGATCCCCAGATACAGCGAGTTACAGTAATCCAGCCTTGTTGTTATAAAACAATGTATGACTCTTTCAAAATTTGCGAAAGAGAGGAAAGACTTCATTTTAACCAAGTTTCGGAGTTGGTAAAAGCTTGCCTTCACAACTTGATTTACCTGTCTATCAAGCTTTAGGGCACTATCCAATACCACACCCAAGTTTTTAACATATGGTTTAACATACGGTGCAAAAACACCCAGATGTTTTACTCTGCATATAGGGGTGGGCCAGGGATGTCAGGGGTGGGTGGCAATGTAAGTATATGGATATTTGCCACGGGGCAAGGGCTTCAATTACCTCTCTCTTTTTCGACCATACATGTGTTTGCATCCCTGTAACCTATTAGCGTCATGCGTGATGTTTTGATTTGGTGCAGCTGTTTTTTCCCTAGGCAACTTATGCTAGCGTGGTGGTACTAGCTGTAATGTTTTGTATGTAGGCTGTATTTGTCTGTACAAAGGACGATCCCATTCCCCCTCCTAATCAAGTAGTGACTCTGCAAATTTGGTTTTGAGTCAAGTAACCTCTAATAGTAGTTGTCAACTTTCAAGCATGCGTTCTGTGTGTTGGGCGTCAGTTTTGTAACGCTTTGTATTTGGGTGTGAGTCAGGCCTCTCTCTCTCGCCTGCAGCTGGTTTCCGAATTCAGCTGCTCGGCTTTTAACTGGAACCGGGAAAAGACACCATATTACCCCAGTATTGATTTCCCTACATTGGTTACAGACCCAATACAGAATCCAGTACAAAGTATTGCTATATGTATTCATGGCTTTCCATGGTCTAGCACCAGAGTACATCCCAGATTTAATAAGTTTGCATCAACATTCAAGGTCTCTCTGCTCTGGTGATCAGCTGTGTCTGTCGGTCCCTCAATCTCACCTCAAAACTAAAGGTGACAGAATTTTTACGGTGGCAAGCCCTAGACTGGAATGAGCTTCTGTTGGCCATGAAATCATCTCTGGCTCTACTGTCTTTCCAGGAGGCCTTTAAAAATCAATTTTCCTTAGCTCTGAATTAATTGCATTATAAATTGTACAATGAAGGATTTAAAATCTTTGTGTTCTAATCCAATATGTAATGATGGTATTCAATGACACAAATCTGTGTTCTAGAAAGGGGTCTGGGGTCGCAAAGGTCCAATAATATCAGCTTTAATGCAGCAGTTGGAAATCGACAAGTACAGGTCTCTGGGGTTGTCTCCGTTCCCCTACCCGCAACAGAGTTTGGGTTTGTTCACGAAGTCCAACTCACTATCTGTCCATGCCCCAGCAAAATTATACTGTGCAGTAAGATAAAAAGATGAAAAGAGGGTTGAGCTTTCTCATGCATCAGGGAGTTGTTATGCCGGCGCCTCCCACCTGCTCAGGTGCCGTCTGAGCCCGGTTTCAAGGTTGCTTCTGGAATGAAGAGATTAAGACACAAATGCAGCCTGTTCCACACCCTGTGTGAGACAGAATGTTTAAGCCTAAGCAAACTTCTAAGTTTATAAGACATAACTTTAATAAGCACAATGCATAACTTTAAGAAGCACAATATATTCTTTAACAACTGTATTTTACGGAAATAAAACCGTGGGTTGTACCCCGATTTTACAGTTTTCTTGTGGTTGTACGGCTTATTTTTCGAAGTGGCGTATAGCCCGGTTTTAGAACAAAAAAGTGGCTTTGTCTCGAGTTCTACAGACCGTGCAGTTAATTTAATGCTCAACACTGGAACGAGGCCTAATTGAAAGAGGAATTATCTATCTGGGTTTGGAAATACAGTGACTTGCTAAAGTAAGCAAATGGCTAGTAGAACATAACATTTCATCATCCATCCATCCATCCATCATCTGCCGCTTGTCCGGGGATCGGGTCGCGGGGGCAGCGACCTAAGCAGGTAGCTGTTTCATTTCATCATCATTTCAGTAAATGAAACAGCTGCAAGACCCAGGGAAATGTTATATACAGCTAGAAAACCAATGTTAGCTAGCATCGCTAACAACATTGGCTAATTTAACTTCGGTAGGCTATTCTCAGGATTTGCAAGCATAATAGTTTTGTAGACATTACAATGGATTTTGCCACTCATGGACATGCTATCCACAACCGAAGTGTGTTACGACATGCTGTAAGATCGCCTATAGCCTACTCATGCATTGCTTGGTATCATTGTTTCCGTAGCAAGTGCGGCATGTATTTCAGTGCGGGTTAAAATCCGATTTACAAACACAAAGCTCCCATTCTGATGGGGTGCAGGTTATGAAAATGCGGCTTGTTTTCCGAAAAATACGCTATGTCAATTTGTCTTATCCTGCTTTTGTCGGTTTTAAATCATATTCTTAAGCTGTTTATACATATGTGTGTGATTTTATCTTTTACAACTCAATGTACAGCACATTGGTACCCAATGCGGTTTTGGAAAGTTCTCTATAAATAAAATTTAATTCTATACGTTCATTTTAGCCAACATCCACAGACTAAATAGAATGAAAAGGCTCATCTCCGGCATTGCATTTGTAGCAGAGAGTCCACAGACAAAGCATGGTACCATCCACACCTTCCCCTACCCCCGACAAGGGAAGGGTCCTTCCCCTTTGTCCTTATCTCCCAGAGTAGGAGCTTCAAATTCCTGACCCAGCATGGGGTCAGGAACAGAGACCATGGTCTCACATTGTCAGAACAAAGGGAATTACTTGAAGGAACTTTCTTGTGTGGACTTACAAACATTTTCTAAAGGACTACATGGCTCATGGACACTAATTCAAGGACAGTAGTCGATGTGTTATAATGTGTTTGTCTCATTTACCTAGAACGTTGTTAATTGATGTTTGATTATAACTTCCCTTCAGGTATAGTTAAATCAGTCAATCTTGGTATCAAAATAATTGTATCATACTAACAAAACCAGTTATGAACGTTGTATTGTTATATTCTGAAGTTTGAGCATTCCATGGACATTTGAGATAATGGAACTCAAAACTATCAGCCACTTCACACCTCTGGGCAGGTCCCAGGACAACGCCCAGGTGGAAGTAACTGACCAATGAGAGAGGTCACCTTCACAGGGATGACCCCCTGTTCTTTGGGGTATTTAACCCCCAAACGTACAATCACCCCCGCTCGTTCCTAGGATCAACTAGAGGTGCACACTCTAGTCTATTTCCTCATAACCTGCACATTCACTTTGCGCCCGGAACTTTGATGAGAGATTCCGTTTTTATTCGTTGGACATAACGAACCATTGACTCCGTTCTTCAAACCGACAAAAGTAAATGCGATTTGCAATATTTCTTCTACGAAAACAAATAAAGATTACAACTGAAACAGAAGTATGAAATTCCAGGCTTTAACATTAAACACTAATCCTAAACTTTACTATTCGTCAAAAATCCTCCACAAGAGACCGATATACAATAACTTCGAGAACAAGTGAGTGGCAAGAGATTCGAAGTTGATTTCACTTTTATCGGTAAACGTGGATGCGGAGCTCTAACCTACGTTGCCCATTATCAACCAGACAATCAATCGGGGTAACATGGGAGCGTCTGGGTAGATTGTAGACCAGTCGGGCCGCTGCATTCTGAATCCTCTGAAGAGGGCGGGTTGCACATGCTGGGAGACCAGCGAGCAGCGAGTTACAGTAGTCCAGCTTGAAGAGGATCAGTTCTTGGACTAGCAGCTGTGCTCAGACAGGTATCTCCTGATCTTCCGGATGTTGTAGAGGGTGAATCTACACGACCGGGAGACTGCAGCAATGTGGGCTGTGAGGGAGAGATCATCATCCATGGTAACCCCAAGGTTCCTGGCAGAGGATGAAGGGGTCACCGTCGCAGATCCCAGGGTGATTGACAGATATATACAAATAATATACAATATTCAATGCCCTATACTAAACCTCTAATGACACAAAATACACATAATAACCTATACTAACCTTATAAACCTATACTAACTTAAGACAAGTGAAGTACAATAGTGCAGTATTGCTGATAGTGCTACCAGTAGCTGAAATAACCTTATAAACCAATGCTAACCTAAGACAAGTGAAGTACAATAGTGTAATATTGCAACCAGTAGCTGAGTGACAGTGTGTTAAGTGACTAGTGAGAAGTGTATCATTGTCCATATCAATGTCCATTCAGAAGCCTGATGGCCCTTGGAAAGAAAGATACGGTTGTCCAGTCTGAGTGTGAGAACAAATGCTTCGGTATCCCCTGCCAGAAGGCAACAGGGTAAAAAAAAATGAAGGATGGGTGGTAACAGTCTCTTATAATCCTGCCAGCTTTCTTGAGGCATCGTGTGTGGTAGGTGTCCTGTAGGGCTGGGAGCTTCCTGAAGATGATGAACTCAGCAGACCAGACCACACCACGTAGGGCCTTGCGGTCCCTGTCTGTGCAGCTCCCATACCACACTGTGATGCAACCAGTCAGTATGCTCTCTATAGGGCATCTGTAAAAGTTAGTGAGGATGACTGAGTCCATGCCAAACTTCTTCAGTCTCCTCAAGAAGAAGAGGTGTTTCTGGGCCGCTTTGATCACCTTGTCCGTGTGAGCAGACCAGGTGAGATCATTGCTGATGTTCACCCAGAGGAATCTGAAGCAGCTGACCTTCTCCACTTCGGATCCGTTGATGTGTAGGGGTGCATGCTTCTCCTTTTGCCTCCTCCTATAGTCCACAATCATCTTCTTAGTCTTGCTGACGTTGAGAGGTTATTGTCCTGACACCATGATGTCACGGTATCAACTTCCTCTCTGTAGGCTGACTCGTCAATGTCAGAGATGAGACCCACGATGGTTGTGTCGTCTTAACAAGGAGGTTGGAGCTGTGCATTGCCGCACAGTCGTGAGTGAACAAGGAAAACAGGAGAGGGCTGAGCACACAGCACTGGGGGGTGCCTGTGTTGGTGATCGGTGTGGATGAGGTGCGGTCACCGATTCTTACCACCTGTGGCCTCCCCGTCAGGAAGTGGAAGATCCACTTGCATAGGGAGGTGCTTAGTCCCAGGTCCACAAGCCTGGAGACCAGTGGGCTGCCACAGAGTCCCATGGCAGAATAATAATAATAACAAATCATTCACTGCTTGGCACCAAATAATAATACTAACAAATCCAATCCTTCGCTGCTTGGCCCCTAATTATATGGCACTAACTCTATAGAACCATCATTTAGCATTGTAATAGTGCTAGCTTTTATAATATAATATAATAATGATAATCTCAGCTAATATTGCATGTGTAACTTTATGCAAACTGTTCTACTTAGTAATATGGATAGCAAAGCATTTTGTAACTCACCATTCAGTGACCAATTAAAAATAATTATTTTTAGATGGCAGGGATTCCGCTTTGTCCTCTGACTCAGATTCAGATGGCTCAAACATATAGGGCTGGACTATGCAGATTTCTTGCACCATGTTTGTGTTACTGTTTCCATGACATTTACATAGGCAGAGCTGTCATTCATGGAGATGTCAATCAAAACGTGATCTGCCATGCTTACACAGTCCTGAGAAATGGTCTAAACAGCAAAATGACTAGGTTTTCTTACCTAGTTCTTCACTCAGATTTTTGTGGATGCTTAATGAGATGCAAAACTGTTAAATTATATATGCCTTCTCCCTATTTCAAACCAAGTTTCCTGTGGCTTTAAAAACTCAGAAAAGTTGCTGGAAGCACATAAACAAGTTCTTCTTCATTGAAAAAGTCTGTATTCTATGAATATGCAAATATCCCAGGCCACGCGCATGTCCCACAACCGCTGCTCGGGCTAGGTTGAACATTGCGAGTAGCGAAAACATGAAGCACATATTGTGAACAACCAAAATAAGTGCCAAAGGGAAAAACTATAAGAGCATGTAGTTAAGCAAGTTATAATTAAACAACATGAACCGCTAAAACTGCAAGTGTACCTGTAGAAAAACAAGCAACACTAATAAAAACATATCACAGCGAGTACAAAAATTTAAATCAGTTACCACGAACCACAAGAGCAACAAGTCTCTAAGCAAGAGTCATTGTGGTCCTTGAGGAAACTAACATCGGGTCAAGCAAACCATTCCTAATTACCCTTGTACTCTCTGAACAAGTGCGTCTTGAGCCTTTTCTTGAAGGTGGAGAGACAGTCAGTGTCTCTGATGGAGGTGGGGAGTTGATTCCACCATTATACCATTACCTTGGTATAATGCATGCTGATTAGAAGTATTTCAATAGGGATATACCAAGCAAACCAGTAGGCTACCTGTGTGTAAACAGTGCAATGCATGCAATTTCTGGTGGTCCAGCCAACCAACATCATGCAGCTAATAAACTAAGATATACAGTTAAGCCCAAAATGATTCATACCCATGCCAAATTTATTGTGGTGACATTTTATGAGACAAATAGGCATCTTTTAGCTGGAAATTACAGTGACAAAAGAAAGTAGGACATTGTGTAAGAGATATTAACAAATAATATTGGCTTTCATTTTACATTTTGACAAAGCATTTTACAAGTGTTCATATCCTTTCTCAATGGTCAATGCCAAAGTCTTTATTTATCATCAAATGTTTTGCACATTTCCACTGGGATTTTGGACTACCACTCTTTGGCATAGATCTCCAGGTTCTTGAGGTTGGAAAGCTTTCATGCCATCACTCTGGTCTTCAGTTCTCTCCACAATTTCTCGTATTCAGGTCTGGACACTGGCTTGGTCACTCCAAAAGATTTATATTGTTTTCTGCCATCCATTTCTTGACCACTTTTGCTATGTGTTTTGCATCGGTGTCTTTATGAAAGGTCCACTGCGTTCCCAGTTCTTGTGCTGACTGTCAAATGTTTTGCTCCCGAATCTTAATGTAGTCTCCTTTTTTCATGATGCCATTTACTTTCACAAGGTTGCCTGGCCCATTAGCTGAAAAACACCCCCAAAGCATTATGTTCTCGCCACACCCCTATATCCAAACAACATTTATGTTTAGTCAGAACACAGAATCGATGACCAAAAGGCTGCTTCTTTGTCAAAGTGAGCTTTTGCAAATGCTAGGCAAGCTTTTCTTTGCCCATCTTGAAGAAGTTAACAATCCAACTTAACAATCCTGTCAAATGTTCCTTAAAGCCTAAACAAGGCGTTTAAATTGAAAGCTGTTCTTGAACAATTGGGACAACATGCATGGTTGTGGTTTCTTTTGAAAGGTGACACTGAAGTTATTTTTCCGTTATCAGAACCCCTGTAAGTGCTACTGGTTTTGAGTAATAGGATAGTGTTCAATGCTTGAACACAATTAAATACAAAGTTGTTGTTTTTTTCGCCTGAATTTTGTTTTGCATACAGATGCCTACAGATGTCTATAGGTGTTCATTGATGAGACATCCTGTGACCAACAGTTGCAGCTTACATGAGGTCAGGGTTTGAACAATACAGCTTAGTCAAGAGCTGAGGCTATAAGAGCTTGTTATGAAACAGTTGACTGGCTGAGATAGGAAGGGACTTATAAGGGTTCATGGGTTAATAATGTGATTTTTGATGCCAAGAGGAAATCTTGTGGAATGTGAGAAGCAATAGCAGGGTAATTGTGGATCCTTAAAAACTCTTTAATTCCGTAATGTAAAAATAAGGGCGTAATTGGCATAAACAATTCTTAAATTCATGTTTCAAAGGCCTTAAAAATGAAACTGAGCCGCTACAGTAACATACATTATTTAATTTTCACTAGTTTCTTTTTTAAATAAGTTAAAAAAACGTTTTCATCTGTTTATAACAAAAACCGCAACCAACAACAGTTTAATGATTGTGGAGGGTTGCTAAACCAAATATTAGTAGGGCCAATCCCAATGTCCAGACTCACAGATTTTGACACGCGTTTTATAAGGGCTGTTTCGGAGACATTTTGAGCCCTTTGTGCACCCTTTTCATAAGTCCGCATTTTTGTTGACTTTGCCCACAATTCATAGCTTTGTGACATGAAACACGAGGGTTACCAGTTGAACCCCGGGGCGAGAGAGAAATCACGGCAAACCCGCTTCATAAGACAAGAAATAGGAAGACCGGTAAACAAACAAGCATGGAAGGAGCAACCAAACCTGACGTGAACATAGTTAGAAATTAAAGTTAACATGTAACTTAAACACAAACCTCATTGATGGTTAATATAGCCAGAACTGTGTGTAGGTTGTCTTTCCAAATATGATATGCTTTCATCAGATTTGATCCAACAACATTACTATTTTGCCGATAATGCAGCAAAGTGCAGTCCCATTCCAATTTATAGCATTTTGAGCCTTTGCAGCCTCTTGCACTCAATCACTTACTAGGTGACGTCAAGTAAGTCTGTGAGGGTTCAGGGCTTGGAGTTTAGGGGGAACATTGGGGTTGGGGAATAGAAGCTAGGGCTCAAAGCTTTCAGGGGATCACAGTGGGGATTAACAATGGAGATCAAAGCTTTCAGTGCCGTCACTGCCTAATGTTTAGTCAGTTGCTCAAAGACTTATGTTGCTATTTATTTGCGTACATATCAATGAACAGTGTTCCAAAAGGATGGTAATTATTGTGTGATCTTTACAAAATTGTTAACATGAATGGTCTTAAATTTCCTTCTGCACGGTATTTAAAAAGGTCTTTAAAAGTCTTAAATCCAACTGTCCTAAACCTGCAGATACCCTGAATAGAGACTCCTTAGGTCTAGAAACCATAGGTGCTATCTTTATCCTATAAGTCAGGATGGAGCCATACTATTGATTAGGTTGATCATAGGAAGGACTTTGTGACAGACATGTATACTGATTGGATCAACAGATGTCACCTCTGACCTTAGTGAAGACGGTGACCATTGTGGATGGACCGATTACTTTTGATTCTATAAAATAGTATGTTGAATGATGTTCTTTGGAGTTCAGGGCCATCAGCTGGATAGTGCTGGTGTCTGCTGTATTATCCGGTTCCACTCTAGAATGTTATTTGCAGCTGTATGAAACTGTCTTTGTGTAATGCTGGAGCTGTATGGATATCAGAACTTGTGAGACGCTACTTGGGCGTGCGCTACTTTCTCTCAAAAACTTGCTCTACATGGTTTAACCCTTGTTTTGTTTTCTGACTTCTCAGACTTCAACAACTCGTTGCCAGAGCTGCTGTGCTCTGATGAGGACTCTGGGAATGAGGACGTGCTTGACATGGAGTACACTGAAACTGAAGCAGAGGGCCTGAAGAGGAATGCAGAGGTAAACTGCCCCCTTCCATTGCCAGTGGCTCCAAAATGTGATCTGGTCTATTCAGAACAATTCTCACTCATCCAGCACTTACTTCTTAAACCAGGTTGTGTGAACACCTGCACAGGCAAGTGTTGACCACAGGGCTAGAATAAATGTATGCATATTCTGTTGGTCTGCAGGTCCAATATTCTCTGATAGAGGTTTAGGGTCTAACTAGAGATGCACTGATACTACCCATTGGTATTTGTATCGGGACAATCCCATATGGTCATACTTGAAATCGGCATTATAATTTAATGCTTTCAATTACGAGGACAATATTGACATTGCCTGTAAAGTTTCTGTGAAATTAACAGTGGACCTTATTAGCAGATATGGTGCCCCAGAGTGCTAAAGAAGCAATGCAGTACACCCTCTTTTGGCCCCCACAACTAAAACATTTCTATCAGTGCCCTGCACTTGTCACTTGTGCGACTCATCACATATGTTTACTCAGCCAAGCTAGATAAGCCAACAGTGTTGTCAGACAGACTATTTGCAGCACACACAGCACACTATTTTAGGGGCACACGCAGAATATCTCAATAACGATACATACCATGATATGGCACAATTTATTTCAATTCAATGAATAAATATTTTATATAAAATGACCACATGGAGAGGCCAATTTCTCAGATAAAAAACTAAGTTACAGTAAAAAAAAATACAAAAAACATTAACTCAACAAATAAAAAGTACTTACTCATGTTTCAGTAAAGCTCAAAATTGCGGCCATTTTGTCACATATGCACCTTGAACGCAGTGAGTTTGACTAGCTACGTTTTCTGTTCAAAAAATATGGTCTTTGTAGACAAAATAGGAGCATTTGTGCTAGTGCAAATATCTGTTGTGGCGCAACATGTTTTCATTTATTTTACTAATGACAGAAATCTGTGTGTGTGTGTACAAATTAGAATGGGTTTAGTTTCCCACACTCATCTCAAGAACAGGGCACTCTGAAAAGTTCATATTCCACGTACGTCTTCTTTATAACGGAGTGCAGTGCCTGGATTTACATTGTTTGGATAAGTATTTTGACATCAAATAATTGAAGACATTAGATTTTGTGGTGTAGAAAACAGCTGACAAATTAAGGCTACATAATAATTTCATGAATGTAGGCTGCCACAGCATAGTTTTTATATATATATATATATATATATATATATATTTTTTTTTTATTGAAGGAATAGCACAATACCAGTTGTCTTAAGCAGTACATTTTTCCTCCATGTTTTCATTCATTTCTTTTTTTGAAACACGAACAAGATTACCCTCACCCACCCTCCCCATACACCTCTTGGCAGTTAGTATTTTCATAAAAACTAAAACATTTCTCAGTCATGAATGTACATTCTCACAGCTATACATCAATATTCTTCCAAAACATAGGCCCACATGTCTATAACACATTAAGTGTCTCAAATATAGTAATTATATTATTTGCAATGTGTCAACCATTCTGTGAGGCGATCGAATATCGATAAGAAAGTAGTCAGTAGCCTGAAAGTTGGGGACAAGACCAGAAACAATGCATTAGGTTGGCTGGAGAAAAATAACATTTGTCGCAGCTGGCGTCCGTCCCAGGGTATATGCTAGCAAGCCTTGCTTTGCTTAAATGAACTCTATGCAAAACCTGAAATTGTAAGCCCCAGTCTGGCACATGAAGATAAATAATTTACTCTTCAGTGCCTTTGCCCAATATTCCTCCGGCAGATCTATACCAAGCTCATCCTCCAGCATTGGTTATTTGACTAGAATAGATGTGGAGGTTGAACAAGTACTTCAAAGATGAGAGAATTTCAAATGTGATCTGAAAAATATAGGTACCAAAACCACTGAGAAGAAATGTTATCACCAGCTGCGTCACGGGCACTGCACTATCTATAATTCCAGGAATCTGTGTGTATGTGCCATACATTTTATCATGGGCTCTATGCAATAGTTTCTCTAATGGCATAGTAGTATATGCTGTGAGCTGATACAGTGACTGGTTCACTGTTCTATCCAATTTTACATAACCATTCAAATGTAATCTTTATATTCTTAACTTTAATGCAGATTTTAGATTGGTTTATATTACAGTGTTTCCCACAGAATGTGATTATATTTGTGGCAGTAGGCGGGGGCGGAGGCAGACGTAAATTGTTTTGTCTCAGCCCAAACCTATGTCCTAATATCGGTTAGATGAATCGGTTGGTGAGTGTAGATAGTGACTAAAAAATAAAATTGCATTCATTTGAGCGCAAAAGCTTGGAGCTTTACGTAATAAACATTACGTTGGACTCATATTGTTATATTTGCCAACTGTATTTAAGTATGAATATTATTACATTTAACTTTAATCAGTTTTTGACATATTTGTGCATAGAATTATGATAGGCCCACTAACCGTTCGTAAATTCCGGATTGATTTTCCGGCCGTATTCTCTGAGGTAAAAAACTATATCCCACGCATTGATTCCCATTCACAGACGGCTTTGTTGTAGTGAAAGAGGGCGAATGCGAGCGTGGCAAGAGAGGGCTAAGCGCATCAATTCTACAGTGAGATAATGTATATACAGTTTGTATTTTGTTGAACCCAGTCAGCTACTCGCTTTTTTTGCGAGTGTTGTCTGCCATATATTACCAGAGCGAACGCTGCTGCTGCTCTGCAAACACTGCTAACTGTGTGCTTTGCTTGCATGTGATAGTTTAGTCAAAGTCATGTGACGACAGGTGTTTCCCAGGGTCAAAAAGAAACCTGCATTAACAGCACTATTTTTTTTTGTCACGTTTAAGTGAGATTGCGTTGACGCGTTAACTTTGACAGCACTATAAATAATGTCTATAAATAATGTTTCTGAATGGGGTTTTGGGTTGTTGTAAATGGAACGTATCCTTAATCCTGCATAGCTGCATAACTCTTCACACTTTCTATCTAGAGTGGAGACCTGGCCAATTCTTTTAGACTCATCAGTGTGGTCAGTCACATTGGAAGCAGCTCATCCTCAGGTATGAACTCCACTTCAGTCTATTTATGTCTGCCGCTCACTGGCCTATTGCTAAATACTGTGTAGTAGTCATATAACATGCATTGAGCCGCAGTTAGTACACTTTCCAAAAGCATTGACATAATTTTAAATTTGAGCTAAAGTGTTAATGTACATTATCCCCTCCCACCTCTAAATACTTCTCCTCAGGTCATTATATCAGCGATGTATATGACTTGAGGAAGCAGTCATGGCTTACCTTCAATGACCTGGATGTGTCCCGCACGCAGGAATCCAACGTGCAGAGGGACCGAGATCGCAGTGGATACATCTTTTTCTACATGCACAAGTAAGTTCTTTGACAAACCGCAACCTCGGATATCATAAACATTTTCATGATCACGTTCTCTAACTGGGTCAGTTGGAAAGAGGGGTAGGTGGGTGTTGTCTAGCTTGGGTATTGTTCCAATACTTTGGTCTATATGCGTACACACGTGTGTATGAGCTTGTTCTTCACTGCTGTCCCATTCTTTCTTCAGGGATGTGTTTGAGGAACTGTCTGATCTTGAGAAGACAGGGGGGAGCTCGTCCGAGGCAGGAAGGAGTGTCCTTCAGCCCCTTTAGAGACATGTTATGCTGTCTGAATGCTGGTTTGAGTTGGGGTGAAAGAAAGGGGGTCTTCTCCAGTACTACTAACACCGTCCATTTAGGCACTCTGCCTCCCCCTTTTCAGGTATGATAACACCTAGACTATAGTATCTTCTGTTGATGACACTGAAACCTTAGTCAATAATCAGGCTGTATAAAATGTTATGTGGCACACCATGAGCAAAGGGAAGTTCATGACTGTATTTTGTCATTGTGTTTTCATTTTGGAAGAAAACAACCCTTGCATATAGGGTTCAGTATTTTCTCCATGATCAATTTGGAACTGGCCCTTGTTTTTCTCTACTATCACATTGAGAACTTTATAGTGTCTGATAGATGCTGTTGCTCCTCAGATTGTATGGTTTTCAGAATTTTTATTTCCCATATAATCTAATAAAGATCTATTCTTCAATGTGTTTGAGTATAAGACAACTTAGTTTGGAGGATCTTTTTGTTTATATATGCAGCACAAGTGGTGCAATATTTATTCTGTGGCATGAATTAGCCGATTCTGCATATGAGTTTCCAATCTGTAATGTTTAGTTGAATAGGTATGTTTGACATTTTCTGTTCTACTTTACTTATTAAATGATTGAGAGTTGATGTGTTACACATCAGAAAATGTAACAAACTTATAATATAGTTGCTTTTTATAATCTCACACACCTAGGGTTTTTTTTGTGCCTCCCATTAAAGAACTACATTTTTTCTACAGAGCTTTACTAATCAATTAAAAAATTGTTCTTATAACTTTTCAAAACAAAGTATAAATCTCATTATGGACGTGTACACTAAGGATAATTTTGCTGGTAAAAGGCCAACATTTATGTATTTATCATATAGTTTTCATGGCCAATTAAAATGTCTAACAAAGCCTAAGTTCTAGATTGAATTCCCTGCTTGGAGAGCTCCTCTCTGATGCAGTGCTTGTAGTGTAAGGATATTGGGGCTGTTATAGGAAGGGGCAAAGTTAAGCAGTTAAATCATTTCTAGCAAAATAGTTACATCTGAAATGAACTTGTAGAGATAGAAGTTAATGCCTTGTGGCACCGAAATTATAAATACATGTAGGACTTCAAATGGTAATTTATGTAACTGTGAGGAAACAGCCTGAAAATCAAGGTAAACAGTCTGTGTAACTGACATGATCTTTAATGTGGAATGAAAGCATGCCAAATCTTTGTCTGGGCGGTCCATACTTGCACCAACTTGAATATGCACCAGTTAAAGAGAAATTGTCGTGCAGAGTGGATGGAGCTTATTCAGCATTTCAATTACACTTCCTAAAGCACATTTTAAATAAAACTATTACTGTGTTAACATGTTTTGATGTTTTATTTTTCCTGTCACATGTCAAGCCAAAACGTTTGATGAGCAGTAGTGTTGTATAATAATAATTGTGGAGGTGCAGGTATATGTTCATTGTATTGTGCACTGTGAGCTGAGTAAATTACATGGTCTTGAACCAAAAATGTACTTTTGGATGTCCTCAATTGAATGTTGAAAATCCAGTTTTTAGGTAGTTGGGATTGATGAAGTCACGTGCTTTGGGTGCATTTCTTGGTCAGAGGTTCCAGAAGTCTGCCAGTGAGTCTGTTAAACTCAGTAAAAATATAGATTTCCTTCTGCAGCATCTGTTGGTTTACAAAATCAGGAATTGAAACAAAGGCAATTTAAGTTTACAAAAAAGGGACAGCTTCAATGTTCTTACCTCTGCCCACTCTTCCTCTGTTTCATGTCTATAGCCCAGTAGATGACAGATCCCATGAGCAGTGACCACCTGGTGAGGTAGATAAGAGGCTCTCTTGATAATGAGATTACGCAGTCCCTGCCATAATACTAATTTAAAAATATTAAATGTTTTGTGGTATTGGCTCACTGTAAGAACACCATGAATATCCTGAGATTCGTTCTGGCACGTTTTCGTCAAGTATTCAACCCCCAAGAAAATGTCTCCAAGGTTAAACTCGTCTCTGTGAATGGGACAAGGCAGCCTTCCTGGTCTCAAGTCCTAGAGAGTAAACAATCATTAATAGCATGTCATTCAGGGCCCCATGCACAAAAGCTAATAACCACAGAGGTTTAGATGTTCCCCATGAATTTACCTCATAGAAAGGAAATGAAAGGACATCTGTGGGCGTGTTCTTTTTCCGATAAATGTTATTAATACGTTGAATTCTACGGTTATCAACGCAAATTATACCCATATCAAATTTTTGGACCCCTAGTATGTGCCTTAGAGTGTCTACATCTTTGCGCAGTGTAGCACGTCGTAGTGGAACAACGTTCTGCAGATTTCGAAGAACTACGCCCATTATAAAGCAGGTAGAAATTAAATTAGTGCCTCATTGAAGCGCGACCAGGCAGTTATAGTTCGTCCGTTCATTCAAGGTGAACTCCAGTAGGGTGCAGATTCAGTTCATATTTCGATTTGTAAGCCTAATTAAAACGTTGACTCTCGTCTAAGAAATATACTGTTCATTATGACGCGTCGATTTAAAATGCTCAGAACAATTCCTGTTAATTCGAAAAGAACTAGCCAGCAAAATGCATATACAAGTACCAGATGCGGAACCTAAACCTTCCGGGTGAAGCTCGTGCAAAGAGTTGATATTATAGGTGGTGGGCCAAAGCTCAAGCATTTGAACGATCGCTGGCGATGGAGGAGCTGGAATACTCTGTAACGCTTTAAAACTTTTCTACAACCCTTAGAAAATGTGTTGGCATGTCCAGTTCTTGCACATTTTTCAAGGAACAAACATTGTGTTTCTTTATCGACACAGGCATGTTTTCCGGACAACTATGGTCCACATCCAATAAGGGCTCATATACATGACACCATCGTAAAAACCACCAATCGTATACCCCGATATTCAAGGCGAGTAAAGTAGGAAGTAAACATTTACATGTGCATTTTGCAAGCCCCCACCCCTCGCCTCTCGGCCAAGCCCCATAGAGTTAATATAACAAGAGACAGCTACTTCTGTCTTCCAAGATGGCGTCCCCATTCATTTTGATGAAAAGTGCTCAGTGAGGCAAGCGAGAGCTCCTAACGGACCGCGCAATCTTTCCAGACGACTCGTCCGGTCTTGCGCAGAAGCTTGTTCCTAGCTCCGAAACTCGTGCAAGCTGTTTACGTCATACTTGCGACAACCAGTCGCGAGCTTGTGAGCTGGAGCTAAGGCATAGCAGAAAACTGTCAGAATGTGGTACAAGTCCGATCAAGAAGCAGATACATGTGAACGTTACGAAGATCAATACTATTAGTATTGTAGTATTATACGTGCAGGGCCTATACGTTGTTCTTTTTGCTTCGTTTTTATAGTTTGACTGCTGTATTGTGTCGGATAGCCTAAATAAACTGTAAACTTATATCTGGCTCCGTCATTGTTCTAGCTTTGCAAAGCAAGCTAAATTAAGCCTATAGCAACCTATGTTACTATTATGATGATGATGAGTGTTGTATACTATTACTAGCTTATTGTTAATGCCGTATATATATATATAATGTATATACACAATATACGTATAATAATAACACAATATAATGACCATATTGTGGCTATCAGACATGATTTATTGTGAGAATGCTGTTAAGCATTCTCACTATTGTTTTTCTGTTTCTCTTTATTGTTGGAATGCTGCTTCAGCATTCCAAGTATTGTTCTTTGAATCTTTATTGTTGGAAGGCTGCTTCAGCATTCCAAGTATTGTTCTTTGAATCTTTATTGTTGGAATGCTGCTTCAGCATTCCAAGTATTATTCTTTGAATCTTTATTGTTGGAAGGCTGCTTCAGCATTCCAAGTATTGTTCTTTTGAATCTTTATTGTGAGAATGCTGTTAAGCATTCTCACTATTGTTTTTCTGTTTTCTCTTTATTATTATTATTGTGAGAATGCTGTTAAGCACTATTGCTTTTCAACTTCTCAGTTCTTCCGCCGTTTTTTGGCCTTTAACTAGTCCTGCATACTTTCACCGATTCCTACAATTTTGCTTTCAAAACGTTCAGCTCCTTCAGGAGATGATGGCTATGACTTCTGGTATTTCACACTTTTATACTTTTTAAAGAATTAAGGTTTTTGTGCAAATTAAACATTTAGCTTCTTGATTTTTATGGTTGAGCAGTGTGACGTTCATATAGTTTAACTTACAGAAACAAGTTATACCTTAAAATGTAGGAAAACGTCCTCTTTCAGCCAATGTAACTACTAAAGAGCTCACATTGACAGATTTTCAGCTTTAAGCCTTGAAGCGAGAGCAGCCTTTCAAATTCTCTCACTAACTTCAATGGAGAGGTGGGCAAAATTCGTCAGAGAATTTCGAAAGTAGACGTGTTTTTAAACTGCCGGTAGAGTCGTATTTCTGACCGCACAGACATATAAAGGACATGTCTGGTTTCGGGAGAGTCTTGGGTCTCGGAAAATATCCTCATTTTTTGGATTGGACGTATAGTTTAGCGTCTAGGTTAACTTGTTTGAGGTGTGGATGCTAGGTAAATGTTGGTTTTTCTCTCTGCCCAGCTCGTTAGCGAGCACAGCTGCTCCATTGCCGTGGCAACCAAAGAGACACGCACCATTTAGCAGAATTTTTTTTGTTTTGGAAACTGCCAAAAGAGTTGTATTTCTGACCGCACAGACACATAAAGGATATCAATGGTTTCGGCAGAGTCTTGGGTCTCGGAAAATATCCTTATTTTTGGGATTGGACGTACAATTTTGCGTCTAGGTTAACTTGTTTGAGGGGTGGATGCTAGGTAAATGTTTGTTATTGTCTTATAATCGAGCTAGCCCGATAACTAAAAACGGTTCGACTTTCTCTTTCACTATCGACCAAATTGGCCAAACAAGGTATGTACATTGAGTTTAAATTGTACATAATCTAGGTAGATCGTTTTCATTTTCGCAAGTTTCACAGAAATCTGCAAAAATCATAGCTGACAAACCAGGGTTGGGGTAAGTGTTTGCTGCAGCTGGCGTTAATCCCACCAACAAATGCTTCGTAACTGAAGAGTATAACTTTTTATTGGCGATATTGACAACAGAGGTTAAGGAACTTGTCCTTAATCCAAAAATGGTTTCCGTTTTCAATTTGAAGCTGTAGATGTAGTTTATGTAGGAAATCTTCCATTGCATCCTCTACCGGTTATGCCTACAGTACGGTGTTAATAAATACCACTTTGACACACTTGCAAGAAATGATCCACTGGTTAGATGTAGCATGATCTTATTATTTATGTATAAAAAACTCACCAGGTACAACGACAACGGCAACCCTGCACTATTTATTATTATTATGTCATCTTAAATTAAGTGTCTGAACACTGGGTTTTTCCTGGGTCAAAATGGGTCTTCGGTGCAAAAAATAATAATATATATATATATTTATTTATTTTTTTCTTATCTTTTCTAATCAATGTATTTATTCCCAGGTGTTTTACATCCCCCCCCCCCACACACACACACACACACATGTTCGTCCTATTTCCCCTTAAGCAATAAAGTTAGGCTACTTAACTCCACTGCAGCGACGCGAATCGCTTGCCATCGCTTGCCTTCCCACAGTTCACCACGCTCGGGGGCTTTTCAAACAGATTAATGTAGAATGTAGTTCTCTAAAGTCACTGTTGTAGTTGTCATGGCCAAGTGTGCAGACTTGGGTTTACGTAGTTGCAACATCGATCAAAATACAACTTGTTTACAAAATATAAAACTGTTTAATACTGTAGACATACACGTTGACATGTGTAAAAAAAACGTTTTACTATATTCCTCAATCTCTGCTAATCTGCCGATACGATAGGGAGTTCCAGCCCGGCTAGCTAACTAGTTAGGACAGAACGAAGTTACGTAATGTGACTAAACTGAATTTGAAAGTACAAGCACCCACAACTTCGGCAAACCTTGCGCCATGCATCGTTTTTTTGTATTAACATCTCTGTACGAATACAGATATGTATCGTACAGGACTGGGTAAGCAGCCACACAAACGATTAGTTTCTCCTCCAGCTTGAAACCTAGAAAGCTAGAAATGTTTACCATGGTTTCTACGTTACGAGAAACAAGAAAACACTCCGATTGGCCATCGCTAGCGAAAATCGCTCCTCATTAGCATAAAGTTGAGAAAATCTCAACTCGAATTGCTTGAATCGCGTCGCGTCGCTACCCACAATGCACCACGCAAGCGATTCGCCTGGCTCCATAGAAAATTAATGGAAAACATGTTGTCGCTCGCATCGCGTCGCTGCAGTGGACACGCACTGTTACACTCATAAAGTATGTTCTAATTGGCATAAATGCTGCCAATTAATAATTGACATAACAACTTATTGTAAAAGTTCAGTAGCCTAGCCTCTTGATTAAGGTAGGCCACTCTGAAGCATGTACACTGCTTGCTTCATTTGATCTTGATAGGCTAAGCATTCTGTTGCAAATATTAACAATAAACCCACTTTTCATTCATTAAAACTACTTCAGCATAATTAAGCACCTAAATTACAAACCTGATCAAGGGCATCAATCGCTAGACATGTGCAATTTAGCTAGCAGGGGAAGAACACAAACAACAATAATCACCAATTAACTTGATTTAAATTTGCAAGAACTACAGACTTATACAATAACAGGCTTAAATGAACTTGGAACATAAATTATACGAATTACAGTTCTCAAGGACGCACACACTCAATCGCAACTGCGGTGTGAAGCGCGTGTCCATGCAATTCTCCGACATGCACTCTAACAATCACTGCTGATAGACGGCCTAAAATTTTGTACAGCCTGATTTCTGATACCGTGGCGGCAGAAATTTAGCCATGGAAGAACACTGCACTATATATTATCATTCTAGGTTAAGAATACCAATGGAGGCTGCGTTGGAAATCGTAAATCACATTTTTGTCAGCATTTTGAGTGGAAATTTCATTTGTACAGGTGTATTCGTGCACGTTGGGCCGGCCCTCGCAGCGCAACGACCGTTTAGTGGCCGCTCTGTCCATTCGCACACCTCACAGTTGCGTATTGATCAGACAAGACACGCTTATCAACTCGATTACTATTGCTCAAAACAGAACGAGGGTTTGGCTGTAGTCCACTTGAAACATACTATTGAGAACATATTCGCTGACATGCATTGCACGCGTGATTTCTAACATTTTGTACAGCCTGGTTTCTGATACCGTGGCGGCAGAAATGTTGCCATAGAGGAAACACTGCACTCTATATGATCATTCCAGGTTAAGAACACCAATGGAGGCTGCGTTTGAAATCGTAAATCAAACTTTTGCCAGGATTTTGAGTGGAAATTTCATTTGCATTTGTACAGGTGTATTCGTGCACGTCAGGCTGGACCTTGCAGCGGAACGACAGTTTAGTTGCTGTCGATTCTCACCTCACAGTTGCGTATTGATCAGACAAGAAGACACGCTTATCAACTCGATTACTATTGCTCAAAACAGAACGAGTGTTCGGCTGTAGCCTACTTGAAACATACTCTGTTGAGAACATATTCACTGACATGCATTGCACGTGTGATGAACACAGGTTTTTTTTTTTTTTTCTTCATTGCAGACTTTTTTTTTGCCTTTTCTATGCAGGAAAAACCCTGGAACAGGACTGGGTGTGCAGGCACACATGATTAGTTTCTCCTCCGTCTTGAACGTGAAACGTAGATTCTGGGTTAGAAATGTTGCCAATGACCAACGGTTGCTACGTTACAAGAAACAAGCAACCAATCCGATTGGCCAACGCTCTTCACTGTTCCACTGTCCTTCCACAAGTACTTTTCAGCTCTGGAAAGAGTTCCAGCAACTACATTTCTGCTCATTTTTTCCTTTTCTCAATTTATTTAGCATCTTTAGGTGACTTCATTTTATAAGGATTGAAAAATAATACAAAATATGAACATAATTCATCTCCCATCTTCTTTAAACCTTCAACTTTTTCTGCTAGGACTTTAGGACTTAACTTTTTTTCAGCCCTTTAATCAATTCTAACTTTTTTTCCAGCAAGTTCAAGTCATTCCAGTGTTGTCCTTTTACCTTCAAATTCGTTCAACCCAGACTTGAGCAACTGGTTTTCTGCTCAATTTTCACATTTTCCTGCAGCTCATCTTTCTCAAATGTTCCCCATTTTGTTTTGCATTTTTCTTCTTTTCTTCCGTTTTCTGCCTTCATCTTGCACCAGGTCCTTTCAAAATAACATTTCACAGCAGTATCTTCCAACTGCCAGTACTTTAGCATTTTTTCCCTCTTTTCTGTACTTTTCTGCCTTCATCTTGCTGCAGGTCCTTTCTAACATACATTTCAGGCCTTTTGAAACTCCGGCAAATATTTTTTTGCTAAATGTTCACATTTTTATGCATTGTTTCTCTTCTTTCAGATTTTTTTCACTTTGTTTAGCATTTTTCTTCTCTTTTCTGTAGTTTTATGCCTTCATCCGGCTCCAGCCCCTATTTAAAATACCTTTCGGTCGCTTTGAAGCTTCAGCTTATAACTTTCTGAAAATTGTCACAATTTTCAGCTTTTTTAGCATGGTCAGCTATCCCCATTCAGGTTTTCAGCATTCTCACTGCTGTTTTGCAGGAACAGCCTTTTCTAGTTGTGAGAATGCTGTTAAGCTGCATACTTTCACCGATTCCTACAGTTTTGGTATCAAAACGTTCAGCTCCTTCAGGAGATGATGGCTATGACTTTTGGTATTTCTCACTTTTATTCTTTTTAGACAATTGAGGTTTTTGTGCAAATTATTCTCCCATTAAAAGTAATGGTAAGCTCCTTCTTGTGGCTGCTCTTTTTCTGGTATTCAACTAAATTGTCAAACAAATTCCTCTGACGTTCATATAGTTTAACTTACAGAAACAAGTTATACCTTAAAATGTAGGAAAACTTGTCCTCTTTCAGCCAATGTAACTACTAAAGAGCTCACATTTACAGATTTTCAGCTTTGAGCCTTTAAGCGAGAGCAGCCTTTCAAATTCTCTCACTAACTTCAATGGAGAGGTGGGTAAAATTCGTCAGATAATTTCGAAAGTAGACGTATTTTTAAACTGACGGTAGAGTCGTATTTCTGACCGCACAGACATATAAAGGACATGTCTGGTTTCGGGAGAGTCTTGGGTCTCGGAAAATATCCTCATTTTTTGGATTGGACGTATAGTTTTGCGTCTAGGTTAACTTGTTTGAGGTGCGGATGCTAGGTAAATGTTGGTTATTCTCTGCCCTCAGCGTGTTAGCAATCATAGCTGCACCATCACCGTGGCAACCAAACAAACGAGCACCATGAAAGCAGAATTGGGTCACGTTTTGGAAACTGCAGGTAGAGTCTATTTCTGACTGTACAGACATATAAATAATATCTCTGCTTTCGGCAGAGTCTTGGGTCTCAGAAAATATCCTAATCTTTTGGATTGGACGTACAGTTTTGCGTCTAGGTTAACTTGTTTGAGGTGTGGATTCCAGCTAAATGTGTCATTCTCTCTGCCCAGCTCGTTAGCGAGTACAGCTGCTCCATTGCAGTGGCAACCAAACAGACACGCACCATTTAGCAGAATTGGGTAACGTTTTGGAAACTGCAAAAAGAGTTGTATTTCTGACCGCACAGACACATAAAGGATATCAATGGTTTCGGCAGAGTCTTGGGTCTCGGAAAATATCCGTTTTTTGGGGGATTGGACGTGTAGTTTTGCGTCTATTTTAACTTGTTTGAGGTATGGATGCTAGGCAAATTTCTGTTATTCTCGATGAACCAATAAAGTTCATCATTCATCAAACCCGATTACTAGCAATTGTCGGTTCATGCCAATAATACAATTACTCCGTTTACATGTGTAATTAGTTATGCGATTACTCAATAAACACGTCTACATGATTCTTTTTTATTAATCGTTGTATGCTTCACGGACGAAACTTGCACCATCATCCTTCCGCAACAAAGTGTCGCCATGTCTTCTTGTATCGGCCCTACTGCTGTATGTTTGAATCCTACTAAGAAAGCCGAGTAAATGCACACAATTGTAGGCTACATCTGCTACTGCTATTACTATCTCAACTATATTTTCAGCTGTTAAAACGATAATATTCTTGTTATGACTAGCTAGCCTACTTCTTCTCTGTTTAACAGTTCAGCTTTCAGCTTCTCCCTCATTGTAGGCTATTTTAGCTCTTAGATTTGTTAGATCATGCAGTTCAGCTTCCACACTGCCTCTTTTGTGTGACTCACACATTTTTGAAATTCATTTCAGCTTTCAGCTTGCTGGTATTTTCTCATTTCTGTATTTTCAGCAATAAAAAAAAATTATATATAAAAAAAACAAACGTTCAGCTCCTTCAGGAGATATGTGCTGTGTTTTGGTATTTCTCCCTTTTATACTTAATTTTTTTTAAAGGTTTTTGTGCAAATTATTCTCCCTTTAAAAGTAATGGTAAATCCTTTCAAATCATTAAAAAAGCTTCCTCTTTCAAACTTAACTTCTTCAGCATACTTTCAGTCCTCCTCTTTCAAACTTAACTTCTTCAGCATACTTTCAGTCCTCCTCTTTCAAACTTAACTACTTCAGCATACTTTCAGATAGACACTATTCAACCTTTAAAATGTTCACAAGACATTCAGCTTATAACTTTCTACTAAATTTTCACTATTTTCAGCTTTTTTAGCATGGTCAGCTATCCCCATTCAGGTTTTCAGCTTTCTCACTGCTGTTTCGCAGGAACAGCCTTTTCTAGTTCAACTTCTTATTCTTCTATTTCTTCTGCGGCACCTTTCAGCGCCTTCAAATCTTCAGCTATTAAAATTGTTCAGTTATCAAAAAATTCAGCAGTTTCAGGCTATGACTGCTATGACTTTTCAGCTTTGTACCTCTTATGCTTGAATTAATATAAATCAATATTCATAATATTTTTATCATGGTTTCCAATGGAGTTTTCTTTCAAATCCTCTCAAGCTTCTTAAAACTTCTTCAACTTCCAAATCCTTCTTCTTCCTCAATCTTTCAGCTAGAGCCACCTTTTAAACTTTAAAACGTTGACAAAACCATAAACTATTTTTTTTTTAATTCAGCTTTTTGATATCTATTCAACTTTTTTCAATATCACTGATTACGTTTCATGACTTTTTCAAACCGTTTCTGAGATTTACATGGGTGTTTACGAGAAAGCCCAGAGTGCAGACTGAATCGCTTAGAGCGGAGGGAGGCTTCGGGTGTTGTTGAAAACATATTTCTAATTTGCCAGCATTTCTACAATTTTCGCTCTTCATGCTTCGTTTTTGGATCAATAGATAGCTAATTTTGTGCTGGTTGTAGACAGTTGTCTGTGGAATCCAAAAGACTTACACATTTGTTCAGAGCCCCACGAAAGCGAGACTAAGTCCAACTCTCGCCCCATAGAGTCCAATGCAAATGTGGTGACAAATTCGTCACAGAAAACAAAAAATAACAAGATTTATAAACTGCCGTTATAGTCGTATTTCTGAACGCACAGCCATATAAAGGACATCTCTGGTTTCGGCAGAGTCTTGGGTCTCGGAAAATATCTTTATTTTTTGTATTGGACGCATAGTTTTGCATCTACGTTAACTTGTTTGAGGTGTGGATTCTTGCTACATTTCTGGTAGTCTCTGCCTTCAGCGCATTAGCAGCCATTGCTGCACCATCACCTTGGCAACCACACAAACAAGCGCCAGTCTCTTGCACAGGTGGTTGGTATTAGCTGATTAGTGGAGACACAAGACAAGCGATTCAGTCAACTCGTCTCATTAAAAGACTAAGAGCACCACAACACAACTACTACCACTACTGATACTGCTATATCTTATGCCACACTACAACTACTAATTCTGAAGATGCTGCTAATATCTTGGTGATCACTGAGTGAGTTCCCTTGACCATGATGATTATGGAACGCCTAGTTAGTCAAAATTAAATCAATAAATAAATAGGTAAATGAATAGATAAATACATACATAAATAAATACGGCTATGAAATAAACATTTATTTATTTTTTGAGACTTTTACGCACCACATTTATTTCCACTCCACATTTATTTCAGGGCTGTATTTATTTCACATCTCACATGCAAACGAGAGGGGCGTGGTTATCGTCAGACTAACGCAGCAGATAGCTATGCTACCTGTATGGGGGTGACAGTGGCATCGCACTGCCGAAAAGCATACAATGTAGACAAGCTTTGCCCATAATATCTGTGTCGTTTCTGCCTTTGTATGGGAGTGATGGCAGTGACTTAGTAGCCTACGTGTGGGGACTTGATCTTTGATAGCTATGAGGTTGCGCTGAAGTTACCTTTATAAACATGTCTTTCGCTCGTGTGACGTGGAACTCGTCTGCAAAGCTAACAATCACTGCCAACACTGTCTTCCTAGGTGGTATGTTGGCTGTCACCGGTCTCGAAGTCGGCAACTGTAGGCCAAGTGGCTGGCTATCCGGCTAGCTAGCTGACAAAATAATAAAAGGACGACATCAGTGTGGCCATTTCAGCTAGAGCTAGCTACTGTAGAGCTAGTAGTGTTGTGCTGTATTGGCACATATGAACAGCCAAACCCGTTTTGTCACTGAATGGTCATTAAAACGAGTCCAGTGGTAGTGGTTTGATTTAATATTGAATAATTCCATAAACCTGTACCTAATATCTGGGTTTGGTTATTGTGTACCGTGTTGAATGGGTCTTGGTCTTGACACGTCTTGGTTAGTTGCAACTTTAAATTGCCAATAATAACAAAGAGTGAAGAAACTTGACTTCAATTTGAAGCAGTAGCCTACTGTAAATCCAAAGGTATGGGTAATGTCTGGAATGGTCTGGCTTCACTTCAGGTCTCGTCTCACTAAATGGTAATGCATGGCATAATGGTGAGGCTAGATCGTTATAATCAGGTGCCTTATCGACCTAGTTATCCACATAATAGCAGAGCGATGTAGCGGTGGTGGCAGTGATTGTCTTCTTTGTTGCTAGCTGTGTTAGCTAACATTACCTGGCACTAATATCACCCCCCACTACCTGTACATCTTGCACACGAACAGTGGTCGATAAGTCTCAAACTATTTAAGACTTCAATATCTATGTTCTGTAGAGCACTTATCCGCCCAAGTACCTCTACAAAATCTACTATCTGTGCCAAAATAATATATCCTGACAAGCCATGCCGTTCGGCAGTGCGATTCCACTGTCACCCCCATACAGGTAGCATAGCTATCTGCTGCGTTGGTCTGACGATAACCACGCCCCTCTCGTTTGCATGTGAGATTTGAAATAAATACAGCACAGAAATAAATGTAGTGTGGAAATAAATGTGGCGTGGAAATAAATGTGGCGTGTAAAAGTCCCATGAAATAAATAAATGTTGTCTTTACAAAAACGTCATTTTGAAATAAATAAATGTATTTATTTATTGATGTCGGTAAATGGATTCAGCTATGTAATTATATAATGCTATATTTATATATTTATTGCCATCTTTTTTAAATTTCAGAATTAATTCCATAGCCATATTTATGTATTTATGTATATATCTATTTATTTATCTATTTATTTATGCACTCAATGATAGGCTACATCTGCTACTGATATTACTATCCCAACTATAATTTCAGCTGTTAAAACTATAATATTATTGTTACAACTATAGCCTACTTCTTCTTCTGTTTAACAGTTCAATTTTCAGCTTCTCCCGCATTGTAGGCAATTTAAGCTCTTATAGCTTTGTTGATGCAGTTCAGCTTCCACACTGCCTCTTGAAATTCAACTATTTCTTCGATTGCTTCACAACGTTCAAACGTATTCTCCCGCATAGTTTTTGAGCACCGAGCTTCGTTAGATGATGCAGTTCAGCTTCCACACTCCATCTTTTGTGTAAGTCATACATTTGTTAAAATAATTTCAGCTTGAGGGTATTTTCTCATTTCTGTATTTTCACCCATAAAAATAAATAAATCAGATTTCAGCATTCAAACGCATTTTCAGCAGGAAATGCATGTTCTAGTTGTGAGAATGCTGTTCAGCATTCTCAATATTGCTTTTCAACTTCTCAGTTCTTCCGCCGTTTTTTGGCCTTTAACTAGTCCTGCATACTTTCACCGATTCCTACAATTTTGGTATCAAAACGTTCAGCTCCTTCAGGAGATGATGGCTATGACTTCTGGTATTTCTCACTTTTATACTTTTTAAAGAATTAAGGTTTTTGTGCAAATTAAACATTTAGCTCCTTCTTGATTGTTATGATTGAGCAGCCATTGTCAAACTAATTCCTCTGACGTTCATATAGTTTAACTTACAGAAACAGTTATACCTTAAAATGTAGGAAAACGTGTCCTCTTTCAGCCAATGTAACTACTAAAGAGCTCACATTTACAGATTTTCAGTTTTGAGCCTTGAAGCGAGAGCAGCATTTCAAATTCTCTCACTAACTTCAATGGAGAGGTGGGTACAATTCGTCAGAGAATTTCGAAAATAGACGTGTGATTAAACTGCCGGTAGAGTCGTATTTCTGACCGCACAGACATATAAAGGACATGTCTGGTTTCGGGAGAGTCTTGGGTCTCGGAAAATATCCGAATTTTTTGGATTGGACGTATAGTTTTGCGTCTAGGTTAACTTGTTTGAGGTGTGGAATCCAGCTAAATCAGGGCCAAATGTTTTGTTACTTCGAAAAAAAAATCTTTAGTCGAAAAACAAAAACTTGACATTGAAAATGCAAGTTTTGGTCGAAAACTTGAAAAATAAAACCATGTATTCAAAGAAAAAATAAGTGTACCAATTTTTTTTTCAGGTTGAATAATATTTCGATGACATTTTGAATTAATGTTGAATAAGTTATACATTTTCAATTTTAACTTTCATATTTTCACATAGTTTCACATTTCATGTTTTCAGATTCTAAACGTTTTTTTACGGCTTCAATTATTATTATTATTATTATTTTCTTTTTTTTTTCTTTTTTTTTTTTTTCAGTTTCAGACTTTTGGCCCCGATTTTGCGTAGGGGGCGTGGCTTAAACTCAGAGGCGGTAATTATGAGTGACAGCCGAAAGAGGCAGAAGACTCGGCTGTTGGCATGGCGTCCGCTCCGCCAAGGCAACAGGCTGGCGCCAGCGCACAGGTAAGACATGTGAAAGATATTAGCCTTTTTGAATAGATACTATGGGACATTATCCCTGCAGTGGCATTTTTTTGTCGTTAACACATAAAGGGGAAAATAGGTGGACAAAGCTGGAAATTAAGCATTGCTAGCACTAAAATTAGCATTAACTAACGTTAGCTTCACACTTCAGTATAGTACAGTACGTAGCTGGTGTTTTTACAGTCAGTCAAGCTAAGTTCTTTTTTTTTTTACTTTAACGTGTAGTGTAACCTATTGTCTTTGTTAACCTCTGTTTAGTGTGTATAACGTAATTTATCAGGCCAGAGCATTAATGTAAAGTTGTATTTGTCTATTCTATTCTAGGAACAAATGAAAAGAGACCTTCTTCAGACACTTTTAACAAAACTGTCCCGGGCCACACAGAGACTCCCGCTGGATGTGAACTATTTACAGTTTGTAGTCAACCAGGAGATGGTCCTTTTTAGGGCATTGTCAGGCCAGGTTGAGATGCCACAAGATGTTATGAATGCATTGACAGAGTTGTCAATACTTGTCAATGCAGATGACAGCTCTAATATGAGCCGGTGTCAGGTGCCAGCGATGCAAGCAGAAATGGGACGGCCAAAGTATGTTGTGTCTCCTCAGCAACTACAAAGCCTTGTAGAAATGTCTCTACCTGTGTCGTGTATTGCAACACATCTGGGTGTATCTGTGAGGACAGTTAAACGGCGCATGCATGAACATGGACTTTCCATAATGCAGGGCTACAGTAACCTAACAGATGAACAACTTGATGATTTGTTGAGGTCAGTGAAGGCTAGGACACCACATGTAGGGTGCAGAATGATGAAAGGAATCCTGCAGGCCATGGGTCACCGTGTCCAGTGGAGCAGAGTGTATTCATCCATGCATCGTGTAGACTCTGTTGGTGTACTATCAAGAATGATAAGGATGGGGTGTGTTGCAAGAAGGACGTATTCTGTCCAAGGTCCTCTACACTTGGTGCATATCGACACAAACCATAAGCTCATCAGGTAGGTCAAATATTTTTGCTCAATACATACAAAATTAATAATGTGATATTTTTACAAACTCAGACCCATTTTTAACACTTGTTTTGTAGCAGCAAAAAATTTAGACAAATACGTTAAAGTGAATTCGTGTTTTTTTGTCTCCAACAGATATGGCCTTGTTATTTTTGGAGGGATTGATGGCTTCTCACGAAAGGTAATTTCTTTCTTTTTTTACCTATAATCATTACTTAAGACTAAATGAGATTTTTTTAAATCAAAAAGACAAACATGGTTCTACTTCTGGATTTTACAAAAATGCTTTTATTGAATTCCCAGTGAATGATATTTTCTTCACTAGATCATGTACCTGGGCGCAGCAACCAACAATAAAGCATCCACTGGACTTGATATCTTCTTGGAGGGAGTGCAGAAGTATGGCTTTCCATTAAGGTAAGACTAAAAAAGTGTGGCCCACAGTGGTTCTCATTCCATAGTCTTTTCTTTATGTGTGACACATTCTTTTTAGAGTGAGAGGTGACCAAGGAGTGGAAAACGTTGCCATAGCACGATGCATGTTCGCCATTAGGGGTAGTGGAAGGGGGAGTTTCATATCAGGAAAGAGTGTACACAACCAAAGGTATGTTTTCTTTATGTACTGTGAAGTGGTCACACGTCAAGTGCTCAAGACAGTTGCAGGTCCAATAGAAAGGTCTGCACACTCCCTTAGTATCTCTGGACATTTACACTGGATCTGGTGACTAGTATGTGACCAGAACATTTGGGTTATTTAATGATGGCATCTTTATATTTGTGTTCTATTCCAAGGTTATGTAATAAATTAAACTAAAATGAGCTACAGTGTGCTTATCTTTTGTTACAAGTTCAAATATACTGTACAAACTTGAAGGTAATTTGCTGTTTTCTTTTAACAGAATAGAACGTTTGTGGCGAGATGTTTGGATGACTGTTTCAAATGTGCACTACGAGACACTTCACAGCCTTGAGGATGAAGGTGTTCTAGACCCTTCTAACAGCATCCAGCTGTTCTGTGCATGTGTTTCTTCCACGTCTGCAGAGGGATCTGGGATGTCTTCAGGGTGGGGTGGGATAATCACCCTCTGAGAACCGAGCACAATCTCTCCCCACAACAACTGTGGATGATTGGGCTCCTCCAGAATCCTGTCGATGCTCCAGACCTGGCAGAGGTACTAATTTAATTTTGTGTTGATTGGTATAGTTTTGGCCACAAATCCTTTATCCTAGAATATCAATTCTCATTTATTAAAACACGTTTTAGACAAGCATTGTTTAAACAGCTTTACAACACTGTAAAGAAATACCTAAATACGTATTCTATGAAAAAGCTAGTAAGTATAATTCTATTTTCCACTGTATTTTACCCTAATGATTAAAATTGGAGCAAGAAGATAATTTTGTAGCATCATTTTATATTGTTTAAAAAAACTCATGTTGAAATGTGGTTTCCAATCACCAGTGTCAAATTAATGAAAGTATAATAATCTTCTTAAAATCTGCTTACTTTTATAGATTCATGTTCCCTGATTTAAGTGACTTTTATTCTAAATGTAGGAAATTGAGGATGTAGATCTCCATTTCAACACTGCCAGCGAGCAAGACGTGACCAGTCCTGGAGTGATTCTCCCACCCATTGAATGTCCTCTCTCTGAACAGGACATGCCAGACCTTAGGGCCACTATTGATGTTACAGCACCATCAGATTCCTATGGGCGAGACATTTATTTGGCTGTATTGAACTATGTGCTAAATCACGTACCGTAGATGAAAATCTTTTCTCATGATCAGTTTAACACCAGAAGACACAACTTTGTTTTTTATTATTGACATTCATGTACATTCACACCATGTTGAACTGTTGGCCCAGATGAAAAGCCTCAATTAGGACCTTTTTGAACTGGTCATAAGGCCTCATGTGTCTGACAGGTAGTACAATATTCTTGGCACATGCTGAAACAACAGGGTAACACAAACGGTGATGGTCAAAGTCTGCACTACAGTCATGGTTGAACTTGATTGTTACAGCAAAATCCTTCTTCTCTGAGGGAAGAAGTGGAACATGACCTTGGCCTGTGATCCACTGTAGAAATCGGGCAGGTGTGATGGAAAGCAGGCCATCTTGGTCATCTACATGCCCCTGATCCTCAGCTATGAAGCAAACAGATATAACAAGAAGTATGTAACAATTAAAATGTTGATTTCCTAATTGTTCTTTAATTAAATCAGTAAATTAGAAAGAGGTACACAAAAGAACAGCTGATCAAAAAATCTATGTATGAGATTTCTGAAGGTTAGGAAATTACTATCTTAGCCAATCAAAATGGTTTTAAATGCCATTATGTATAATTTCATTACTGGCAATAATGTCTCAACACATATAATGGTGATACAATTGTAAATGTGTTCATTAAGGACAATGGTTTTAGGAAAACAATAATTTGTATGTATGTTCTCTGTATGTATGCTTGTGTAATTACAGCCTTGCATACCCAAAAAAGTGACAACTGCAGTAAAACAAAAACTATCTTGGCACATAATTCTTGGCACATAATACTTATTACTATCATCAAGACTTTTCAGGTAGAATAAAAATGAAACATGTTCAATACCCATCAGCTTAATTACAGGTGGTACCTGATTATTTAAAGACTCAGCAGTCAGAAGCTACAATATTTTGTCATGAAAACACTACCATTGTTCTGTGCTTTTGAATATTTGATTTGCAGGACATTAAAAACGATATACCTTCAGCTTCGTAAAGGAAGTCCTGAATAAAGTTGATCATCTCCAGCTCAATCGGGTGCCTGGAAGTCCCTTTGTCACTCAGTTGAGGAAGTATGGATGCCATGACAAACTCTGCATTGACCTAAGATGAAATCAACATGTATATTATAAGACCCTTTATATTATGAAATGGCATATACGTTATGCATTTCTTGTTGCTAATAATAAATGGTATCGTTGTACTTACTTTTACATCTTCCTCAGGAACAAACAGGGGCTGGCAGATATCTGGGTACTGCCCGATTAGCAGAAGGTCATACAGCTGCAGGCCTTCTCTTAGTTGATCCAACATAGGCTGCAACCTCAGCACTCCATGGAGTACGATGGCACTGCAACAGTATAAAGGAAAGCAATTGCTACAAAACCTTACTAGTAATGCATCTTACTGTACAAACAGACATATCTCCTAGCATACCGAACAACGGACTCCTTGTTTTGCATTGAGATAGCTCCAGTATATCTGCAATCCAAGATTTCATCAGATAGGCCTTCAATTGAATGTTCAGTTGACATTTCAACCTAAAAATCAAAAAAAGGAAGAAAATGTCTTGCCCATGTTCACACATGAAAATATAATTTGACAAGGTATTCTTGATAAACCCGGCATTTCCATCGTACAGGTCTTACCTGGTCCACTAACCCTCGCAACTGGACATCAGCAAGTGAATCACTGTTAAGAGTTGTTGGGTTTATCTGCCCACTACAGAGGTAACTGTAAGTCCATGAGCTGAAAAGGGCAGGGGCCGGGCCACCTTGTGCCAAACTAACGGCCAAAATCTCTCCAACAGTCCTATTTATACAAATTAAGCTTGAATGTATTACTTGTGCATGAAAACATTTCACGGAAAGAGTTTGTCCCAACTTGCATAAAATAAACCCACTTGTACAGGCCACTGTCAAAGTCAGTCAGAGAGTATCGTGGGCTCCTCTGGCGCTCTGGCCCCTCAAAGAAACGGCTCTCAATTCCTGCCATCAGTTCTATAGACACACAAGTACAAACAGAATCTACTGTGTTGGTTTAGGGTCACCTATGTCAAGTAATAGAGTTAGTGAAAAGACAATATTTTATTTGTGTTTTATTATAGAAAACCTCAACACACTCAAGGACAGACCTCCTTAAATAAGTAGGACATATTACAAATAAAAGTATAACATTTCTTCATGATTTGGGTGAGCTGTCCTTTTAACTATATTTTGAAAGGCTTCATTCATGGTTTAAAATATAAGATTGTTCAATGGATTCAAATGTTTGTTTTTATTTACCTGTGAGAAATTATTTTCGGAGCGCACCTGTGTCCACTCCTGCCTCCCCAAAGAACGTCACGTTCAGAGTAGCAGTGGGTGAATTTCTTTTTTGACGTTGCCACTGCAGTAAGCCTCTCTCAAGAATGTTTGTTCTTGAGATTTGGATGTTAAACCGTTTCTCTACGTCAACTCTTCGACAAATGGCACCAATACATCATCAACACTGCCAAACAAAACCCCTTGTCAATAAATAACTACTAATATTGAAAACAAAATCTCTGTAGAATTAAGATCCATGTTGGATAAAGATATTTATGAATTTTGACAACACATTTACCTTTGAATGTGCTCCTCTCCATTGTCCTCGCTCATGGCAGTTGTCTCAGCCATTTTAGGATTGTCCTTAGCTCTATTAAAGCACAAGTGAGACACATTGGTAATAATAGAAAAAACAAGTACTTCAAGTTACATACATTACAAATTAAGATAAATGTCCGTCAAATTACCTTTCTCCACACATGCTAGCATGGATCTCTACAAACTGTGGTGTAAATTTCAAGAAACAGATAGGACATGGAACTTTCTGATGGAGACAGAACAGTTTGAATATTAGCAACAGTGTCATACAAAACAGTTTATGTGAAATACATTGCATTACAATTACATCAAACACAGTACCTCTTCAAAAGATGTTTTGGTGTCATGGACAGGGGGGGCTGTCACTGAAACTATCTGGATGTCACTTTGACACGTCTAAGATATAACATATGACCCAAAAATATTCTGTTATAAATCACTGAACAACAATCAAAATTGTACTCAAGGCAACATCACATTATTTCATACTAGTTACATTTACCTCAATATCCTCTTCTGCTGACTCCATGCACTCCTGAACATGAAGGGCCAAAATGGGCAAAGGAAAACTCACTTTACATGTTTGGCATTGTGCTTTTGGCATACTTCGGAATTCAATGGCATCTGGAGGTAGTGGAGTTAGGTCAAACTCATGTTGCAATGGCACAATATACAAGGTGCTCTTTCCTGCCGCGGTAACACTGCGAAGTAGGGTTCCGGTGTATCCATCAGAGTCAGGAGGAATCATTATCAGTTTCCTTTTACCCTGACCACCTGTAAATGCAACATTGTTTGGATTATTTCAACTGAGTTTGTTTGGGCTAGTTATTTGAATGACAATGGATATTACTACTTTTCTCCACCTGTAGCCTTGTAGAGTAGCCAGCCTCCTGTCACTCCCTGCATCTTAGGGTACTCATTTTGAAGTACTCTAAAGAACTAAGAGCACATAACTAAGTGATGTGTCGATGCTTGAAGAATAGCCTACCACTAGAATAAAAAGGAATGTTGTAAATCTAAGAATTTAGGTGCAATTTTTTAATAATACATTGTCTGTAATACCTCCTCATGACTCATATCCCTGGACATGGTAAGATGTCGTTTTCCAAGACCTGCCTGGGCAAGCTCAGACTCTTCAGATGAGTGTGGGGTTGTCTCTGCATTCATGTTTAACAGGTACACATATACTCTAAAAGGCTTCCAGGGTTTTGTATATGCTGTGGTACAGGTCTTTGGACTCTGTATCTTTCGTTTTCCAAGGTAACTTTTTCGTGAGAAAAATCCAGGGAAAGATCTGCACGATTGAAAAATTCATTTAAAATAATGTTAATTCAAAATATTAGCTAGATTAATTAGTTTAAAACAAACTTGAACAATACAATTCAAACTAAAACCTGGCCATCTCTTGTTCTACAGATGACGACTCCTGTTCCTGCTTTCTTCCCTGCTCCAGCTGTCCCTGAGAGAGGTTCTGTGTGAGCACATTTATAAGGCTCTGTGCGGCTGCAGCCACTGTCGAGTTATGGTCATTCTGACAAACAGAGGTTAACAAAGCAACCCAGTCTCATCCCAACTCGTCAAATATTGACGCTTGGGCAGAGCCCTTTGGCGTCACTATACCGACGCCGGGGGACGCCTTTTTCGTCGTTTTTTGACGCCTAGTGACGCCCATTGACTTCCACGTTAATATGTTCGGCTTTTCCCGTAGAAAATTGTAAACTATGGCGTCGTATTTTGACGCATTAGGTCTCCCGTAGATTTTGATGAGCGGCTTTCGGATTTTTACGAAACGTCACCATAATAAGTCGGGTGATTTCGTAAAAATCCGGCCGATGTGCTTTCAACTTTATATTTTTTTGTTAAATCCAAGACATAAACGTTATAAATGACATAAACCTTATTTAAGGACATACAAGTTATTTATAAAATGGACTGATACAAAATAAACCGATCTAAAAAGGTTGGCCTATGTGCATAAAAAATATAAATAAAATCCTTCGGGGGAGGAATATCATTTTATTTTAATCATAATTTTAAGCGCATGGAAGCAATCATGTCAAATGCACTGACAGCAAAACCTATAAATTATCCAACATTATTGTAATTTTATTATTACACACAAGTCGCCGAAAAGTTTGACGCTCAATATCTGGCTGGAACTACTTCTTGTCACCCAAACCTCCGCTCTCTCGTACTGAAAAGGTAAGCTATTATCAATGAGGTAAATTTATATTTAAGATACTATCCTACTATACAGTTTTTTTTGTTTAGTTTTTAGGTTGGTTTAATGTTATTATGTTTGACGTACATTGCCAGGTGCTTTGCATCACCAATATAAATTAATTGACTTTGTAAACTGCAAAAATAGTCTAATACACTGTGCTAGCTAGCTAGCTAGTCTAACGTTATGTCATGCAAGGTCATGAACCGGTGCACTTTCATTTGACTCAGACCAATGTTTATCTTTGCTGGCGTGGTCCTTTTTACATCTCATAGCTTGCTAAGTATGACATTTATTGTATTGTATTTTTTATCTTTTCTTACTTGCAGCTGAAGTCACGCATTTTCTGGAAACGATATCGATATCCTTATTACCTCACCATATTATCACCTCACCATATCCTTGCCTTACTGCCTATTTTAATAATTTGTCAGGACGTACCTGTGTATACCTGTGTCCACCTACCTCTGTCTACCTGTGTTACGCCCTCCACAGGCTCTGCCTGTCTTTCTGTTTGTGTCTTTCTGTTTGTCTGTGTTTGTGTGAATCTCCAGGCTCCAGTGATCCAGTCCACCCTACCTGCACAACATCCACACCTGCGGTCCAGCTTCCCAATAACTTGCGGTGACATACCCTGGTTTGCCCTCCACTCACCGCCAGATCGTTGTTTTTACAACCTGGTACCTACGTTCCTGGCCTCCTTGTACTTCCGAGTCTATTATCTACTATTTGTATTCAAAGTGTTCTAATATTGCACTTTCTTGTGTCCCAAAGAAACATCCCACTCGCCATCTGCCCATTTGTCTGTCTACTCTTTCAACTCAATGATGAGTGATTTGCAGTTGATGGAATTGGAGGATGAGCTCAAGAGTGTAGATACATTTCTTGAACATCTCAAGACAGAAGAGGTAAAGCAGCTTCTGTTTTGTCTATAGTTAACAGTATTCCTTCTTACCAGTTCATATAAGATACATGGAGGCGTATTTAAAAGACATGAATCAGAAGGGTTACACTACTTTAACTGCTTTTTCTGTCAGTAGTCCGAAGGCATTTCCCATATTGGTAAACCTTTCTTAAACCAAGTTGTAATTCTAGACAGAGAAGAACAGACAGAAAACTAGGACCGCATCACCAAAGCCTGTTCATTGGAAGAAGAGGGACCACAATGGGGACATTGTTCACCAGCGCCCACGAGCCTTTAGAAAGCAGTCAACATCACAAAGACCAGACGAAGGAAGACATGTTTCTTCTTCACCGCCATTAGACCATGGCCAACACCTAGACCATGGTGAATAATCTTTTGTTCCAAATGCTGTATTTCAACAGTGTGTTGTGGCGATGTTGGAGTTACGATATTATTATTTTTTCTCCTCCCTTTTGAAGATTTGAATATGCGGCAGCTTGAGAACCTTCTATAGGACTCATAGAACATGGAATCGCAAGATTTTGTTCAGCAGCCACCATTGTCCAGTTGGAGTCAAAGGCAGAAAGAGGTCCAACAATGTTGGCAACAGGCGAGGCCACAGAACCTTGACAATTTACTTTCTGCTGAGAACATCGTACAGATGACATGCAATCACTGTCACGTGAAAGAAGCTGTCATCCGTTGTAGGGAATGTATGCCCTCAGAGTGGTTTTGTGCTGAGTGTGATGGCTCGGTACATAAACACCACACTCTACACAACAGGCAAACCATCATGGATGGATTTTTCAAATACATCCCACCAACAGAGTCTGTGACACTCTGTGACACTGGAAAATACAGCATTTGTGAACAAGGTTGGCGTTTCTTTTACAATTGATTGTCAATTTTCTTAACAGATCATTCTTATCTGAAATTGAAATGTGTTATTTAAGTCATTACTCACAACCCAAACATTATTAATTGTATACCTTATGGTTCTTTGCCTTGCAGATTGTTTTCTGCCAACAGCTCTACCTCAAAGGATATGCTCCTGTGACACCGCTGATGCAGCAGTCTCTGTTGGTAGATCCATCAGACTGGTTTGCATAAATGGTAGGATCTTGTCAAACTGTTGATTTTTTTTATTTTTTATATTACTAACACGTCACTTTGGTTTAATGTTATTGTTTTGCCTTTCATGTGCTCTCAGGCCGTTATGATCTTCACGTTCCGGTGCTAACATGCAAACATTGCAACCAGAAATGGGCTCCAGAAGTCAGTGACTTTGTAAAGAGTGGTTACTGGCCCGCTACCATGCAGGCACAGACACTGTTCCACCAAGATCTCTTCCATTCCTTTGAGGCTATGAAGACAGCAGCTCCAGGAATGTCCAGACAAGCCTTTACAGCAATGTTGGACCAGAGAACAAAGCAATATGGAAGAGTAAGTAAAAAGCAGTTCAAGGTCCACAAGTGGCTGTAGTAGGTAGTACATATTTCAGATTATAGACTGAAGACCTTACCACACAAAATAGTCATTTGCATCCTTATGGATTTAAAAAGTTGCATACAAAACACAAAACATACAAAGGCAAAGATGTAGTTTATCGTTTTTGAAAGCTGTATTATATTATTTTCTTTAGACTGGCAAAGTGAATGCAGATGCATTTCAGATAAGTTCTGCAATTTGTGTACTGCAACTATGAAGAGAACCAACTTCTTGGAAAGGAGCCATTGGTCTGTCCAGCCTGTAGCCCTGAAATGGTGGCTGTTTCTGTGGATGGCAACAGAAAGTTGTACAGGTTCCAGAAAACAAACCAGTGAGTTCTGTGCACACATTATGAACAGCCAATGTAGTTAATATACAGTATGTCCAGCTGTTAATGACACTGTTAATGTCAATGTTTTTTTTGATAAGTGCTACATAAATAAAAGGTTGTATTACAAAGGTAGTCCATAATACATTGTCTTAAAGGAGTGAAGAGCCAGGGTTCTTCGATGGAGTATTTTTAGCCCGAGACTCTGAGGTGTCCAGTTTTGTTGAGGAGGTCCGGGGAACTGTCAAGAGTGTACGTTTTACATTATTCTGAACAACATTTATTGGGATTATTTTGTTCTAATTAAAGTTAAAGTAGAAAACACAATTGCCTTTGGAGAAGGGAGTCTATGATCAGGTGGGGATACAGCACTAGATTCTTATCCAGGGGGCACAGTACATTCATATAGCATATTGCTTTATCCTTCAAATGTAAGATAGGTCAGGCAATGACAAAATCTTGACAGTTAAAGTTTGTGTGTTTGCGTGAACAGTCCTGCAATCTAGTGTACTTGAATTAACTATTGTCATGTTCAAATGATTTACTTTGCTAGACCGCAGGAAAAGCGATGTGTGGTGACACCCAATGGAATGCAGCAAGAGAGACTTCAAAGCGGGCCAACAAGTTGGATGAAGAAGGTGTGGAAATTGCTGTGTGTAGACATGGATTTCTTCTCAAAGGTTGGTATGGGTCTGATTAAGTAATAGTAAAAAAATAAAATAATATATATTTATATTATGATCTAAAGCCTCTTTCATGTGCATTGTGCTTTTTTTAAAGGTCTGAATATGTATAGAGGAGAAATCTTTGCATATCCAATGTTTCTCCAAAAAGAGTTCCAGAGTGCTACATTTTTGGCCATGGATGTGACCTGCCGATATGTGCCATACTTGACAAAAGTGTCAGAGGCCCTGACGCATCTTCAACCCCTTCAGGAAATGAAGCATTGCTTGTCTGTGATGCATGCCAAAGCCCACAATACAAAATGCGAGGTGATGCTTTTAGCTACTTGACCGTACATTTTAGAGTATGTGGCAAACTGAGTGTAAAATGCCATACTAAATTACAATAGCCATACCACAGTGGTCTGGACTGACCCATACAACAACCTAGGAGTGTGTTTAAAGTTTTTCTGTAGCCCCTAAGTGCTGCCCTCTAAAGTTGGTAATCTCAGGATATGCTTCAATAGCGTGTGGCCACAGCGCTTTACACATTATCTTCTTCCTGTAGATTCTGTGGACTGCAAGGAACCAGGTGGGCGCCGGCACCACTCTCGGTGAAGAAGTAGAGCAAGTGAATAGTTTTCTCTCCAGATGTGCCCTTACCACCAAGTACATGGCCAAGTCAGGTTTGTAAGCTTATTTCCCCCTGCCAGCCTGCAAATGTACATGTTTTACAAAATTGTATTGTGATTTTGTTTTGTTCTTCACAGTAAGAACTGACATGCTGACTGTCCATGCTATGGGGTGGAATGAACAGAAAGAAAATGGCCTCCATATAGCCTTGTCTTCCAGATTCAGGAAGGTATGTTCACATACTGAAGATGATTAACTTTTTAAAGCAGTTACATATAAGCGTAACTTTTACTTATTATACCCAAAATGCATTACGTTGTTATAGTACCCCCTAGTAGACATTGTAGTGGTACAGGACCTCTGGTACTTTAAAAGACCTTCTGTATTGCTGTTTTCAGACAGTAGAGAAGACTGTGGATGTAGCTGAGAGCCTGAAGACAATGCAGGAGCAGTTGCATTGCTGTGATGACATGCTGAAACAATGGGTTGTTGATGTCAAGCAGTGGGCCAGTAGCAGTAAGAAAAATACTTAATTCATAAATACTCTCAGTCACTTGGTTGTAATATCTGCATATCTGTAGCTTAAATGTTAAAAGTGTATTTATTTTATCTTTAATCAAGGAAGCGCAGCACCTGGTCCTGTTGATGCTCAAAGTTTGCAGATCACAATTGAAGCACTCTTTGTGAGCATTTGTCAGAAAAAGCACTACCTTTACAGATTGAATGGTATGTATAGTGTTAACATAACTAATGCAGATAAATCTTAGGCTATACTGATATCTTCATTACCATGGCAGCTCTTTTTACGTACTATTGTTTTTACTGTATTTGCAGATCGCAACAAAAGGCGACAGAAAATAACTCAAAAGATAGCCCAGGAAAAGAAACGGTTGCTGGAAGACATCCAGAGATACAACCAACAGCCTGATGGTGACCTTGTGGACACAGAGTTAGTTGTGCAGAAACTCTCTAACAAAGCTGCAGAGAGCATTATCTGGCCTTGGCAGGAACATAACACAGGTGTTGCATCAAGATTTAACTTAAGTATGCATATAAAATGTCATCAAATTAGTTTATTAATGTCAAATGCTTTTATTCCTTGACAGACGGTGTGGACATCCTCACAAAGAAGAAGCTCTTTGACCACGTAATGCTTGCCTCACGACTAAAAGAGGAAAAGCAGATCCTTGTGAAGGAGATGCTGCAGCACTGCCAGTACCTCAAGGACTCAGTGGCAAAGGTCCAGACACTGATGGGCACTGTTTTAGTGAGCACACAGACAGGAAGTAAGTGTAAATCAAATGATCTGGCTACATGCACTTCCAAATTTATAGGTCAAACTATTTAAGTGGAAACCAATCCTGCTAGTATAGTCTTCGGTAAATTAATTTCAACATAAATTAACAACATTTCCAGGCTTGCCAAATGGATTAACCGAGGAGGGGTCCAAGGGCCTCATCAGTGCACTAAAAAGAAGACTGCAAGACCTGAGACTCCAACAGCAGACCATAGCAGGCACCTACAGATGCACTCTCAAACCAAGTAACAGGCTGGTGGAAGAGGAGGACAGGGAAATGGAAGAAGACATGGACTGGCAACGTGGCAACAGCTCGGATGATGATGATAGTGATGAGGAGGAGGATGCAGAGAATTGAATTCAAGTCACTTGGATCTGAATCACTCAGTCACAGCTGTAATCGCCTGAGACCTAACTTGATATACTGTGATGTATACTGTGTGTTCTCTCCCTTTTGATCTCTACCTGTAATGGCCCAGGCGAGTCAATTGCAACAGAGGCTGCCTCCAGAGCATGACTGCAGCAGAGCACAGAGCATTATTTGTAAATGAGTGGTAGAACATAACACTTAATTTACAACATGGGTGAGTTGGTGACCAAGCTAACGTTTTCGGGTTTTTGTTTTAGATTCACTGTTAGGTAAGGGAGCGCGCTGGCTCCGCCTTCCCATTGCGGGGAGGGCCAGCGGCTACCAGGTTTTGGTTTATTTTCACTAACTCAGTCTTGTTTTTCTGTTCAATAAACTTTCGTATGATTTTTTACATACATTGACTTGCGTAGTTGGACTCAATTTATGTTGGCTGGCAGATTGGGCAATTGGGAAATGATGGGGATAAATTATTCATTTATTATTCATCATATATTTATTCATCATATATTTCAATTATCCAGATTGATTTTGAAAAATTCTGATTTAACTCTGTATAACTCGAGACAACTATCATCTCAATATTTAATATTGATTAGTGACCATTAGTGAAAATCTGAGTCTGGATGAGGTTGAAGTTCTGTGTGTAATATAAGGTGCGTTCGACTTCATGCAGCGCCGGCGTCTTGACGCAGCCAATGGTATTCTCAGATTCAAGGCAGCCGGCTGTCGACGCCGCCGGCGCTGCATGAAGTCGAACGTCCCTATAGACGCATTTTCTGCTGAAATGAGTGGGAATATTTGGCGTATAAACCACGCAAATAGGGATCCTCCCAACGGAACCCTGAGTTAGCTGAAAGCTACTGATAGCTAACTGTAGTTCTTTAAAACCAACGAGATTCCAAACAATCGTAAAAGGAAGTAATCGGATGGTTTCTAATTATGCGAAATTACACATGATGACAAACCAAAAAGGCTAAATATAGCTACCAACAAATCTTGCCATACACCATGATTTCAGTAGCCCTAGCCTACACAAAAGGTGTGTTCGACTTCATGCAGGGCCAGCGGCGCGGACCAGCCAATGGCATTCACTCCTTCAAGTCAGCGAGGCCGGCTGTCGGTGCTGCCGGCGCTACATGAATTCGATTACACCTAAAGTCAAGGCTAATCCCTCGATGCGTCATCTCATTTAAAATACTACTCCATTGCCAACTAGGGCATTTAATGCTAATATTGATTACCTCTTCAACACCTCCAGTATATTATAATCTATTCATACATACTTTGTATGTGATATATCAATTGTTAAGATGTTCTGTTTTCAAACCCTAAACATGTAAACTTGTAGGCCTAGTTGAACTACAAATATGGCGTCAACATCTCGATGCAGTGTTTAATGGAATACGTTTGTAGTTCTTTTAGTAATTTGTGTTTTACACCAATATCATCTCCAATTTTATATTAGATTGATCAGAAATGTAAAATGTATATGCATTATAGATCAATACGCATTATATATAATCAGCACTACAAAAGTAATCTTTGGAATGTCTTTTTCTCATACTTTTATTTTATATTAATTTTGAGTTTTGAATGTTTTTGTCACACTGCATGGAATGTCTCAATGGAGCAACATGGAAATTTTCAGCCCGGTAGCAGCATACATTGGAGTACAAGACACATTTTAGATTTTGAAAATGAACATTTCAAGATGGCGCTGTTGAGCCTCTATCTGGCTTAGAGGTAAAGCCATGTGAAAAAAAGTATTTACTAGTCCAAAATATTTGACAGGGCAAGCCACGAACATGTACCACCAAGGACATCAAACCCCTAACCCTAGCGCTGTCTGTTCAGACCATGTCTTATGCAGAGCAACTAATCATCATTTAAGTTTGGGGATAAACAAATGCACAAGTGGTTCTGTACCCTGGTTCTGTTTGTGCTAAACCAGGACTATGTGCCACCAAAACATAATTTGACTTTGACCACTGATGTCGTCTATTTAGATTATGAATGGTCTTGGAATCTAAACTTGTAAAGATACCTCACTGCAATGGCATATTTGGATTTTAATAAGACTGTCGTACAACAACGTCAAACCCATTTTCGGAAAGGTCTTAGCTTGCGGGTTCATTTATGTAAATTTGACACATTCCTGTAAACCCTTATCTGATATATTGACCTTTGAACCCTTGCCAGGGGTCACCTTAAAGCCCTATATATAGTATGGTAATTAGGGTTCCTTTCATGGCACATAGTCCTGGCTTGGTACAGTGAATGACTGGGGTTAAATAAACTGTGTCTTTTAGTTTCATAACCCTAGCCCCTACAGGGGATCAACAGCGCCACCTAGAAAAGGTAATTTTTTCTAAAATTCAATTCAATTTTCTTTCCTATCTGAAGCTAGGATCATCCTGGGATTTTGTATTGACACCAATATTGACGCTCTTCACATCATACTGGAACCATGTTCGAAGATTATGATGTCAAATAATGTTAAGTAAAGTTTACATATAAAGATATTTAAATGTTGACTTTTCGAGTACTGATACATTTTGTCTTTCATAAAAGACCAATGAATGTATATTTGTCATATTAAGTGATTTAAATGTAACTGAGGACAAAGATCTTCTCAAAAAATTAGTTTTTAAATTGAAAGTAAAAAAGAACTACATTTCCCACAACCCTGCTAATATGTTTTAACGCTAATATGCGCCATATTTGTAGTCCACGTGAGTTCGCTATGGTTATCATTTTAGTTAAGTGTAGCCCACATTATTTAATGACCTATTCAATTACTTTAAAAACTTGTATAAGTCTTACCACGTGTCAACATGCAAAAAAATAGAATATATAATGTATAATTCATATAGCCTACCTTCATGCCATCACCTTTATTAAGGCATGGATTATTCTGAATGTGTAGACCATAGGTAGGGTAGGGGAACTCATATTAATGTTAAATAACCTCCTAAAGTGAAGTTTTCATATCATGGGACCTTTAACACTGTATAAGTACGGGTTTGGAGAAGCACATTTTGTCGTATTGGCTTAAATAAAATTCAAATCCTAATAGTAATCAAATCAAATGCTTGGACAGTAATATGAATCTGGTATCTGTGGCCGTTACAGGACTATAATTAACACAAAGAATAACGAATCCTTATTGGATACTGCAGTTCTTTAGTAGAGTAGAAGTTAATTTCTCTGATTTCTCTGATATCACTGATTGGTGATAGTTTCTCCACAGAGGTAATGTATGTTTAATGATAAATGTTCAACTTTTAACAACAGGAACTATAGGCTTTTCACAAGTTGCTTGTGATAAAAAATGCTGTTGGCTACATTTCAGATGTAGGAAAGAACTTGAAATATAGGCAAAAGATAAGAGTACAGTCTCTTAGAGTTCGATGGGCCTAAATGTTAACCTGACACATCAGATAGTTTGTTGCACAGAACCACCTGGGGAAGTCATCCTTGGAAACTGTTAGGAAAAGGGCAGGCACTTTTACCCCTAAAATTGCAAGGGATTGTATCTGTCTATTAGGGCCGGGCGGTATGACGGTATATACCATGCGACGGCAGAAACCGGGAGAGTTTTGGCTATACCCTTTCAACCGCGGTATACTTTTTGACTTTTAAATGTTTTGGGTTGGGCAAAAAGGGCTCGCATCTAAAGTCTTTACAAATTTGTGATATTTTTGCATTTCACGTCAATTAAATGTCTGGTTGTTGTATTGTATATAAGCCATTGCATAAATCGTATTCCTGCAATATTTAGAATTGTAGTTTAACTTTTATTTGATTTGCTATTTTCGTTTGACCTTGATGCAGATTTGCGTTGGTCTGACGGAATTTTTGATGTGGAGTACACATTCATGCCGATGCTAATTAATTATATATTTGATGACCCATTCTGCAGGTAACCAATTTGATTTGTTGCTCAAGTTGTATGTCTCGTGCTGTAAAATTATTGTTGTAAAATTACACTGGTGGCGTTGCTAGCATTCTTGATTTAGGATGACTAGTGAAGGCTAGCTACTGACTAATTGAGAGTGAGGACATGCCGGGAAATATCAAACTGAGGCTTTAACGTATCGACCGAGCTTTAACAAGGTTGATACGCCGACACCGAAGTTAGATATGGATAGTAAAACTCTGAGCTGTGAGTACGTCACCATGTGGATGGCATGACTGTGCATCCGCCAATCGGAACGCTCGTACTGTTGTTGCCTTTAAATAATAGCCAGTAACGTCTTGTAGTACATGCAATACCGTTTTTTCCACCACACGAGTGGCACTGGTAAAATTTCTTAACTGAATTTACAGAACAATTACTATACCGTGATATATACCGTAACCGTGATATAAAATTACTCATACCGTGATAGAAGATTTTGGCCATATGGCCCACCCCTATCTATCACTCTAAATCTAAGGCCTGTAGCTGCCAGGAGTTCCTCTGTAGGATGATAATTCGTTTGGCCACAAGTGCATTACTTCAGACGGCCTATGGTCAGATGGCTGAGCGGTTAGGGAATCAGGCTATTAATCAGAAGGTTGCCGGTTTGACACCTGGCTGTGCAAAATTATGTTGTGTCCTTGGGCAAGACACCTCACCCTACTTGCCTCGGGGGGAACATCCCTGTACTTGCTGTAAATTGCTCTGGATAAGAGTGTCTGCTAAATGACTAAATGTAATGTAAATGTAACTTGAAGCCTGGCAAGATGGATTCATGCACAAGCTAACTCAAAAAAGCTTTAATTATAATTAAACCCCCACTAAAAATAATTTAAATGAAACACAATTGCATGCATCTGAGCTTACCTGCTTTGAACGTCCCTCTTTTTAAACAGGAAATTGCAGCCTGAAAATATATGAACAGAGGAATAACAAATAAGATGATTTGCCTGAATTTTTGGGGGTCATTACAAGAAAAGATTATTCATGATGCATAAGAATATGACCCTTAGATAAGACAACCTTTACCTTAAATTATTTTTCTTTTTCCTTGAGGAGACGAGATGTGGGAAGAAGTAGAAAGTGGGTAACATAGAGAGAGGGTTGGTGAAGGAGGTAAAGAGAGCGAGGGACTGGGGAAAGGAGGTGCGGAGAAAGAATGGGAGGGAAGAGCAGGAGAACAGAAAGAGTGGGAGGGAAGAGAGAGAGGGAGTAGGAAGAGTAGATGAAGAGAGAGAGGGAGTAGGAAGAGTAGATGAAGAGAGAGAGGGAGTAGGAAGAGTAGATGAAGATAGAGAGGGAGTAGGAAGAGTAGATGAAGAGAGAGAGGGAGTAGGAAGAGTAGATGAAGAGAGAGAGGGAGTAGGAAGAGTAGATGAAGAGGGAGAGGGAGTAGGAAGAGTAGATGAAGAGAGAGAGGGAGTAGGAAGAGTAGATAAAGAGAGAGAGGAAGTCATAGGAGGTGGGTGGGGGACCGGGACAAGGTTAAGGGTGAAGGTTTGATCCTGAGTGGAGGCAGGGGATGTTGCTTCTGGTGTTTCTTCTCTTGTTTCTTCACCAGCTGTGGCAAGAAGGCTATTGTGGTCTGAGAGATAAAGAAAAATAAGTAAATGTAGAGGGAAGCAATATGTTCTCTGCTCCCAGCTTGAATCTAACTATAACAGCCCCACAAATGAGGTTAATTAAACAGAAACAGGGTCTAATCAGGGAATATTTACTCATCAACAATATTCTATTAGTATATTTTATGTTACATAACGTGTTTAGAATCTAAATGTAAATGCAAAGTTATAAAAAAGCATGTCCCAATGCAATATATATGTTCTTACATTTAAGATAGTATTCATGGTCATTTTTTTAATGATCTCCCTCACAGGCCCCTCTGGTATGAAGCCTATGCCTGCAATGACCTCTGCTGTAAACCCCCCCCCTCTCTTCTCTTTCCCCATGAAGAGCAGGGGCTTTAAGTCCAGTTCATGCAGCTTATTGACCTAAAAAACTGACATTAACAAGTTATCAGGCTTTGTCCTCTGTATCAGCTCTATTGCCATCTGATCAACTACTTTTGAAATGGTATCATACTTCTTCCTACTTAGTATCTAAGTATCTACTATACTTCTTTTCAAATTGACAAAGCTAGGGGTCCTGACAGGAAGACTATAAAATGTGATGCTGCTATTGATTAAATGATATGGCCTGATACCAATGAAACTGGCATTTATATCAAGTTCCGACCATTATAGTATGGATCTGAATGGAACCGTAACCTAAGACCTCCACATTCTCACTCACAGATATGCGGGCTGAATCTATCACTCTGCCTGCGTTGCGGTGCTTCTTCACATTCTCCCCCCAGTCACCAACATGCAAACTCTCCTCCTTGGACTTAATCCTCTTTTTTTGTGAGAGGCTTGCAAAACATGAAAGGCATGTTTTGCGGTTGGCAGTATTCATGACCTGGCAGTGAGGGCAAGGCCTGCTTTTGGGTTTGGTCATTTTCTGCAAACATAAACACATTGACATGTTATAAGCATCACAAGTAGGATTATGAGTAACACACATTAAATAATAATTATTCTTACATTTAATTCCTATGGCTTATGGGTATTGTAGTAAAGCATGAACTTCGGCATGAACATGGAAAGAAGTAATGTATATATTTGTCTCACAAACACCGAGGCAGGTAGCAAGCAGAGCGCGTAGGCAGGCAGATGGAGAGTTGGGGACGGAGAGTTCCAGCCAGATATTGAGCGTCAAACTTTTCGGCGACTTGTGTGTAATAATAAAATTACAATAATGTTGGATAATTTATAGGTTTTGCTGTCAGTGCATTTGACATGATTGCTTCCATGCGCTTAAAATTATGATTAAAATAAAATGATATTCCTCCCCCGAAGGATTTTATTTATATTTTTTATGCACATAGGCCAACCTTTTTAGATCGGTTTATTTTGTATCAGTCCATTTTATAAATAACTTGTATGTCCTTAAATAAGGTTTATGTCATTTATAACGTTTATGTCTTGGATTTAACAAAAAAATATAAAGTTGAAAGCACATCGGCCGGATTTTTACGAAATCACCCGACTTATTATGGTGACGTTTCGTAAAAATCCGAAAGCCGCTCATCAAAATCTACGGGAGACCTAATGCGTCAAAATACGACGCCATAGTTTACAATTTTCTACGGGAAAAGCCGAACATATTAACGTGGAAGTCAATGGGCGTCACTAGGCGTCAAAAAACGACGAAAAAGGCGTCCCCCGGCGTCGGTATAGTGACGCCAAAGGGCTCTGCCCAAGCGTCAATATTTGACGAGTTGGGATGAGACTGGGTTGCTTTGTTAACCTCTGTTTGTCAGAATGACCATAACTCGACAGTGGCTGCAGCCGCACAGAGCCTTATAAATGTGCTCACACAGAACCTCTCTCAGGGACAGCTGGAGCAGGGAAGAAAGCAGGAACAGGAGTCGTCATCTGTAGAACAAGAGATGGCCAGGTTTTAGTTTGAATTGTATTGTTCAAGTTTGTTTTAAACTAATTAATCTAGCTAATATTTTGAATTAACATTATTTTAAATGAATTTTTCAATCGTGCAGATCTTTCCCTGGATTTTTCTCACGAAAAAGTTACCTTGGAAAACGAAAGATACAGAGTCCAAAGACCTGTACCACAGCATATACAAAACCCTGGAAGCCTTTTAGAGTATATGTGTACCTGTTAAACATGAATGCAGAGACAACCCCACACTCATCTGAAGAGTCTGAGCTTGCCCAGGCAGGTCTTGGAAAACGACATCTTACCATGTCCAGGGATATGAGTCATGAGGAGGTATTACAGACAATGTATTATTAAAAAATTGCACCTAAATTCTTAGATTTACAACATTCCTTTTTATTCTAGTGGTAGGCTATTCTTCAAGCATCGACACATCACTTAGTTATGTGCTCTTAGTTCTTTAGAGTACTTCAAAATGAGTACCCTAAGATGCAGGGAGTGACAGGAGGCTGGCTACTCTACAAGGCTACAGGTGGAGAAAAGTAGTAATATCCATTGTCATTCAAATAACTAGCCCAAACAAACTCAGTTGAAATAATCCAAACAATGTTGCATTTACAGGTGGTCAGGGTAAAAGGAAACTGATAATGATTCCTCCTGACTCTGATGGATACACCGGAACCCTACTTCGCAGTGTTACCGCGGCAGGAAAGAGCACCTTGTATATTGTGCCATTGCAACATGAGTTTGACCTAACTCCACTACCTCCAGATGCCATTGAATTCCGAAGTATGCCAAAAGCACAATGCCAAACATGTAAAGTGAGTTTTCCTTTGCCCATTTTGGCCCTTCATGTTCAGGAGTGCATGGAGTCAGCAGAAGAGGATATTGAGGTAAATGTAACTAGTATGAAATAATGTGATGTTGCCTTGAGTACAATTTTGATTGTTGTTCAGTGATTTATAACAGAATATTTTTGGGTCATATGTTATATCTTAGACGTGTCAAAGTGACATCCAGATAGTTTCAGTGACAGCCCCCCCTGTCCATGACACCAAAACATCTTTTGAAGAGGTACTGTGTTTGATGTAATTGTAATGCAATGTATTTCACATAAACTGTTTTGTATGACACTGTTGCTAATATTCAAACTGTTCTGTCTCCATCAGAAAGTTCCATGTCCTATCTGTTTCTTGAAATTTACACCACAGTTTGTAGAGATCCATGCTAGCATGTGTGGAGAAAGGTAATTTGACGGACATTTATCTTAATTTGTAATGTATGTAACTTGAAGTACTTGTTTTTTCTATTATTACCAATGTGTCTCACTTGTGCTTTAATAGAGCTAAGGACAATCCTAAAATGGCTGAGACAACTGCCATGAGCGAGGACAATGGAGAGGAGCACATTCAAAGGTAAATGTGTTGTCAAAATTCATAAATATCTTTATCCAACATGGATCTTAATTCTACAGAGATTTTGTTTTCAATATTAGTAGTTATTTATTGACAAGGGGTTTTGTTTGGCAGTGTTGATGATGTATTGGTGCCATTTGTCGAAGAGTTGACGTAGAGAAACGGTTTAACATCCAAATCTCAAGAACAAACATTCTTGAGAGAGGCTTACTGCAGTGGCAACGTCAAAAAAGAAATTCACCCACTGCTACTCTGAACGTGACGTTCTTTGGGGAGGCAGGAGTGGACACAGGTGCGCTCCGAAAATAATTTCTCACAGGTAAATAAAAACAAACATTTGAATCCATTGAACAATCTTATATTTTAAACCATGAATGAAGCCTTTCAAAATATAGTTAAAAGGACAGCTCACCCAAATCATGAAGAAATGTTATACTTTTATTTGTAATATGTCCTACTTATTTAAGGAGGTCTGTCCTTGAGTGTGTTGAGGTTTTCTATAATAAAACACAAATAAAATATTGTCTTTTCACTAACTCTATTACTTGACATAGGTGACCCTAAACCAACACAGTAGATTCTGTTTGTACTTGTGTGTCTATAGAACTGATGGCAGGAATTGAGAGCCGTTTCTTTGAGGGGCCAGAGCGCCAGAGGAGCCCACGATACTCTCTGACTGACTTTGACAGTGGCCTGTACAAGTGGGTTTATTTTATGCAAGTTGGGACAAACTCTTTCCGTGAAATGTTTTCATGCACAAGTAATACATTCAAGCTTAATTTGTATAAATAGGACTGTTGGAGAGATTTTGGCCGTTAGTTTGGCACAAGGTGGCCCGGCCCCTGCCCTTTTCAGCTCATGGACTTACAGTTACCTCTGTAGTGGGCAGATAAACCCAACAACTCTTAACAGTGATTCACTTGCTGATGTCCAGTTGCGAGGGTTAGTGGACCAGGTAAGACCTGTACGATGGAAATGCCGGGTTTATCAAGAATACCTTGTCAAATTATATTTTCATGTGTGAACATGGGCAAGACATTTTCTTCCTTTTTTTGATTTTTAGGTTGAAATGTCAACTGAACATTCAATTGAAGGCCTATCTGATGAAATCTTGAATTGCAGATATACTGGAGCTATCTCAATGCAAAACAAGGAGTCCGTTGTTCGGTATGCTAGGAGATATGTCTGTTTGTACAGTAAGATGCATTACTAGTAAGGTTTTGTAGCAATTGCTTTCCTTTATACTGTTGCAGTGCCATCGTACTCCATGGAGTGCTGAGGTTGCAGCCTATGTTGGATCAACTAAGAGAAGGCCTGCAGCTGTATGACCTTCTGCTAATCGGGCAGTACCCAGATATCTGCCAGCCCCTGTTTGTTCCTGAGGAAGATGTAAAAGTAAGTACAACGATACCATTTATTATTAGCAACAAGAAATGCATAACGTATATGCCATTTCATAATATAAAGGGTCTTATAATATACATGTTGATTTCATCTTAGGTCAATGCAGAGTTTGTCATGGCATCCATACTTCCTCAACTGAGTGACAAAGGGACTTCCAGGCACCCGATTGAGCTGGAGATGATCAACTTTATTCAGGACTTCCTTTACGAAGCTGAAGGTATATCGTTTTTAATGTCCTGCAAATCAAATATTCAAAAGCACAGAACAATGGTAGTGTTTTCATGACAAAATATTGTAGCTTCTGACTGCTGAGTCTTTAAATAATCAGGTACCACCTGTAATTAAGCTGATGGGTATTGAACATGTTTCATTTTTATTCTACCTGAAAAGTCTTGATGATAGTAATAAGTATTATGTGCCAAGAATTATGTGCCAAGATAGTTTTTGTTTTACTGCAGTTGTCACTTTTTTGGGTATGCAAGGCTGTAATTACACAAGCATACATACAGAGAACATACATACAAATTATTGTTTTCCTAAAACCATTGTCCTTAATGAACACATTTACAATTGTATCACCATTATATGTGTTGAGACATTATTGCCAGTAATGAAATTATACATAATGGCATTTAAAACCATTTTGATTGGCTAAGATAGTAATTTCCTAACCTTCAGAAATCTCATACATAGATTTTTTGATCAGCTGTTCTTTTGTGTACCTCTTTCTAATTTACTGATTTAATTAAAGAACAATTAGGAAATCAACATTTTAATTGTTACATACTTCTTGTTATATCTGTTTGCTTCATAGCTGAGGATCAGGGGCATGTAGATGACCAAGATGGCCTGCTTTCCATCACACCTGCCCGATTTCTACAGTGGATCACAGGCCAAGGTCATGTTCCACTTCTTCCCTCAGAGAAGAAGGATTTTGCTGTAACAATCAAGTTCAACCATGACTGTAGTGCAGACTTTGACCATCACCGTTTGTGTTACCCTGTTGTTTCAGCATGTGCCAAGAATATTGTACTACCTGTCAGACACATGAGGCCTTATGACCAGTTCAAAAAGGTCCTAATTGAGGCTTTTCATCTGGGCCAACAGTTCAACATGGTGTGAATGTACATGAATGTCAATAATAAAAAACAAAGTTGTGTCTTCTGGTGTTAAACTGATCATGAGAAAAGATTTTCATCTACGGTACGTGATTTAGCACATAGTTCAATACAGCCAAATAAATGTCTCGCCCATAGGAATCTGATGGTGCTGTAACATCAATAGTGGCCCTAAGGTCTGGCATGTCCTGTTCAGAGAGAGGACATTCAATGGGTGGGAGAATCACTCCAGGACTGGTCACGTCTTGCTCGCTGGCAGTGTTGAAATGGAGATCTACATCCTCAATTTCCTACATTTAGAATAAAAGTCACTTAAATCAGGGAACATGAATCTATAAAAGTAAGCAGATTTTAAGAAGATTATTATACTTTCATTAATTTGACACTGGTGATTGGAAACCACATTTCAACATGAGTTTTTTTAAACAATATAAAATGATGCTACAAAATTATCTTCTTGCTCCAATTTTAATCATTAGGGTAAAATACAGTGGAAAATAGAATTATACTTACTAGCTTTTTCATAGAATACGTATTTAGGTATTTCTTTACAGTGTTGTAAAGCTGTTTAAACAATGCTTGTCTAAAACGTGTTTTAATAAATGAGAATTGATATTCTAGGATAAAGGATTTGTGGCCAAAACTATACCAATCAACACAAAATTAAATTAGTACCTCTGCCAGGTCTGGAGCATCGACAGGATTCTGGAGGAGCCCAATCATCCACAGTTGTTGTGGGGAGAGATTGTGCTCGGTTCTCAGAGGGTGATTATCCCACCCCACCCTGAAGACATCCCAGATCCCTCTGCAGACGTGGAAGAAACACATGCACAGAACAGCTGGATGCTGTTAGAAGGGTCTAGAACACCTTCATCCTCAAGGCTGTGAAGTGTCTCGTAGTGCACATTTGAAACAGTCATCCAAACATCTCGCCACAAACGTTCTATTCTGTTAAAAGAAAACAGCAAATTACCTTCAAGTTTGTACAGTATATTTGAACTTGTAACAAAAGATAAGCACACTGTAGCTCATTTTAGTTTAATTTATTACATAACCTTGGAATAGAACACAAATATAAAGATGCCATCATTAAATAACCCAAATGTTCTGGTCACATACTAGTCACCAGATCCAGTGTAAATGTCCAGAGATACTAAGGGAGTGTGCAGACCTTTCTATTGGACCTGCAACTGTCTTGAGCACTTGACGTGTGACCACTTCACAGTACATAAAGAAAACATACCTTTGGTTGTGTACACTCTTTCCTGATATGAAACTCCCCCTTCCACTACCCCTAATGGCGAACATGCATCGTGCTATGGCAACGTTTTCCACTCCTTGGTCACCTCTCACTCTAAAAAGAATGTGTCACACATAAAGAAAAGACTATGGAATGAGAACCACTGTGGGCCACACTTTTTTAGTCTTACCTTAATGGAAAGCCATACTTCTGCACTCCCTCCAAGAAGATATCAAGTCCAGTGGATGCTTTATTGTTGGTTGCTGCGCCCAGGTACATGATCTAGTGAAGAAAATATCATTCACTGGGAATTCAATAAAAGCATTTTTGTAAAATCCAGAAGTAGAACCATGTTTGTCTTTTTGATTTAAAAAAATCTCATTTAGTCTTAAGTAATGATTATAGGTAAAAAAAGAAAGAAATTACCTTTCGTGAGAAGCCATCAATCCCTCCAAAAATAACAAGGCCATATCTGTTGGAGACAAAAAAACACGAATTCACTTTAACGTATTTGTCTAAATTTTTTGCTGCTACAAAACAAGTGTTAAAAATGGGTCTGAGTTTGTAAAAATATCACATTATTAATTTTGTATGTATTGAGCAAAAATATTTGACCTACCTGATGAGCTTATGGTTTGTGTCGATATGCACCAAGTGTAGAGGACCTTGGACAGAATACGTCCTTCTTGCAACACACCCCATCCTTATCATTCTTGATAGTACACCAACAGAGTCTACACGATGCATGGATGAATACACTCTGCTCCACTGGACACGGTGACCCATGGCCTGCAGGATTCCTTTCATCATTCTGCACCCTACATGTGGTGTCCTAGCCTTCACTGACCTCAACAAATCATCAAGTTGTTCATCTGTTAGGTTACTGTAGCCCTGCATTATGGAAAGTCCATGTTCATGCATGCGCCGTTTAACTGTCCTCACAGATACACCCAGATGTGTTGCAATACACGACACAGGTAGAGACATTTCTACAAGGCTTTGTAGTTGCTGAGGAGACACAACATACTTTGGCCGTCCCATTTCTGCTTGCATCGCTGGCACCTGACACCGGCTCATATTAGAGCTGTCATCTGCATTGACAAGTATTGACAACTCTGTCAATGCATTCATAACATCTTGTGGCATCTCAACCTGGCCTGACAATGCCCTAAAAAGGACCATCTCCTGGTTGACTACAAACTGTAAATAGTTCACATCCAGCGGGAGTCTCTGTGTGGCCCGGGACAGTTTTGTTAAAAGTGTCTGAAGAAGGTCTCTTTTCATTTGTTCCTAGAATAGAATAGACAAATACAACTTTACATTAATGCTCTGGCCTGATAAATTACGTTATACACACTAAACAGAGGTTAACAAAGACAATAGGTTACACTACACGTTAAAGTAAAAAAAAAAAGAACTTAGCTTGACTGACTGTAAAAACACCAGCTACGTACTGTACTATACTGAAGTGTGAAGCTAACGTTAGTTAATGCTAATTTTAGTGCTAGCAATGCTTAATTTCCAGCTTTGTCCACCTATTTTCCCCTTTATGTGTTAACGACAAAAAAATGCCACTGCAGGGATAATGTCCCATAGTATCTATTCAAAAAGGCTAATATCTTTCACATGTCTTACCTGTGCGCTGGCGCCAGCCTGTTGCCTTGGCGGAGCGGACGCCATGCCAACAGCCGAGTCTTCTGCCTCTTTCGGCTGTCACTCATAATTACCGCCTCTGAGTTTAAGCCACGCCCCCTACGCAAAATCGGGGCCAAAAGTCTGAAACTGAAAAGAAAAAAAAAAGAAAATAATAATAATAATAATAATTGAAGCCGTAAAAAAACGTTTAGAATCTGAAAACATGAAATGTGAAACTATGTGAAAATATGAAAGTTAAAATTGAAAATGTATAACTTATTCAACATTAATTCAAAATGTCATCGAAATATTATTCAACCTGAAAAAAAAATTGGTACACTTATTTTTTCTTTGAATACATGGTTTTATTTTTCAAGTTTTTGACCAAAACTTGCATTTTCAATGTCAAGTTTTTGTTTTTCGACTAAAGATTTTTTTTTCGAAGTAACAAAACATTTGGCCCTGATTTAGCTCCATGAAATTTGTGATTCTCTGCCCAGCTCGTTAGCGAGCACAGTTGCTCCATTGCCGTGGCAACCAAACAGACACGCAGCATGAAAGCAGAATTGTGTGACGTTATGGAAACTGCACAAAGAGTTGTATTTATGACCGCACAGACACATTAAGGATATCAATGGTTTCGGCAGAGTCTTGGGTCTCTGAATATATCCTTATTTTTTGGATTGGACGTACAGTTTTGCGTCCAGGTTAACTTGTTTGAGGTGTGGATGCTAGGTAAATGTTTGTTTTTCTCTTATAATCGAGCTAGCGCGATATCGCTCTCCATTCGACTTTTTCTTCAACTACAGTATCGACCAAATTGGCCCAACAAGGTATGTACATTGAGCTTAAAGTGTACATAATCTAGCTAGATCGTTTTTATTTTAGCAAGTTTCACAGAAATCTGCAAAAATTGAGGCTCAAGACAGTCATAGCTGACACGAACAGACAAACCAGGGCTGGGGTGAGTGTTTGCTGCAGCTGGCGTTAATCCTACGAACAAACGCATCGTAACTGGAACGTTTTTACTTTTAATTGACGATATTAAACAAGTTCAAGTCATTCCAGTGTTGTCCTTTTACCTTCAAATTCGTTCAAACCAGACTTCAGCAACTGTTTTAATGCTAAATTTTCACATTTTCCTGCAGCTCATCTTTCTGAATTGTTCCCTTTTGTTTTGCATTTTTCTTCTTTTCTTCTCTTTTCTGCCTTCGTCTTGCTCCAGGTCCTTTCAAAAATACCTTTCACAGCAGTACCTTCCAACTGCCAGTACTTTTGCATTTTTCTTCTCTTTTCTGCCCTCATCTCGCTGCAGGTCCTTTCTAACAATTTCAGGCCTTTTAAAACTCCAGCAAATAATTTTTTCCTACATTTTCACATTTTTATGCATTGTTTCTCTCCTTTCTGATTTTTCACTTTGTTTTGCATTTTTCTTCTCTTTTCTGTAGTTTCATGCCTTCGTCCAGCTCCAGCCCCTATTTAAAATACCTTTTGGGCGCATTGAAGCTTCAGCTTATAACTCTCTAGACATTTTCACATTTTTCAGCTTTTCTAGCATGGTCAGCTATCTCCATTCAGGTTTTCAGCATTCTCACTGCTGTTTCGCAGGAACAGCCTTTTCTAGTTATTGTTTATTTTTGCGCCCCTAAGGCTCAGTCAATATTTGGACTACATAGACAACGTCGATGTCAAAAGGTTTGTCTTGGTCGCGATTGCGTTGGTTCTATTGGGATTTATGTTCCGTTGCACGGTTTAGGTTTTAATTAAGTTTTTGTGGCAAAAGTGAAGCTAACGGTGGCTAACTTGCTAGCCACAGTCACTGACGCTATTGACGTCACTAACGTCAGAAAATATCGCGTGACTACCTCTGGCAGAACATTAGTTTGTCAGCTTGTTAACTTCTGGGAGATAGCTAGGCTAACTGCTTTACTGCAAGGGAGCTGCAGAAACGCCACAAGCAAATAGGACAGGGTGATAACTATTTACTAATTTTACTTTGTGATATGAAAAACGATATAAGCTGATATAAGGAAGTGGTTATATCTACTTTCGGAAACAGTAGTCTACTATTTCACTGAAGCATTAGCATCATGACATTAGCCTCTGTTGTCCCGGGCAACACATACTACAGCGGTCTATGACGCATCTGTTTTCAATCGTTAAAATAAACATTCCTCACAATTAAATTTTCGTTGTAGGATTGATTATGACATTAGAATACAAGTAAACGATTTGTTGGTGAAATTATCATTACCTGTGGTTTCAAACCAGTGTACTAGTGGCTCACTGCAACGCTGTACCCAGACAGCATTTACATCTGTGCCAGATCCGTTTTCGAATCAGCAGATTCGCGCAGCAGTCGCACTCACAATGCAGATCTGCACCAAATGTGGGCCAGACCTCTATTCACCTTATTCCGCCCCGCCCACTTTCTTCATCTTTTTGCATTTTCCATTGTATTTGCACTTCCGCTTTACCGGGGATATCATTCAATTCAATGGAGAACTGCCGAGAAGTCCCTCTGCTAAAATATTAAATCATTTGGTGGATTTATGCAAGATGTGCTATGTTCGTGTGCTACAACAAGTCAACAATACCTTTCACTGGATGGCTTGAAAACGACTTTTAAGTGTTGATATAATTCGTTTGCCGGTCAGATCGCTGCCCTGCACTCGGCTGTGCTGCGATATGCAGGCATCACATTAGCCACAAACATAAGATATTCTAACGATTTCACTGCAAGGCATATGCATTTGCTATACTTTGTTCGAAAGCTTAAGGTCCTCTAGAATTCAGTCGTGTGATTAATTTTACAGTCAGTACATGTATTTGAGACTTCCCCTCTAAACCGACCAGCTAGCACTGTTAGCAGTAGAACGTTAGCTAGCTTCTTGTTTATCTACTTGAGGCTCTAGTTTTTACATCAGGTCTCTGCTATTAGCCATAAACTGCAAATGTATGAGTGACAAATTGTGCTGTAATAATAAAAAGTAACAACCTTTTTATCGAGGGGCTTTGGTACAAGCGATATGCAACGTGTTAAAACTTACAAGATATGTATCTTCCCTCCTATCTAATGGCAATTAGAAAGACGCATGAAATAATTAGATTGCCGCGTTGTTTCAAAAGCTTTATATTAAATTTAGATGTACTGCAGCAATTGTTTTGCTCACAGCCATGCCCATACAATTGGTCATAATCATGTATCTACTTATATCATGAATTGAGAACACTAAAACATACTAAAATATAGTTAGTTTACACCCTTTATTAATACGAGCAGACAAAAGGAAACTTCAGTTTTTTTATTTATTTAGTGCCTTCAGCCAGGGACGCGGATCCTCAACTTTGGTTGGAGGTCGATGCAAATTATGTCGGCCCACAACACTCGGACCTCTTCTTTCCATGGTCAAAACAATGATAATACAGGGTCTGATTCCGTCTTCTCCACCTGTTATGGCAGCCACAAACTGCAGTTGACGCTGGGCATCTCTATTAGCCATAAATGAGTACCGTTATAAAGTGGAAAGTATCTCAACCGGAAATGAGAATACGCGGATGGCCGCGCCCATCATGACTTCCGGAATAAGGTCAATAGCAATTCTCGCTGTGACATTCCGTCCGGCGGGTGCGGCGCCAATCCGGGGCAGTTGCGCAGACCAGACGCGCCACAACTGAATCGACGTCCGCCCGGCGGGTGTGGGCCGGATCAGAGCCATATACAAATATGATAAAAAGTATTTTTCTAGGGCTCTGGGCCGGATCCGCGGCAGCTGCGCAGACCAGACGCGCCACAACTGAATCGAGTCCGCACGGCGGGTGTGGGCTGGATCTGCGGGAGCTACGCAGGCCAGACGCGCCACAACTAACGGAACGCTTTTCCCCCGCTTAAACCTGCCACTCTATCTGACTGCCGAGTGGAAGAGCGCAGGCTGCAACGTCGTTGTGATTGTTGTGATTTATGATTGTTGGTAAGTGCATTATTAGTAGGCCTGGTGTTGAAGTCATGTTAGTCTGTTAAATATTTATTTTAAACATAAAAGTTTACAAACTTTTAGTTTACACCACATTATTCTGACAACCTCAGACGTACTAGTAGCTTACGTGCTCGACAAGCTAGTAGCATATCGACGGTTAACTGGTACAGCAGGTTCTTTTAAACATCCACAACTAATGTGAACATAAGGCCAAATCGGTTATATTTGCTTATTATTTACAAACATGGCTGAATATCGTATCCATTGTGTGTTAGCTGCAAACATCGTAGCCATGTTAGCGCTAGCCACTATAGGTGTCTGTAGCTAGCCTAGCTGCTAGTACTAATAGTAGGCTACTATACTGCGGTGATCGCTGCTAGCTACTGCTAGCACGGACTTCTCACATCCAAACACATTGACTAGCTCGTACGTCAGTACCAAAGTCTCACTGTATATACACATAAAGTCTTCAACATCAACACGCTATGAAATAAAATTGAAATGAACTGGTACATAATCCCATAACAGATGTTTTTTTTTAATGCTGTAATATTCTCTTGTGCCTGTTTAAAATTAAAATAAAACGTTTGAAAATTACAAATTGTGTGGGTATTTGTTTGGCCCTTAATTGTCTGATAGCCTAAGTATGAATCACAGATCAGGGCCAGATGAGCCCCAGATATGAATCGCGGATCTGGGCCAGATCCGCACCACACGTCATGGCATTAATAACTGTTCTGGGCCAGATCTGTCTCTGATCCGTAATTCCGACCTGTTCCGGTATTGGGCCGTTGGAAAGGATGAGCCCGGCCCAGGTCCGTTTAGCGGATCTGCGCCAAATGCTAATGAAGACCTGGGCCAGATCTGGCCCAAACACATTTTGCTGTCTGGGTACTGTAGCCTAGTCTAGTACAGTACAGTAGCTAAAAAAAAACATCTCCACAGCTGTTCACAGTACAGTAGCCTACGTAGGAAGTCAAACGGCACATGTTCGGCACTACCATTACTTAAATCAAAAGTCTTTCAATAGGTGAAACTATCTGACTAGTGACTATTAACCTGCACGCCATTGCCACAGCCGAAACTTCAATCTGTTCATGAAAATAATTCATTTCAGCCTAGAAAGTACAACGGAAGTAACGTTAAATCGAATTCAACCAACGCAATCGCTACCAAGACAGTCTACTGTAGGAGTACCCAGCTAACACATGACGTTGCGGCAACGTTGCCAGTAGGTGCTCAGTTGGTAACCCGCGACGTTACCTTCTGGCAACGTTGTGGCAACGTTGTGGCAACGTTATAAAGGGAATGTTGCCAGTTGGTCCCATGGACAACGTTGCTACGACGTCGTACCTTGGTCGGCTGGTTACGTTATTTTTAGACCTGTGGGCAACGTTGCCGCGACGTCGTCCCTTGGTCGGCTGGTAACGTCATTTTTAGGTCCGTGGGCAACGTTGTCGCGACGTCGTCCCTTGGTCGGCTGGTAACGTCATTTTTAGGTGCGTGGGCAACGTTGCCACGACGTCGTACCTTGGTCGGCTGGTTACGTCATTTTTAGGTCCGTGGGCAACGTTGCCGCGACGTCGTACCTTGGTCGACTGGTAACGTCATTTTTAGGTCCGTGGGCAACGTTGCCGCGACGTCGTACCTTGGTCTGCTGGTAACGTCATTTTTAGGTCCGTGGGCAACATTGCCGCGACGTCGTACCTTGGTCGGCTGGTAACGTCATTTTTAGGTCCGTGGGCAACGTTGCCGCGACATTGTACCTTGGTCGGCTGGTTACGTTATTTTTTGGTCCCATGGACAACGTTGTGGCAACGTTGTACCTTGGTCGGCTGGTAAAGTCATTTTTAGGTCCGTGGGCAACTTTGCCGCGACATTGTACCTTGGTCGGTTGGGTACATTCATTTTGGTACCATGGGTTAAGTTGCCGTTAAGTCGCTCTTTGGTCGCAGGACAACGGATCTCGAGTGCAGTGGTTTATCATGGAGAGATCACACTGGATTGCTCTCAGTTCTGACACTTTTGTAATTTAGCCATAGTCTACATGAATTTCAATGACACAATATTAAATGTTGCACCCAGCACGTATAAATGTAGACAATGTATGTAATTCATGTGCAGCTCAGCCCCAGCATGGTCATATGCAGGAACATACCTTTAATAAATAAAAGACTGAATTTTGAATATAATTCTTATATTCTTAGCCTTAGGCCTATATTAAAATATAAGTATTTCATCCTTTACATGTACAAAAGCAATCAATGTGTGATGTGTAACATGATTAAGCAAACATTCTTTGTCCAGCACACCAAAGCTGTATGACACACAATGCAAATCTGAGCTGCAATAATTTTGTAATACAAAATTGTTAAATGTGACCAAAAGGCAAGCGATTCTCAAGTTGTATTTCCAAAGACATGAGTCATCACAGAATATTACAATTCTTCCTTAGCAAACCTAGGTTTGCTCAGTCTCCCCCTGAGCAACGACTTTGCGCATGCGCATTTCAACGCATCTCTGAAACGGGAATTTCAGAGAAGAGTTTGCAACTGAACGCATGGATTTCAACTGGAAATTAGCTACTTCAAAGGTGAGTTTCTTTACAGAAATAGATTTAAATATATAAACATATTTTCTGAAATCGGATGGAGGATGCTATTATGTATAGGTTTGAAATTTGGGCTATTAAGCCTGGTTATCTGTGTCAGTTTAACATTGTTTACGTTAGGATTTCGCTAGCTACTAGCTAGTCGTAAAGCTAGTATAATGTACTGTAGAGTAATGCTAAACCCTCCAGAAAGTTAAATACTGAAAATACATACAAAGTTTAGCGTCTCACAAATCACCCACAAAAGAATCAATAAAAATAAACGTTCAGAACTAGAAAAAACCTTGTCCCAAAATAGTTTATTTAGCCCCTGGAAGATTGTGGAGATAGCGCGTGGCTGATCACGTTTTGATCAGTCGCCGGCACAGCAATGGCGTCTATAAAAGGATCATGATTCATGTCACTAATTCTTCCAATTTGTACATGCCATCTGTTTTTGGATAAGTTTATTCGTTTTAACTTTAAGATGCGTGAGTTTTTCCGACGCTTCCACGAGTGAGTTTTTTCCAAAACGGCAGCTAGGTAGCTTTTATTAGCTTCCGTATAGCAACCTAGCATAATACTCGTAGCAATGCTCCTACCTGCTAGTGTTACTTGTTAGCCTACTAATTGTAAATTTTGAAGCCATACTATAGCGTTTGTCACATTGTTTGTCTATCGGAAAATAGTCGGTTGTAATGTTCAGAATCACACATGTGCGACGCTACGCTATGTGGGGCCCTGCTTTCGAACGATCACTATGTGCGATGCTGATCCTTTTATATTTATATCAAAATGCTAATACTATGTACTTAAACTACATTCCACTTTCATTTCTGTACAGAGTATCCTACCACCGTCACATGGCCTAGCACTGTGTCCCTGGGAAATTATGGTAAAGTAATGAATGACCGTTTTTAACAGTGACGATAATTGTATGAACCATGGCAACCCTAAAGGCTATGTTTTGAAGCAAAAGCATGACTTAAAACTTTTGCATCACCTGACTCCTAGGTGTCAACTCTGGTCTGGTAGAGGAGAACCCATATGGAGTCCAGGAAAACAGCTGGCAGCCAGGCAAGTGCAAATATAAGACACTCAAAGCTTCTCAATAGCATTGCCAACTCATTGTAAGGCATACCTAAGTTGTTCTGATCGTGGAAGGGGGATACATATTTGTCAAAACAACAAATGTTGTCTTACAAATGCTTTGTATACAGCCATTCAAGGTAACGTGTTATTTACATCAATGTTACAGCTAATCTAGAAGAACCACAGTGTATGCCAATCATGTTAACTCTTGTAAACTTGTTTTACTTGTCTTACTGACAGACACATTACAGGTTATGTTCCAGAAGATGGAGACATTGGAGGAGAACCAGCGAGAGGCTCTCCTATTCAGGCGACGACAGGGCAAACATGCTGAAGAGGTGCCAGTGATGGACCTACAGGTGGCCCAAACACAGGCTGAACTCCAAGACCTTGAGGAGCGCCTTAAGGTGCTGGAGTTCCGAAAGAGTGGTAATTGCAGATGCTGTGATGAAGTGGAAGACGGGACTAGGAGAGAAGGCTGTGGAGGTCCTCACAGCGTAGACATTCAAACAGGCCCCGGCAGCCCATTCAAAACAAGCCAGGTGAATGAATGATGATGGCAGCTTCCCAATCCAACCTAACCCTAACCCAACTATAGTTGAAACCTGCAGTTTACCAGGGCAGCTTCTCCACACAGCAGGGCTATATCGCATTTTGCCTTTTTACTGACAATGATTGCTACCACTGACATTTTTATGAATGAGTGATTTTCCCCTAAATAAATGTCAAGCTTATTTACGTTTTTGGGGGCATATTTTCAGTTAGCAGATGGTAGGCTACTATAGATATCGAACCTGGCTCATACTACTAGCTTTTTCATAGAATAATTTCTCTTGATTTTTGCTAAGTTTGAAACCAATCCGAAATGGGTAAACTAGCATCCCATTTATTTGCTTACGTCAAGAAAAGTTGCCTGGAAACGTGTTCGCGGACGAACAGGGGATGAGCACAAAAGGGAACATCAGCAAATCGCTGATTTACCTGAGCTGAATCAGAACAAAGAGAATTAGGGCTTGATAATCTACATTTGCTTGCCTTTATTGTAGCACGTTTTACAAATGGTTGCACACATACATGAGGTTGTTTGTAAAGTTTATGTCCGTTGTTTTAGAGCAGATTTAAACATTTCGTAATGAACGCTATTATGCTCATGGCATGACAAACGTAATTATAGCATAATATAATTAGTTGTAACATCGTGGCATGTTACGGCGTCATCATTGATTGTTGACATGTTATTCTGGAGCAAAGACGAATATGAATAAATCATGTCTGATAGCCACAATATGGTCGTTATATTGTCATTTGTCAACACTAACGACGGCATTAACAATAAGCTAGTAATAGTATACAACACTCATCATCATTATGATAGTAACATAGGTTGCTATAGGCTTAATTTAGCTTGCTTTGCAAAGCTAGAACAATGACGGAGCCAGATATATAAGTTTACAGTTTATTTAGGCTATCCGACACAATACAGCAGTCAAACTATAAAAACGAAGCAAAAAGAACAACGTATAGGCCCTGCACGTATAATACTACAGTACTAATAGTATTGATCTTCGTAACGTTCACATGTATCTCCTTCTTGATCGGACTTGTACCACATTCTGACAGTTTTCTGCTATGCCTTAGCTCCAGCTCACAAGCTCGCGACTGGTTGTCGCAAAGTATGACGTATACAGCTTGCACGAGTTTCGGAGCTAGGAACAAGCTTCTGCGCAAGACCGGACGAGTCGGTCTGGAAAGATGGCGCGCTCCGTTAGGAGCTCTTGCTTGCCTCACTGCGCCACTGAGCACTTTTCATCAAAATGAATGGGGACGCCATCTTGGAAGACAGAAGTAGCTGTCTCTAGTTATATTAACTCTATGGCCTCACTGCGCCACTGAGCACTTTTCATAGAAATGAATGAAGACGCCATCTTGGAAGACAGAAGAAGCTGTCTCTAGTTATATTAACTCTATGGCATTTTGGTGTGCCAGTGTTGGACCGAATTCTCACTCCCCGCAGAATCCCACTCCCCTACGCGTGAACGCGCACTGCCTCCTGAGCGTATTGCTAGTTGTAGTTTGACGAACCGAGGCGATTTTTACAAGCCTAACGGTGCGTTCACACTGCAGCGGGCCGGGCAGAGTGGGGCGTCGGCTTCCCATTCATTTTCAATGAAACCAGGCGTTGACGCCCGCATAGGGCATTGTGGGAAGGCGAGCGGGGCGGCGAAAGTTGGATTTTCTAAACTTTATGTAAATGAGGAGCATGAAAACGCCAGCAATGGCCAATCGGGTTAGTTTCTTGTAACGTAGCAACTGTTGGTCATGGTAAACATTTCTAGGTTTGACAATTTCAAGATGGAAGATCAACTCATCGTATGTGTGTCTTCATACCCAGTATTGTATGATACGTCTATGTTCAATTACAGAGGTGTAAACAAAAAGAATTATGCCTGGCGCAGGGTTGCTGAGGTTGTCGGCGTCCTTGGTGTGTTGTATTTTGTACTTTAATTCAGTTTTTCACATTACGTAACTTTCTTCTGTGCTAGCTGCATAGTCTAGCTAGCTCACCCGGCACACGATTGACATTCAACGCTGAAATGCTGGCTGGCAACCACTCGCTATCCATACAGTGAATGTGTAGTGGCAAATCATAATCTAGCGATTGATTTGCAGAGATTTCGAGTAATATAATAAAAGGTTACACATGTCAACGTTTATGTCTGATGCATCTTTTTTTCCAGCCGGAACAAGACCCGTTACTGTACATAGAGTGCGGGTGGCTTTTAATCTTTCACTTGGCCTAAAAAAAGTGTGGAAAAAGATAACCTATTGTGTGCTGTAGATAAGATCATGTCAGATCCAGAATGCGTATCAGATTTTTGCTGAATGTGTGTAAAAGTTGTATTTTGCCTGCACATTTGCCATGACATTATACGAACTACAACAGTGATTTAAGAGAACTACAGCTCAGAATTAATCTGTCTGACACGCCCCCAAGCATGGTGCACTGTGGGAAGGCCGGCGGTGCAGAGCGGTAAAAAAATCTGCACGGTGCGTTCACACTGCAGTGGGGCGGGCAGAGCGGGGCGTCGGCTTCCCATTCATTTTCAATGAAACCAGGCGTTGACGCCCGCGTAGGGCATTGTGGGAAGGCAAGCGGGGCGTCGCCGCTCGCGTAGGGCATTGTGGGAAGGTGAGCGGGGTGGCGAAAGTTGGATTTTCTCAACTTTATGTAAATGAGGAGCATGAAAACGTCAGCGATGGACAATCGGGTTAGTTTCTTGTAACGTAGCAACTGTTGGTCATGTCAAACATTTCTAGGTTTGACAATTTCAAGATGGAAGATCAACTCATTGTATGTGCAGAGAATGTCTAATATAGAGAGAACTGCCACTCTCGGGAAACTTCCGGGTTCTGAACTGTTTGAAGTTCCATGTGAGGGCGCTAACGAGCAAGTGCAGAATGAATGGAGGTCTATGGAACTATACCCCTCAAAATCCACTTTTCTCAGGATATAATTTTTTGTCTAGTAATTTGAATTCTGAATTCGAAAGGGAAGGCAAAAAAAAATACACACTGCTGGCTGTTAAAGCTACTGCTTTACGGCAAGCTCTTGTCACTTACTTTTTTCTCTCAGGGCATCGACAACACAGCTGACAAGTGAGGCTCTCCCTGTCAATACACATGTTAGAAAGAGTTTTGGCTTGCTGATGTTGTTGCTAATGTTGCTAATGCTCTGACATTCTGATTCCGCTTCGGATGCCATCAAGCAAGAGCTCTGGTCGTATCAGTCCTTCACTAACCAATCAGCATTCATTAGCAGAATGCTAGCGTGTTAAAGGCAACAACGACTCACCCTGTAAGAAATCAAAAGGACATAAGTACTCGTTCATTCAAATTTCGACCTATAATCCATGTTGAACATGCAAAAACTACAATCAAATCGGAGATTTCTCAACGACAATCAGGCAAAAGAGACAAATTTAGCCATTTAGCTCCATAGACTTCCATTCAACATGCACTCGCTCGCGATCACCCCCAGTGGAACTCTGGTGGAACTGCAACCAAATTCGGTACAATGGGGCTTAATAGGGAGTGGCAAGGCTCTCCTTAAACAGGATCTGGTATGTGTGTCTTCATACCCAGTATTGTATGATACGTCTATGTTCAATTACAGAGATGTAAACAAAAACAATTATGCCTGGCGCAGGGTTGCTGAGGTTGTCGGCGTCCCGGGTGTGTTATATTTTGTACTTTAATTCAGTTTTTCACATTACGTAACTTTCTTCTGTGCTAGCTGCATAGTCTAGCTAGCTCACCCGGCACACGAACCTCGAACTAGCTGACCGTATTGCTAATTTTAGCACACTCAAATATGTTATGTGCAAACTAAATTTAGATTTTACTGTTAAACATTATCTATGCATTTGAAATAACTGACGCCAGCTAGATGTTACTTTACTGTACATTCTAGGATGCTTTTATATCCGATTGATCAAATAGTTTTTAAATGAGTAATAAAGGTGGAGAGCTCCTTGGCTGCATGCTTTCAGTTTTAAATGTTTATAATTAATTTGGAAAACAATGCTAAGAAACGTAAGGGTGAAGCTGATTAATTAAGAGACAAAAATACATCACCTTCACTTGACAAGGTTTTACCAATTGAAAAACAGCTGTTTATTTTACATATTTTGTTTATGCTCCAAAAACTTATGCACTCAAATAAAGGCCGCAAAATTTCGCTCGCGCGCTTTGCGCGCTCGCATTAACTCCGTAACTAGCATCAAATCAAACACAGAATGTGGATGCATTGACAGGGCAGCTGTTGTGGTGGTGGTGGGGGGGGGGGAGGGGGCATCATAAAGGAATTATGCGTAGGGCACCAAAATGGCTAGCAGCGGCACCGAGTTAGTCTGTGCGTAGGGTGGGTTACTCAGACAGGTCGAAAACAACAGCCTTCTGATCCAGAATCAGCTGTCCTGAAAAGGGACCAAAGGTTCACATGCCTAGCCTACAAAAGACAAGTACTAAAAACAATGTATCAACCATGTATCAACATCAAATGAACCATCAAATCCTTTTTTAAGATAGGAAATATTATTCTTATTGTTTAAGTCAATGAAATAAATAAAACATAATAATCCCTCACCTACCATGGACTATTCTGTTTTCAGACCTGTCCACCCTATACATACACATGTATCTACGCCAGCATTATGTACATTTAATAGCATAAATTGAATGCCAATACATGTGTATGTATAGGGTGGACAGGTCTGAAAACAGTGCAGTCCATGGTAGGTGCGGGATTATTATGTTTTATTTTTTCATTTTTTTCATTGATTTAAACAATAAGAATAATTTTTCCTATCTTAAAAAAGGATTTGATGGTTCTTTTGATGTTGATACGTGATAGGCATGTGAACCTTTGGTCCCTTTTGAGGACAGCTGATTCTGGATCAGAAGGCTGTTGTTTTCGACCTGTCTGAGTAACCCACCCTACGCACAGGCTAACTGCATTAAAATCGCATGCCTTTGAACCTATACATTAATATGAAGAGCCATGCCATGTGAAATACTTTGAACCTGCTACACAAAACACATTTTGTAATCATGATCATACTGGGGTATATTGCCTCAGAATGCGCTGTCGTGGAGCAAGAATGTTGGTTCGCGTTCTTTACTATACCGTTTGAATTACGAATGTTAAGGATTTTGTGTTGAAAATAGCATCTGATATTTACACAGATAACAGACATCATTCTCTTGAATTCAACAACAAAGACGGTATAATGTGAGACTTCTGTCTCCCCTTCTTTTGGATGCAATATCAAGACGAAATCCTGCACTCTTTGAATCGTGCGCTCCCGCGAGGGGGTGCCAATCCAGAGAGTCATGCAGAGTGATACAACACCGGCAATAAGACGAGCACTTAGGGACTGTCTATTAACGACAACAGCAAAAAGAGATTCAACAATTTTTTTTATTAATTTTATGTTTAAACAAGGTAGTATTTCCAAACGTACCTCAATTATAACTTGTCTCCTGCTGGTTGTACTACAGCACTTACTTTTCAAAAATAAGCATAATCCTAAATTATAATTAAGGGAGCATAACCCTCCCTTAACCCTGCCGTCCTCCAGAACTACAGACCGGTATCACTGTTAACCTTCGTCTCTAAAACAATTGAACGTGCTGTATCTAACCAACTGTCTAACTTTCTCTCTCAGAACAACCTGCTTGACCCCAACCAATCGGGCTTCAAGACCGGCCACTCCACAGAGACTGCCCTCCTTTCAGTCACCACTGCCCTCCAGTCTGCCAGAGCGGCTTCGAAGTCATCCGTCATCATTCTGCTGGACCTTTCTGCAGCGTTTGATATGGTTAACCACCAGATCCTGCTCTACAAAGAGAGATGGGCATCACTGGCACTGCACTCCAGTGGATCTCATCCTACCTGTCGGGATGATCCTACCAGGTCTCCTGGGGAGGCAAACTGATACGCGGGTTTTCTATACATGTGTGAGGTTGTCTCATGCTGTGGTCAAGTGGTCACGCAGCAGGTCTCGGACAATACACATATAAATAGAGAATGTGCTACTTTCACCTTTGGAAAGAGCAACATGCAGAAAATAGTAAAAATGATGAGTGATGAATGAACCGCTTGGGTTGTTCTCCCTGTGCATTAAGTTGTGGAATGTATACCGTTTAAGGACATGTTTGAATGGTTACTATATTTGTACGGTCCAGCTCATATATAATGTCTACCTAAGAGACATGTTTTTCTCACTCATGCCTATCACTCTGTTGTGGACTGATGGTGTGATCCGAGCTCGATAGCTAATAAACAAAGTCAACTCTTTTTCATTGTGGTGCGTTCCTTGGCCCATCCTCTGACAGAATGTCATCATAACACAAACTGTCAGACCCTCGCCAGCTCTCCACTGGTGTCCCACAGGGCTCCGTCCTAGGACCCCTCCTCTTCTCTCTGTACACCACCTCACTTGGACCAATCATCACCTCCCATGGCTTCTCCTACTACTGCTACGCTGACGACATGCAGCTGTACCTGTCGTTCCCCCCGACCGATCCGGGGATCTCAGCTAGGATTGAGGCCTGCCTCGCAGACATCTCCGCCTGGATGACCGAGCACCACCTCCAGCTGAACCCTGCCAAAACAGAACTTCTCATCATCCCGGCCAAACCCTCCATCTCCCACGACCTCTCAATCACTCTGGGATCTGCGACGGTGACCCCCTCACCGCCCACGCCTGGTCTACAACCTACCCAGACGCTCCCACGTTACTCCGCTCCTCATCTCCTTCTACTGGCTACCCATCACGGCCCGCATCAGATTCAAGACCCTGGTACTGACCTTCCGAGCAGTGAACGGGACTGCACCCGACTACATCAAGTCTCTCCTGCAGCCTTACACCCCCACCCGCCACCTACAGTCTTCTTCAGACAACCACTTGGTGGTCCCACCGCTCAAGACTGCCCGGTCCCAACACAAGCTCTTCTCCTGCCTGGCCTCCCAGTGGTAGAATCAACTCCCCACCTCCATCAGAGACACAGACTGTCTCTCCACCTTCAAGAGAAGGCTCAAGACGCATTTGTACCGGGAATACAATGGTACTTAGGAATGGTTTGCTGAACCCAAAGCTAGTTTCCTCAAAGATCACAATAACTCTTGCTTAGAGACTAGTTGCTCTTGTTGGCAACTGATTTAAATTGTTGTATTCGCAGCAAAATAAAAATTTTTTAGTTAATCTTATTTTTATTCTTACTGCTACTGCTTTTTCTACAGGTACACTTGCACTTAGAGATTCATGTTGTTTGAATTGTAAATTCCTTAACTACATGCTCTTATGGTTCTTCCCTTTGGCACTTATTTTTTGGTTGTTCACAATGTGTGCTTCTTGTTTTGGCTACCCGCAATGCTTTAGGGCTATCTTCTTGTTATTATCAGTGACCTATGCACTTTGTAAAGCTCTCTCTTTTGTAATTTTCAAAAATAAGCATTATCATAATTTTGGGGAATATTTCTTGCCAAAAACGTTTAATAGTTTTCTATAAAAATACAGCTGTGTCTTTAAACTTTCCTCACACATAACTACTCTTCTGCTGGTTGTATTACAGCACTTACATTTCAAAAATAGGCATAATCCTATTTTTGGGGAATATGTTTTGCCAAAAACGTTTAATAGTTGTATAATTAAAAACAGTTGTGACTTTAAACATTCCTCACACATAAATAGTCTCCTGATGGTTGTACTACAGCACTTACTTTTCAAAAATAGGCATCATCTTAATTTTGGGGAATATTTTTTCCAAAAAGTAATGTCATAATTACAAAGCGTCATGTGTCCAAAAATACTCCACACATCAAAGCGCCCCTGCTGGTTGTACTACATCACTTAACTTAAAACAAAAAGTATGTGTATCATTTGGGGGGACATTTATTGTAAAAAATACTGAATAATTTAATAATTAGGTAGAATAATGTCTCCAAATTGACTTCACACATAGGTGGTTTATTGTTGGTTGACAAAGCCATTCTGCTGAGTTCATCATCGGCAGGAAGCTCCCAGCCCTACAGGACATGTACCACACACAATGCCTCAAAAAAGCTGGCAGGACTCTAAGAGACTGTTACCACCTATCCTTCCATCTTTTTACCCCGTTGCCTTCTGGCAGGCGATACCGAAGCATTTGGTCTCGCACACGCAGACTGGACAACAATTTCTTTCCAAGGGGCATCAGGCTTCTGAATAGACATTGATATGGACACTGATACACTTCTCACTAGTCACTTCTTCACTTGTCTAAAGAACAGGTTTAGCAAGGCGGTGAGAGAGGCTAAACGACTGTACTCAGAGAGACTAGAACATCAATTCTCTGCTAACGACTCTGCTTCTGTCTGGAGAGGGCTCAGGCAGATTACCATCTTCAAGCCCAGAGCCCCCCACTCCACTAACGACTCCCGCCTGGCCACAACCTGAATGAGATCTACTGTAGATATGAAAGACAATTGGACAACCCCTTTCCACCCGTGAGGCCTCCGCCCTCCCCCCTCTACAGTGACGACTCTCTCCATTCAGGAGAGAGAAGTGAACAAACTGTTCAAGAGACAGAACCCCCGTAAAACAGCTGGGCCGGACTCTGTCTCTCCAGCCACCCTGAAGAACTGCGCTGACCGGCTGTCTCCGGTGTTCACCTACATCTTTAACACATCCCTGGAGACATGCAATGTGCCAGCCTGTCTCAAGTCCCCCACCATCATCCCTGTGCCCAAAAAGCCAAGGCCAACAGGACTTAATGACTACAGACCCGTCGCCCTGACCTCTGTGGTAATGAAGTCTTTCGAGCGCCTGGTGCTGGCACACCTTAAATCCATCACAGACCCTCTACTGGATCCCCTGCAGTTTGCTTACAGAGCCAACAGGTCTGTGGACGATGCAGTTAACGGCCCTCCACTTCACCCTACAGCACCTGGACTCCCCAGCATCCTACGCCAGGATCCTGTTTGTGGACTTCAGCTTTGCTTTCAATACCATCATCCCCGCCCTACTTTAGGACAAGCTCTCCCAGCTGAACGTGCCTGATTCCACCTGCAGGTGGATCACGCACTGCTTCCTGTCAGCACCCGATCTCCTCAGGGCTCCTCAGGTCCATCAGCACCCGATTTCCTCAGGGCTGCGTCCTTTCTCCTCTGCTTTGGTGAACAACCTGGTGACCTGGTGCAGCTAGAACAACCTACAGCTCAATGCTCTCAAGACAGTGGAGATGGTTGTGGACTTCAGGAAGAACACAGCCCCACTCACCCCCATCACCATGTGACTCCCCAGTCAACACTGTGGAGTCCTTCCGCTTCCTGGGCACTATCCTCTCCCAGGACCTCAAGTGGGAACTGAACATTGGCTCCCTCACCAAGAAAGCACAACAGCGGATGTACTTCCTGCAGCAGCTGAAGAAATTCAACCTGCCAAAGACAATGATGGTGCACTTCTACACAGCCATCATTGAGTCCATCCTCACCTCCTCCATCACAATCTGGTACGCTGCTGCCACTGCCAAGGACAAGAGCAGGCTGCAGTGTATCATCCGCACTGCGGAGATAGTGATTGGCTGCAATCTGCCTTCCCTTGAGGACCTTGAGGACCCTGAGCCGACCGAAGAAGATTGTGGCCAACTACTCCCACCCTGGACACTCCCTGTTTGAGTCACTCGCCTCCGGCAGAAGGCTGCAGTCCATCAGGACCAAAACCTTACGCCACAAAAACAGTTTCTTCCCTTTCGCTGTTGGGCTCCTCAACAAGGCCAAGAGTTCACACTGACTTTAATGACTTCATGTCTTAAAACAATTTGCATTTTGCACTACATAACAATACTGTATCTGTACCATTTGTATCTTTTAAATGTAAGATTCTTATATGTTTATTGTATGCACCTTCCTGCCAAAGCAAATTCCTTTTCTGTGCAAACTTTCATGGCAAATAAATCCCTTTCTGATTCTGATTAGGTTGGTATAGGTTTTTAAGGTTAGTATAGGTTATTATGTGTATTATGTGTATTCAGAGGTTTAGTATAGTGTATTGAATATTGTTTATTGTTTGTATATTGGGAGGTTTACTATATTTCATCTTAATATAGATGATCTATGTTCTGTGTACTTGTGTATGTTATGCTATGCCAGGTTGCTTTGTGTTGTCTTGTCCTACGAATGTCAGTGCCCAGTCTGACCCTGTGTTGTTCTGTGCCTCTGACAATAAAAGACTTGACACTTGCACATCCAGGCAAAAATACACTGCATAGACAAATAATACTAAACTTCAGGGACTATTGCTAATTGACACCAATGAAATAGTGTTTCTCATTACAAGGCAATGTTTTCATATGCTTGAAGAAGACTTTGCTGATCGAGACTAATTGTGTGGATTATTTTTGGAGACATGACTTTGTAATTATTAAAGTATTACATGTTTTTAGCAATAAATATTCCGTAAATTATGCATATGCCTTTTTTTGAAAAGTAAGTGCTGCAGTACAACCAACAGAAGACTAGTTATATGTGAGGAAAGTTGAGACACAACTCTTTAATTATGAAACTTTTAAACGTTTTTGGGAAAAAATATTCCCATAAATGAGGATTATGTCTATTTTTGAAAAGTAAGTGCTGTAGTACAACCATCAGAAGAGTAGTTATGTGTGAGGAAAGTTTAAAGCACAACTGTATTTAATGATAAAACTATTAAACGTTTTTGGCAAAAAATATTCAACAAAATATCAATTTTATAGATCCTGTTTCCCACAGCCTAGTTTGTGTCTTCTAACTTGCAATGTACAGTGCTTGGTTTTAGTTCCTGATAAGCCAAGCCTGGACCTTCCCTTTGTGAATGGCTAGTGAAAAACATCTAATAAATGATGACATTTTGATTGGTTCCATCACATTTATTTTAAACAAAAAACTATAATTATATATTTAACAAAAGGTAGAAGAAAAATAAATAAAGTGATCATTTAAATAAGTGTTTTAACAAGTTTGAGGCTTGATTATGAAAACAGGTCAGCGATGTTTACGGCAGGTAGCACAGACATATTCCTCTCAGTAGATTTTAGCACAACAGAGATGGAACCTTCTGAGGCAGCTGTCACAGCCAACCTGAGATTTTGGATAAACATTAAGATTAATTTGTGGAATGATAATGAATGATCAAACATTAGGAATGGCGAAAACTGTCACTGTCACCTACATTACCATTTTCTAAACTTTTTGACTGGAACAGCCAATCAAAGTCATCAGCCAATCAAAGTCGTCAACCAAGCCACCATAAAAGAAGTGAGGTCATATCTCAGCACCTCTTTACTGCATTGACACCAAATTTGGTATAGGGACTAGGGACCCTTTTCTAAAGAAGTCCAAAATAGGTCATGCCATTTCACCTCTAGGTGGCGCTGCAATCATAAAAAAATTGGCAGCATTTATTTTCAGATCAAGCCTCACAAAAGACACCTCTAGGTGGCGCTGCGATAAGCTAATATTTTGCACCAATTATCTTCAGATCAAGCCTCACAAACGTTTTCACAGGGTTTTTGACTGTTTTTTAACTGTTTTTCCGGTAAAGCTGATCAAAGTCGGCGATGAAGCCGCCAAAACAGGAAGTGAGATCATATCTCAGGAAATATTTGCTGAATTGACATCAAACTTGGTACAGGTGTTCGGGACCCTGTTCCAAAGAGGTCCACAAAAGGTTGTGTCATTTAACTGCTAGGGGGCGATCCCGTGTCTGACACATGTTAAATAGTGATACCAGCTAAATTGATGTGGCCGCCATTCTGAATGAATGAATAAAACGTTTTTGGTGAATATCAAAAATTCACCTAATTTGGCACAGATTATCTTCAGACCACTATCACTATGACATGTCAAAATAAACTGAATTACAGCTGTTTAAACTTGGGCCAAATCTGATCACGCTTGCCACAGGAAAAACTGCTAATATTTTTACCCAGTAACTGACATCTGTGATTTCCAGCACTGAGAATAGCTAGGATAAATTGCTTTCCTGGAAACGTCAACGTCAGAGGTTCGAATCCAGCCAAAGCTGACAAGCTTGTCATGTCTCTGATTTTCTGTTTAGCGAGACTTTAAGCCACTGCAAAGGAAGCCAGGTACACCGCAGTCACTAGATGTCGAAAGTTTCGTCTGGGTCATCAGACCTGCTTGGCCACCACATTGCTGCTTGCAGCTATATTTAGGATTCCTCCGTAAGGAGGAAACCTATTGTTATTGTTGGAATGCTGCTTCAGCATTCAAAAAAATTCAGCAGTTTCAGGCTATGACTGCTGTGACTTTTTAGCTTTGTACCTCTTATGCTTGAATTAATATAAATCAATATTCATAATATTTTTATCATGGGTTTCCAATTGAGTTTTCTTTCAAATCCTCTCAAACTTCTTAAAACTTCTTCAACTTCCAAATCCTTCTTCTTCCTCAATCATTCAGCTAAAGCCACCATTTAAACTTTAAAAAGTTGACGAAACCCTAATTTTTTTTTTCAATAATTCAGTTTTTTGATATCTATTCAACTTTTTTCAATATCACTGATTATGTTTCATGACTTTTTCAAACCGTTTCTGACATTTACATGGGTATGTACGAGAAAGCCTAGAGTGCAGACTGGATCCCTTAGAGTGGAGGGGAGCTTCGGATGTTGTTGAAAACATATTTCTAGTTTGCCAGCATTGCCACAATTTTCGCTCTTCATGCTTCGTTTTTGGATCAATAGATAGCTTATTGTGTGCTGGTTGTAGGCAGTTGTCTGTGGAATCCGACAGACTTGAGGAAACCTATTGTTATTGTAGGTTTTATTAGGATTCCTTCGTAAGGAGGAAACCTATTTTTATTGTTGGTTTTATTATTATTAGGATTCCTCCGTAAGGAGGAAACCTATTGTTATTGTTAGTTTTATTAGGATTCCTCCGTAAGGAGGAAACCTATTGTTCTTGTTAGTTTTATTCTTTTTTTTTTTTATTCTAGTGCCATGGGAGTCAATGGCAGCCCCTAGACCCCTTCGACAACTTTTTGTAAAATTTGGCACACTCATTAAGGACAGTTCATTCTATACCTACACCAAGTTTCAGGTCTCCCATTAGACCAATCTAGCGCCACCAACGGGTCAAAGTTTGAGTTGTGTTTACACACGCAACTCTTGAACCGTATGACCCATTTTCAAAAATGACGTACCACTGGATTCCCTGGATCACGCCGAGTTCAATGCACACCATGGCGTCAATTTCCGGTTATATAGATTTTCCGCTATTTCCGGTTTTATCAAAAACCTTTGAAAGCCTACTCCTCCTACAATTCTTGTCAAATCTTCTTCAAAGTTACCAGAGATGACCTTCAGACCGAGCCTCACAAAAGTTATCGAAAAGAATTTTCATCCTCATAACCGTTTGTCCGGTACAGCCAATCAAATTCATCAGAAAAGCCGCCAAACAGGATGTGAAGTCATGTCTCAGCAAATCTTTGAGATATCAACACTAAACTTGGTATATCGATGGAAGACACTACAACATGTCCAAAGGCAAATTCATATCTCTAAAAATGATTGATATAAAGCAAATTGAACTTATCGCTACCGCTAAAATAATGCTTTACACATCAGCCAGTCAAAAAATGATAATCTGATTCAATCACAAGTTCATATGAAGACTCTTGAGAATGTTTATAACACAAATCTGTGAAAAAGTTGACTGTAAGATGAAAGGTTGATTTTTGGTGAATATTTGAAACATGCTAGCTTGGCTAATTTCTAGGCAAATTTCCAATGAATGTCTCCCCTGCTCCTCCCCGCGCGTGGTCCAAATTCTCACACACACTCAGCCTTCCCTTGACACACGCGCGGCCAAGACGCACACGCAACATTTCAGGAGAGTGTGGGCTGACCAAGCCCCCACTCATTCCTTGGTCTTTAGCAAAGGCCCATGTGGCTCTTGATGGTATTGCATTTCCGATTTTGTATGCAATGGTAAAAAGGTCTCAAATACTGAAACATTGATAGTGTAGGCCGAGAAACACTTTAACAAAAGCCCATGTGGATCTTGTTGGTATTGCATTTCCGATTTTGTATGCAATGGTAAAAAGTTAAAAACATCCTGAAACATTGATAGTATAGGCCAAGAGTAACTACCACACCACAAATGGCCCACCATTACCAATAGGTGTCGCTACAGGCCACGCCCTAAAGCACAAAGCACTTCACTTCTTGTGAAGATTAAAGCACTTCACTTCTTGGCTTGAAATAAAGGCCCTTGTGGATCTTGATGTGTTACAATTTGTCAAGAATATACATTTTTCAATGGTTCGCAATGCTTTACACGTAAGCCAGTCAAACAAGTTCATATGAAGAATCTTGAGAATGTTTAGTACACAAATCTGAGAAAAAGTTGACTCTAAGATGAAAGGTCGATTTTTGGTGAATCTTTGAAACATGCATGCTTGGCTAATTTCTAGGGAAATTTACAATGAAATGTGTCCCCTGCTCCTCCCCGCGCATGCTCCAAATTCTCACACACTCATTCTTCCCTTGACACGCGCGGGCTTGGCAAGACACACACGCAACATATGTGTGTGGGCTGACCAAGCCCCCACTCATTCCTTGAATATCAGCATAGGCCCATGAGGACCTTGGTGTCATTGCATTTCCTACTTTGTATGCAATAGTAAAAAGGTCTCCAAATCCTGAAACATTGATAGTGTAGGCCGAGAAACACTTTAACAAAAGCCCATGTGGATCTTGTTGGTATTGCATTTCCGATTTTGTATGCAATGGTAAAAAGTTAAAAACATCCTGAAACATGTGCCGTTAAGCCAGCATACAGGAAGTTGGGTTGTATCTCAGCAAATCTTTGATGGATTCACACCAAACTTGCTGCGTGTACTTGTTACCCTCTTCTGAGGATGTCTAAAATGTTTTCTGGGTTATTTGACTACTTGGCCACCTCATTGCTGCTTGCAGCTATATTTGGAATTGGTCAGATTTGGTATCCCCTTGGTAAGTCAGCAGCATTGATTTTTCTATACAGTTACAATTTGTCAAGAATAAAAAAAATTCAATGGTTCACAATGTTTGGAGGAATCCGCCATTACTGCTTGCAGTTATATTTAGGATTCCTCCGTAAGGAGGAAACCTATTGTTATTGGTGGTTTTATTATTAGGATTCCTCCGTAAGGAGGAAACCTATTGTTATTGGTGGTTTTATTATTTGTAATTCTTGTACCATGGGAGTCAATGGCAGCCCCTAGACCCCATCGACAACTTTTTGTGAAATTTGGCACACTCATTAAGGACAGTTTCTTCTATACCTACACCAAGTTTCATGTCTCCCATTAGACCACTCTAGCGCCACCAATGGGTCAAAGTTGGACTTGTGTTTACACACGCAACTTTTGAACCGTATGACTAATTTTCAAAAATGAGGTACCATTGGATTCCCTGGATCAAGCCGAGTTCAACGCACACCATGGCGTTAATTTCCGGTTATATAGATTTCCCGCCATTTCCGGTTTTATCAAAAACCTTTGAAAGCCTACTCCTCCTACAATTTTTGTCATATATTCTTCAAAATCACCAGAGATGATCTTCAAACCAAGCCTCACAAAAGTTATCAAAGGAATTTTGATCCTCATAACCGTCTGTCCGGTACAGCCAATCAAATTCATCAGAAAAGCCGCCAAACAGGATGTGAAGTCATGTCTCAGCAAATCTTTGAGATATCAACACTAAACTTGGTAGATCGGAGGAAGACACTACAACATATTACCATGTGCAAAGGCAAATTCATATCTCTAAAAATGATTGATATAAATCAAATTGAACTTATCGCTAACGCTAAAATAATGCTTTGCACATCAGCCAGTCAAAAACTGATACTCTGATTCAATCACAAGTTCATATGAAGACTCTTGAGAATGTTCATAACACAAATCTGTGAAAAAGTTGACTGTAAGATGAAAGGTTGATTTTTGGTGAATATTTGAAACATGCTTGCTTGGCTAATTTCTAGGCAAATTTCCAATGAATGTCTCCCCTGCTCCTCCCCGCGCGTGCTCCAAAATCTCACACACACTCAGCCTTCCCTTGACACACGCGCGGCCAAGACGCACACGCAACATTTCAGGAGAGTGTGGGCTGACCAAGCCCCCACTCATTCCTTGGTCTTTAGCAAAGGCCCATGTGGCTCTTGATGGTATTGCATTTCCGATTTTGTATGCAATGGTAAAAAGGTCTCAAATCCTGAAACATTGATAGTATAGACCAAGAGTAAATACCACACCTCAAATGGCCCACCATTACCCATAGGTGGCGCTATAGGCCACGCCCAAAAGCACAAAGATACAAGGCTTTCTGGAATGGATAGGTTCACCAAGCCCCCTCCCTTCACGTATTGGCTTGAAAAAAGGCCCATGTGGATCTTGATGGTATTGCATTTCCGATTTTGTATGCAATGGTAAAAAGGTCTCAAAATCCTGAAACATAGATAGTATAGGCAAAGAAACAGTTTAACAAAAAGCCCATGTGGATCTTGTTGGTATTGCTTTTCCGATTTTGTATACAATGGTAAAAAGTTATAAAAATCCTGAAACATTGATAGTATAGACCAAGAGTAACTACCACACCACAAATGGCCCACTATTACCCATAGGTCTTCCCTTGACACACGCGCGGGCTTGGCAAGACGCACACGCAACATTTCAGGAGAGTGTGGGCTTACCAAGCCCCCACTCATTCCTTGGTCTTTTGCAAAGGCCTTGTGGATCTTGATGGTATTGCATTTCAGATTTTGTTTGCCATGGTAAAAAGTTCTCCAAATCCTGAAACATTGATAGTAAAGGCCAACAGTAACAACAACACTTTAACAAAAGCCCATGTGGATATTGTTGGTATATTTTTCCGATTTTGTATGCAATGGTAAAAAGTTAAAAACATCCTGAAACATTGATAGTATAGGCCAAGAGTAACTACCACACCACAAATGGCCCACCATTACCAATAGGTGTCGCTACAGGCCACGCCTTAAAGCACAAAGCACTTCACTTCTTGTGAAGATTAAAGCACTTCACTTCTTGGCTTGAAATAAAGGCCCTTGTGGATCTTGATGTTATTGCATTTCAGATTTGGTATCCCATTGGAAATTCTGCAGCATTGATTTTTCTATACAGTTACAATTTGTCAAGAATATACATTTTTCAATGGTTCGCAATGCTTTACATGTAAGCCAGTCAAACAAGTTCATATGAAGACTCTTGAGAATGTTTAGTACACAAATCTGAGAAAAAGTTGACTCTAAGATGAAAGGTCGATTTTTGGTGAATCTTTGAAACATGCATGCTTGGCTAATTTCTAGGGAAATTTACAATGAAATGTGTCCCCTGCTCCTCCCCGCGCATGCTCCAAATTGTCACACACTCATTCTTCCCTTGACACGCGCGGGCTTGGCAAGACATACACGCAACATATCAGGACTGTGTGGGCTGACCAAGCCCCAACTCATTCCTTGAATATCAGCATAGGCCCTTGAGGACCTTGGTGTCATTGCATTTCCTACTTTGTATGCAATAGTAAAAAGGTCTCCAAATCCTGACACATTGACAGTACAGGCCAAGAGTAACTACCACACTTTACCCAAAGCCCATGTGGATCCTGTTGGTATTGCATTTTCGATTTTATATGCAGTGGTAAAAAGTTTTTAAAATCCTGAAACATTAATAGTATAGGCCAAGAGTAACTACCACACCACAAATGGCCCACCATTACCCATAGGTGGCGCTACAGGCCACGCCTTAATGCATAAAGATACAAGGCTTTCTGGAATGGATAAGCTCACCAAGCCCCCTTCCTTCACTTACTGGCTTGAAATAAAGGCCCTTGTGGATCTTGATGGTATTGCATTTCAGATTTGGTATGCCATTGGTAATTCTGCAGCATACATTCTTCTATACAGTTACAATTTGTCAAGAATAAACATTGTTCAATGGTTTGCAGTGTTTGGAGGAATCCGCCATTACTGCTTGCAGTTATATTTAGGATTCCTCCGTAAGGAGGAAACCTATTGTTATTGGTGGTTTTATTATTTGTAATTCTTGTACCATGGGAGTCAATGGCAGCCCCTAGACCCCATCGACAACTTTTTGTGAAATTTGGCACACTCATTAAGGACAGTTTCTTCTATACCTACACCAAGTTTCATGTCTCCCATTAGACCACTCTAGCGCCACCAATGGGTCAAAGTTGGACTTGTGTTTACACACGCAACTTTTGAACCGTATGACTCATTTTCAAAAATGAGGTACCATTGGATTCCCTGGATCAAGCCGAGTTCAACGCACACCATGGCGTTAATTTCCGGTTATATAGATTTCCCGCCATTTCCGGTTTTATCAAAAACCTTTGAAAGCCTACTCCTCCTACAATTTTTGTCATATCTTCTTCAAAATCACCAGAGATGATCTTCAGACCAAGCCTCACAAAAGTTATCAAAGGAATTTTGATCCTCATAACCGTCTGTCCGGTACAGCCAATCAAATTAATCAGAAAAGCCGCCAAACAGGATGTGAAGTCATGTCTCAGCAAATCTTTGAGATATCAACACTAAACTTGGTAGATCGGAGGAAGACACTACAACATGTTACCATGTGCAAAGGCAAATTCATATCTCAAAAAATGATTGATATAAAGCAAATTGAACTTATCGCTAACGCTAAAATTATGCTTTACACATCAGCCATTCAAAAACTGATACTCTGATTCAATCACAAGTTCATATGAAAACTCTTGAGAATGTTCATAACACAAATCTGTGAAAAAGTTGACTGTAAGATGAAAGGTCGATTTTTGGTGAATATTTGAAACATGCTTGCTTGGCTAATTTCTAGGCAAATTTCCAATGAATGTCTCCCTTGCTCCTCCCCGCGCGTGCTCCAAAATCTCACACACACTCAGCCTTCCCTTGACACACGCGCGGCCAAGACGCACACGCAACATTTCAGGAGAGTGTGGGCTGACCAAGCCCCCACTCATTCCTTGGTCTTTAGCAAAGGCCCATGTGGCTCTTGATGGTATTGCATTTCCGATTTTGTATGCAATGGTAAAAAGGTCTCAAATCCTGAAACATTGATAGTGTAGGCCGAGAAACACTTTAACAAAAGCCCATGTGGATCTTGTTGGTATTGCATTTCCGATTTTGTATGCAATGGTAAAAAGTTATTAAAATCCTGAAACATTGATAGTATAGACCAAGAGTAACTACCACACCACAAATGGCCCACCATTACCCATAGGTGGCGCTACAGGCCACGCCAAAAAGCACAAATATACAAGGCTTTCTGGAATGGATAGGCTCACCAAGCCCCCTCCCTTCACTTATTGGCTTGAAAAAAAGGCCCATGTGGCTCTTGATGGTATTGCATTTCCGATTTTGTATGCAATGGTAAAAAGGTCTCAAAATCCTGAAACATAGATAGTATAGGCAAAGAAACACTTTAACAAAAAGCCCATGTGGATCTTGTTGGTATTGCTTTTCCGATTTTGTATACAATGGTAAAAAGTTATAAAAATCCTGAAACATTGATAGTATAGACCAAGAGTAACTACCACACCACAAATGGCCCATTATTACCCATAGGTCTTCCCTTGACACACGCGCGGGCTTGGCAAGACGCACACGCAACATTTCAGGAGAGTGTTCCTTGGTCTTTTGCAAAGGCCATGTGGATCTTGATGGTATTGCATTTCAGATTTTGTTTGCCATGGTAAAAAGTTATCCAAATCCTGAAACATTGATAGTAAAGGCCAAGAGTAACAACAACACTTTAACAAAAGCCCATGTGGATCTTGTTGGTATTGCATTTCCGATTTTGTATGCAATGGTAAAAAGTTAAAAACATCCTGAAACATTGATAGTATAGGCCAAGAGTAACTACCACACCACAAATGGCCCACCATTACCAATAGGTGTCGCTACAGGCCACGCCCTAAAGCACAAAGCACTTCACTTCTTGTGAAGATTAAAGCGCTTCACTTCTTGGCTTGAAATAAAGGCCCTTGTGGATGTTGATGTTATTGCATTTCAGATTTGGTATCCCATTGGAAATTCTGCAGCATTGATTTTTCTATACAGTTACAATTTGTCAAGAATATACATTTTTCAATGGTTCGCAATGCTTTACACGTAAGCCAGTCAAACAAGTTCATATGAAGACTCTTGAGAATGTTTAGTACACAAATCTGAGAAAAAGTTGACTCTAAGATGAAAGGTCGATTTTTGGTGAATCTTTGAAACATGCATGCTTGGCTAATTTCTAGGGAAATTTACAATGAAATGTGTCCCCTGCTCCTCCCCGCGCATGCTCCAAATTCTCAGACACTCATTCTTCCCTTGACACGCGCGGGCTTGGCAAGACACACACGCAACATATCAGGACTGTGTGGGCTGACCAAGCCCCCACTCATTCCTTGAATATCAGCATAGGCCCTTGAGGACCTTGGTGTCATTGCATTTCCTACTTTGTATGCAATAGTAAAAAGGTCTCCAAATCCTGACACATTGACAGTACAGGCCAAGAGTAACTACCACACTTTACCCAAAGCCCATGTGGATCCTGTTGGTATTGCATTTCCGATTTTATATGCAATGGTAAAAAGTTTTTAAAATCCTGAAACATTAATAGTATAGGCCAAGAGTAACTACCACACCACAAATGGTCCACCATTACCCATAGGTGGCGCTACAGGCCACGCCTTAATGCATAAAGATACAAGGCTTTCTGGAATGGATAAGCTCACCAAGCCCCCTTCCTTCACTTACTGGCTTGAAATAAAGGCCCTTGTGGATCTTGATGGTATTGCATTTCAGATTTGGTATGCCATTGGTAATTCTGCAGCATACATTTTTCTATACAGTTACAATTTGTCAAAAATAAACATTTTTCAATGGTTCGCAGTGTTTGGAGGAATCCGCCATTACTGCTTGCAGTTATATTTATTATTATTACACTTCTTCTGTCATTGGAGTCTATGGCAGCCCCTAGAACCGTATGGTAAAAAGTTGTGAAATTTGGCACACTTATTAAGCACAGTCCCCTCTTTATATTCACCAAGTTTCATGTCTGTCATTGGAGCACTCTAGTGCCACCAACTGGTTAAAGTTGGACTTGTGTTTACACACGTAACTTTTGAACCGTATGACTGATTTTAAAAAATGAGGTACCATTGGATTCCCTGGATCAAGACGAGTTCAACACACCCTATGACGTCAATTTCCGATTATATAGATTTCCCACCATTTTGAATTTTAAGGAAACAAATTTTTTCGCTTCAACTACTTCTATTTTTTTCAAATCTTCCCCAGAATTGGCACACATTATCATCAGACCAACCCTCACAGAAGTTATCAAAGGATATTCGATTTTCAAAACCGTTTGTCCGGTACAGCCAATCAAAATCGTCAACAAAGCAACCAAACAGGAAGTTGGGTCATATCTCAGCTAATCTTTGAGAAATCAACACCAAACTTAATATGATGACTCGGAACTCTCTTTGAGGCTGTCCAATTAATTTGGTGTCATGTGATCACTGGGCGTGGCCGCAGGAAGCAAAAATGTGTTTTGGCCAATAACTGTTGATTTGTTTGCTTTTATTAAGTGATTCCTTTGTCTCATGATATGTTGGGATACCCCGTATGTGATACATGATAACTTGTGATAATAGCCGAATTGATCCGGCCGCCATTTTGCATTCATTGAAAAACGTTTTTTCTTTACTCCTCTTACACATGTTGTCCAATCTTCACCAAATTTGGCAGAGTGTATCTTCAGACCAAGCCTCACATAGGGTTTCTCATGATTTTCAGAAACGTTTGCCCGGTACAGGCAGTCAAAATGTGCCATTAAGCCAGCCAACAGGAAGTTGCGTCGTATCTCAGGAAATCTTTGATGGATTCACACCAAACTTGCTGCATGCACTCGGAACCCTGTTCTGAGGATTTCTAAAGTGTTTTATGGGTCATTTGACTGCTTGGCCATCACATTGCTGCTTGCAGCTATATTTATAAGTGTATTATAACTAATCAGTATTTTTGTAACATTTTCTAGCATCCTGGCCCGTGTGATGTAGGCTATAGCCTACATGTTTTCATTCTGAAAGTTTGTAGGCCTATTTGTTTTCATTAATAAATAGACAGTGTTCATGCACTACCGCTCAAATGTTTAAGAACACCTAGGGTTATTAATGTTTTAGATAGTTTCACTAAGGTGACATTAAATTGATTAAAATATATATCCAATACCTTACCAATATTGCAAATATCTATCACTGTTGTAAATGACTGATTCATGATTACTAATGTAAATACAACTGCAAAGAGACATTTTCCTTTTAGCTCATTCATAATTATGTTTGACTATTATTTCTGATATATTTAATGCCACCTTGGGGAATGAAGATTCAATTTTCTATCAAAACATGTCATTTTGGAAAAAAATGTTTTACCAAAGGTGTAAGTTGCCTGTGGTTTCAGATGGTGAGGGCATTGCTGCGAGCAGAAGGATTCTTTGTAACACGACAGAGAGTGAGAGCGATGCTGACTTATATTGACTCAGCGGCTGCTGCGCGAAGATGGAGTGCTACCGTGGCAAGAAGAACATACCATGTGCCATATCCCAACAGTCTGTGGCATATGGATGGAAACATGCGTCTTATCAGGTATTCAGTTATATTTGACAATTAAATATGCACTGTTGTACCAAGCAAACTACTTTCTTCTTCAGTAACCAGCTTCCAAAAGCTGTAGAACATGTATTCCCTGATTATCAGAAATATCAGAAATTCAGCATTTATAAGATGGTCAGCTGGAAAGAGAAACTAGTTTGTTTCTTCTCATATTCTACAAATGGCACCATTAAAGATGTATTGTATATAACTGAGAAGTACTAATTTTGTTGACCAATAGTTTTTCCTTTACAGGTGGGGGGCTTAGTTGTTCATGGAGCCATAAATGGATACTCACGCCTAGTATCATACCTAAACTGTAATACAAACAACAAAGCTGTCACGGTACACACAGTTCTTGAAGGCAACATGCCTGTATGGACTCCCATCCAGAGTTCGCTCTGATCATGGTGGGGAGAACACACAAGTAGCATTGTTCATAAATATTGTCCAGGGTGTAGAGCGCAGTAGTCACATAACAGGGGAATCTGTTCACAACCAGAGGATAGAGCGCCTCTGGAGAGACGTGTTCCTGCAAGTTCTACACTACTTCTACAATGAATTCTACAGCCTAGAGGATGCTGCCATACTAGATCCAGAAAATGACATCCACAAGTTATCACTACACCTGACCTATCTACCAGAAATTCAACGTAGGTTGAACATGTTTAGAGAGGCCTGGAATTAGCACAGTCTAAGGACAGAAAACAACCGAACACCCTCACAGATCTGGACAGAGGGCATGCTGACCAACAGAGGCAGACAGCACTCCCATCAACAACGTATTTGGTGATGACCCATATAGGGAGGACAGTTTAGAGGCCCTTCTGGCACAACAACTTTCCAACTGACATAGAACAGTTCCCAGCTGTAGTTGTCCAACAACTCAATGTAAATCTTAACCACCAACAACAGCAAGACATTTTGAGGGCTATAGAGGGAATTGTGGACTTGAAAGTGAAATATCAAACATGCTGCACTGAAATGTCTAATAAGTTGAATGAGCCAGCCAGGGGACTGCCTTGAATCACATGACTAATGCATGTCTATGCTCTCTTTTTCGATTAGCCTTGCAATGTGCTTGATTCATAGATCTAGGTGATGTTATAGTAACAGAAAGACCACTTTTATTGTACAACCTTTCCGTCACATTTAGTTGACCAACATTTTTGTACAACTGTAAATTACGTTTGAGGTTCAGAAACAAAAAAACTTGGTTTGAATTTGTGAATTAAAGATGAACAGTACCAAAAAACCAAAAGCCTATTGACAGTTTCCTTATGCCATTTCATTCTAAGCCCTACTCTTGACCAAAGCCCTGTGTATTGCAAATACCAAAGTCCATATTGTACTTAAAGGCAGTGTAATCCTTGTGCAAAGGTAGACGCAAGCAGTTCACACGTGTTTGCCGGTGGAAACTTCGCCCTCTGTTGAGTGTCCCCAGGTAAAAGACCGTCAGTGTGCAGGAACTCGATGGATGGTTCCGGCTTCAAGCCAATGGCAGGTAGCGCACTGAATCTAGTCGCAAACATAATTTTCTCCAACGAGCAGGGGGAGTTACCTTCTGTAAAGAAAGAAATACGTGTTATAAGGAAGCCAAATCAAGCTGCCCTATGCAACTTTCCATAAAGTGATCCTGTCAGCCTTATACTAGTAATTACTGAACATGGTAATACAGGGACAATAACCAAATTTCTGAAAATGCACATTATTAATTTGTCCATAATGTGCATTATTTTCAAGTTGATGTCGATTTAGCCATTTTGTAGTCATAGTTTGTATTACCGTATTGTTCGCACTCAGGCGCACTGTCAATGAATGGTCCATTTTCGATCTTTTTCATATATAAAGCACTCTGGATTATAAAGCTCAGTTTTTATTTTTTATTTTAATTAAAGGCTTTTAAGTGTGCCTTATAGTCCGGAAAATACGGCAGTCAAATTCGTATTTTTCAACCACTGGATCCAATATACTAGTTCCTACCATTTACACAGTTTATATATTTTTTTGGGGGGGGGGTTCAAAAAGTTATAGTGCAGGTTGAAGTGTTGTTCAGAATCATGCACTAGAATATTAAGTTAAGCGTCAGTGAGCTGTAGTCTGTCTAACTCGTCAGTGGCCGGGGTTTGGATCATGTGTGTGACATTCAAGCTATGCACGGGCAGGCCCAACATGCCTGGTAAAATTATGGTAAACTAAATAAAAAGCAAACTGATCTATTACTTGCCCTCTGCATCTAGAAGGTAGTCTCTCCAAAAGCCCACAGCAATGTTTTCCTGTCCTCGTCTGTTACTTCCTGCACTGGAAAAACAGATGACAAAAAGGGGATCGAGACCAGGTGCGCTAAGGGTCAGTGGTGGGCTGCAGAAGAGAGGACGAAAGGCTTCTGGCTGTTTGACAACCTCCTCCAACAATCCTAATGTCCTCAGGCCTTCCTTGAACCTTGAAGAATTAAAAGTGGATAGATCCAGTAGGTGAGTGAGTGAGCTCAAGCCTGAATTGTCACATTATACAAATGTAGCATTGAAAAGCAAACTAAACTTGTGTACTGTAAGAACAGAACTTAAACATTTTTCACGTTGTGTTACTGTGTAACCAGGCACTGCATAGTGCAGGGAATCATTATCCCGTATAAATATCTTTCATGGGATAAATGAAAATTTACAGCATTTGTACGCTGGTTGTTTTACAATGAATGTTAGTTCCAATGTTAGAGCTCAAATCGACAAACAGCACTTTTAAACATTTTAAAACAATGCTCAATTATACCGTTCGAGTGGACCATGCAGTGCCGCCGCTAGCCATTTTGGTGCCCTACGCATTATTCGTTTATGAATGTACAGAATGTACAGTAAAGTAACATATAGCTGGCGTCAGTTATTTCAAATGCATAGATATTGTTTAACAGTAAAATCTAAATTTAGTTTGCACCTAACATATTTGAGTGTGCTAAAATTAGCAATAACGTCAGGTAGTTCGAGGTGTATGCATAGGCTAACTATAAGTTAGCAGCATTTTTCCCGTATTTAACAATAATTAAACATGGACTTACCTGAAAGTGATGCACAGGCATCATCTTGCAGTTTTTCTTTTTCTGCCCCTGACTCCTGTTGTCTTTTTGAGGCCATTTTCGAAAAGTTTCCCTAGCCTACTGTCAAAGTTCATCAGGCCACTGAGATAGAAAAGGGCACCCACGGCGAGCTTGGAAAGTTGAGTGTGTATTTGTTTTTTTGTGGGGTGGGGGTGGGCACCATCGTAACGTTTTTTGAGCAATTACATATTTCTCGTTTTGCCTGTTTTGTGATAAACATGCCTAAAAGGTGTGTAATATTTATATAGGCCTACTGAAATAATATCGGCATTATAATTATAATAACTATGATTTCAGTTGGCAAATTTTTGGTGCCCCCTCAGACCTTGGTGCCTTACGGACAGCGTGTAGTGCTCGTTATGGGAGCGGCGGCACTGGGACCATGGAGTCGGTTTACGACTTGGAACTGGAGGATGACCTGCAAAAGCAGGTCTTTGTCCTCCAGACATTTTACAGCTCGTAGGCAGCCTGCGTTAGACAGGTAGTCACTGTGACTGGACACAACGGAACGCAACTCCTCCATGGACTTTGCCTCTGATACCTGGCAAAATCAGATTTTAGCACGAATAGGTCAAGTAAAAAAAATAAAAATAAACTGAAATTACCTGTATGATTTTAGATCGCGAGTCAAGGTCGTACACATCATCGATGGTGGGTGAGACGTTATCTTTCACAATGCAATCAAATAAAGTGGGAGAAAAGAATCCCGGTGATGGCCCCCCATGAACCATACTGACTGATATAGCCTTCCCCATGATATAGTACTTGTCTTCTCTGACAGCTGGAGACTAAAATTGACATGATAACATTACTCCAAAGTAGTCTTACATGTAATAGCCAATTATCCATGATTACTTCATTTTATTCAAAACTTCCAAGGCAACCATTCCATCTTTTGCCAGTGCTACTGAAATGAAAATGTTAACTGAAAGTAGACAAAAGGGCTCAACAATAGAGTCAAGAGCAAGGGTTTTTTTGTCCATCTGGACCTGCCAGCATCGGGTAGCGCTCAATGTCTTACATCAGTAGACTTAAAAGCTCTCGTCTTGGACCTCCCAAATCTATTCCTTCCTCAATATGTCCAGTTTCATCAGAAAACTTAACAGAAATTCTCTTAAATGGATTGTATGATTTCCGGTTGAATGCTCTAAATGCACCATCGAGTACATTGTTTCGGTTGATGTTAAATCTGCAGCTCAAGTTGTAGTTAATATTTTTCCCAAGTTCCAAAATAATTTCTTTTGGGGAACAGTCAAAATCTTCTGTGCATCTGCAAACATTTTAATATTGTAAATATTACAATGCAGTAAAGTCCACCCCCCCCCAAATGCATTCAAAGTCACATGCCAAAATCTATATTTTCATCTAGAAACAACTGACCATAGACTGGAAACGCCACAACAAAATATGTACAACTCACTGAATTTCGATGTTATCCGTTAGCTGCATCTCATCTGGCTCTGACATCTCAGTCTCTGGCATGATGTCAAGGTAATCTATGTAGATTTCCTCTGCAGGTCCACACTGTGTAGGCCCAAAATAACTTTGGACAACCTCCATCAAATCAGGCACTTCAGCAGAAACTTTTGCTGCTGGTAAATGGTCTTCAGAAAGTGATAAGTTGTAAATACACAAAGATAAAAGATTACATCTATTAGCATTTATGTATGGGCTCTGTTATTCAAAAATGAAAGACTTGTAGATTACATTGACTTCGGAGCTAAAACTTAACACCTTTGTAAATATTGACTTTCAAAAAGTAAATTTTAATTCAAAAGGTAATCTAATTTAGTTCTATCCACAACAATGTTAACCAAATCACACTTTCAAATTGGTAAATGAGCTTTGAGGTCTCGCATGCAATGCATTAAACAAGTGTTGAATGAAGTTGTAACTGCTGCTTTAATACCAAAAGGTACGTTACACATGCGTTTTTGCAAATCCTGTGTTCAAATGTATTTCACAGAAACATAAATGAGGCTGTCCAAAACACAAGTGATAAATACCCACCCCACTACTTATATTATATTATATTATTATATATTCACCTGCACTTCCTCCATGTCCATCCATCGAACATGGAGGTTCAATGGAGAAGAAGAGTCCCAGACACTATGTTGATGATTGTGGTGCCTGACGTAGTTTCTCTGATGTAAAAATACTCAGTGGCTGAGGCATGTGATCCAACAAAGTCAAACAAGGCCTGAAATAAAATATGTACTTATTTACTAGCCGGAAAATATCAGTACAATGACAATCAAGGTTTATGACTGCCGTTTTGACCTGACATCCTTGCTGTGTATATATTTTAAATATATAAAACTATAGTGTTTAAACCAAAAAATACAATTGCACTATATGCAAAATGTGGGTAACATAGTACCATATTTATAGTATAGTGAGTAGCAGGTAACAGTCTCATTTACACACCAGTGGAGGGCGAGTAGTAAAATGTTAAGGTTTTTAGTTTCCAGAGTTATGAGTATGACCAGTAGATGGTCAATTTAGACAACAAAGACAAACCATGTAGGGATGAGGAAATTGATATGATATTACATAATGTCATCATGTGTTCAGAGGTTTAATTAGGTAACCTCATACAGTGCGGAATGCTAAGCACTCAATTGAATGATTTTGCCTTCTGTAAAAACACAGCCTTTTCTTTGAAAGGCCGTTTTCATATTTGAGATGCAAAACCTTACAGATCTACATGCTTCAGATGGGTCATGGTTTTTGGTTGGAAAATCCCAAATTTTACAAATCCAGAAGAATCACATAAAAAAAAAAGCAAATTAAGCATTTATACATCTGTACATTCAACAATGTTTACCTGCATAGGATCAGATGTATGGAACTGTCTGACCTTCATTGTGCCATCTGGAAAACTGACTTTCAGAGGTATGCCACCAGCAGGTTCCTCAGTTGTCCTCATGAGTCTCTCATCTATTGTCTGAGAGACAGTGAGTTTGTAACAGGTTGAATATGTGCCTTCTACTGAATAGATGCTTACGGAGATGATATAGTACCTTCAAACGCCTCTCCTCGTAGTCGCAGACAGCTCGTCTGCTCTGATCCTGTCATCAAATAAAAAACATCAGCTTCAGAAATTTGTATCACCATGAAAGTTTGCACAGACAAGGAATTGATGTTGGCAGTAAGGTGCATGCGTATAGGAATACATAAGTGGTGTTAAGTTTAAACAAATCTAACTATACTAACAAGGTACAAAGCCAACCTAAAACCAACTACTACGGGGAAAGGTATGCAGAATAAATTATAATGTATAGTTAATATACACGATATAAAAGGTCCTGGGGACTTGAGGTGCAGCTGTTGGTGTACAAGGAGAAGAGCAGAGGGGAAAGGCAAATACCTACAGTTAAATGTTCAAAAAAACCATACTTTTTCTTGGTCAGCTCTCAATGACAGATTGTATTCAATGTCTTGTTGTTGCCGTACAGTCCTCCACTCCTGTTAAAACAATTATTAAAACCAGGATGCAAATGCTACAACACTTTTTATAACACTATTGTTTAAATGACAATGGTAAACAATTAATTGAAATTGCTTGGGTTTTAATTCAAGTTGCACATTACTACCACAAACCAGAGTCAAGGATAGAGAGAACAATGAGTCATAGAAAAAAAAGAAAAAACCTTGACACAACAGATAAATGTATTTGGATACGTCCTCCAACCCCTCTATGTAAAGTTAGGAAAGAACAAGTTACCTCTACATCATGTGGTGTTCCAGGTATAGGCAGTACAACCAGTCCTGGACTTTGAGCTCTCTCAAGGTTTTCTACAGTCTCAGTGCTGGTCGGATGTAGACTCTGATGATGACTGGATGAGTCAGAGGTGTACCCCTGCAATTCAGAAAAGCAAATAGGACATGTGGTTACGCATTTGCTCTGATCCTCCAACCCCCCTTGTTTTCATATAAATAGTCACAGATAAAATCCAGTCCAATAGTAAAGAATTAAGACAGCAAGTTACCTACCTCTACATCATTTATTGTCGCAGTTACAGTGAGGACTTCTGCTCTTGGACTTTGAGGCCTCTCAAGCGCTGGGTTGCCTTGTGTTTCATGTATGGTGTCAGGTGGTATGGGTAGATCCTGTGTCTGAAGAGACAAATCTGAATATTTTGTGAATTATGCACTTGGACACATGGACGCAAATACAGTGAATAGAAACTGCACTGTACCTGCCCCACTTCAGCACAGGGGACAATGTAGAGTCTGCTCTTTCCCATCACTTTCTTCAGGGCTCTCACAGAGTTGGCTTGGACCTTTTTTATTTTTTTGCCCTCGTCTACTTTTGCCAGCTCAAACCCCACCAGGTTCAAGCTAATCATTGGGAATCTCTGACAAACAAAGTGGTTCAATTCTGCCAGACTCCAATTCAGCTCAATGGTGGACAGTTGTCCATCCACTGACTCCTGCACTGGTACTCCTAAAAGAATTTTGAAAACAAATGAATGAAAGACATAATCCTCTAAAACTGATAAACCATCCACTAGATTGACTATGCCTGTACTGGCTTGCAATACTAGTTTGATTACATACATTAACTTTAAGGATTGACAAACTACAAATGCATTATCCATTGGATCATTTTAAAATACAAAAGTTTCTATTATATTATATTACCAATGTCATACAAGTTCATATTAATTTTTGTCAAACATTTTATTGCTTCTACCTAATAACAGTGCATGATGTACCTAATCCATTATTTGTTAGAGCCTGACGCGCAGAAGTTGATGGCAGAGACTGGATATCTGGTCTTGGGAGCAGAAAGAGGCCCACCTGCCAAGTCGAACGTCCCCTTCTGGAGGATGTGCCTAAATCAAAGTTTCAATAAGATTGAGATTTACTTTATGAATGAATAATTTCAATACTTGTCAGCCGATTTGCAAAGCAAACTTCCAGTTGTGGTATTAAAGCACACCTAATTTAAAGCCAGCATGTAGCCCATCTGCATCTCAAATGAGTTAAGTATCTTGGTTTAATCGTATGCAGTTTAGCCAGCGGGACCAACTTTTAAGGGGTGGGAAAATAAATACATATGCAAGAGAACAATGGTTGTAGGCCTACTCGCCGAAGCCTTGAGCACACCCAATTATGTTATTGTAATAGGCTAGAGTGTCATTTTGGAAACTTTTGGTCGTTGGTGTGCTGCAAGATTTTTCCAATGTAAAAAAATGTGCCGTGGCTAAAACAAGTTTGTAATCGCTGAGCTAGCGCTAGCTTATGTCATTGATGAACATCATGTGCACCCCCAACCGATTAGGTTTTCAAGCTGCAATGGAAAATGTTTAAATAACGTGGCAGAATCGATAACTAGCTATATTTGTGCATTTAGGTAGGAATATTGCACAACAAAAGTAAAAAAAATGATGATCTCTGTAATTATTGTTAGCCATTATTAGCCAAATTACATAGTTGCCTGTGCCACCACTGAATGAACTGGATAGAGCTAGCTACAGTACTAACTAGTGATGTTACGCTCGATACCGTGCTCACGAAGCGGTATCGACCTTTCGAAACAATTTGTACCAATACAAACGTGTAGAGCGTGGCTTCAAATGGGCAAAAACCACGTGATCAGAGTCGAAGTGACGTCCGAAGCATCGGACGTCACACGAGCAGCTGAGACAAAAAGCGTTTTATTCAAACGCTTACAAGACATCAGACATCACTAATATTCGTAGGTTATAAAGAGGAGACATAGGCCTATTTAAGGACACTACATTCATTGACAGAACCAGAGATACAGATAGATTGCCAGAGCTAGACAGACAGAGATAGATACAGATATGAGATAATAGGTGTACACAAGCACATAGCCTACATCTTTCCCTAGTTTTACCAGCCTTCAAATGTGGCCATCCCTTTCCCAGTTGCAAAAGCATATGCCAAAACCTTAACCGCTAGCTTACATTATCATCTAGTAATATTATTTTAGCATATACTTCTACAAAAATAGGGTGAGGGGATGCGATCTCACTACATTTGAATGAGGGGTTGCGTACGGTGGCCCTGAATTGCAAATCACACCCCCTAATATGAGTACATCCCCCAAATGAAAACACTCACCCCCGAATACGAGTTAACTCCGCCCAAATCGGATGACTTGTTCACCTCCCCCCAATACAAAAACAGCTCCCCCAAATGGATCGATTTTTACATTTAACACGAAACAGAGTAACGTGACTGAGTAACGTGGACCAGGATATCCTGGTCCACGTTACTCTGTCATTGTGGCATTTCGTTCTTCTGTAGTGGAATATTAGTTTGTTCTTCTGAAAAGTCCTGCCTTCAACTGCGTTTTTAGCGTGCGCATAGGCTACTTATATTGTGAAACGTTAACAGCATATCTGAGATTTCATAGGAATGACCCTGATTAAAATAAAGAGTAGTGTCATGACTCTGAATTGTAAACATTAATGTTTCCTCTTTTCTTCCAACCAAAACGATCAAGTTCATGATAATGACAGAGTTACGTGGACTAGTTGTTTGGCTATGTTTAACACGCAATTTATGCTTTTGCATACGTAGCCTATGCTACATGCTTCGATACCCAAATAAATGTCCTAGTGCACGTAACTGTCAGGCTATTGCATTTTTTACTTCTGTCGATCAATTTCTTAGCCTACTAGCATCCAATCAGCGCTAAAGTGTAGTACCTACCCTTTCCGTTCAGAGTTAATGTAATGTCGTTTTCCATTTGGGGGAGCGTGTTTTTGTATTGGGGGAGGTGAACAAGTCATCCGATTTGGGGGGAGTTGACTCGTATTCGGGGGGAGTGTTTTCATTTGGGGGATGTACTCATATTAGGGGGTGTGATTTGCACTTCAGGGCCACCGTAGTTGCGCTCTTACCACGAGGCCATACTCAGTTGAAGAATGTGTAATTAATGTTATAAGAACCTAAAAATAAATATCATAAACGTAAAGTAGCAAAGACGTTACGTTGTTTATAATACAACAAGATATATGATAACATATTTTTGACACTTGCAAATCGAAACATTTGTCACAACCTTTATTTATCAAGTTGTCAATGACGATTATGAGACTGACGTCTCGAGGACTTGACGTCCCTTGATTCCTTCCATCGCTCGATACAGTCGCCATACCATAAACTGACCAGCAGATGTCCCTATGGAGAAGACGTATCGAACGCTTCGAAAATGCAATACTTTTGAGACAATTGTGTCAAATAGCTCGTTGCTTCGAAAAGCTTTGTTTCCCCCATCACTAGTACTAACAAGTGATGTTACGCTCGATACCGTGCTCATGAAGCGGTATCGACCTTTCGAAACAATTTGTACCGATACAAACGTGTCGAGCGTGGCTTCAAATGGGCAAAAACCACGTGATCAGAGTCGAAGTGTCGAAGTGATGTCCGAAGCATTGGACGTCACACGAGCAGCTGAGACAAACAGCGTTTTATTCAAACGCTTACAAGACATCAGACATCACTAATATTCGTAGGTTATAAAGAGGAGACAGACCTATTTACGGACGCTACATTCATTGACAGAACCAGATACAGATAGATTGCCAGAGCTAGATAGACAGAGATACATACAGATATGAGATAGGTGTACACAAGCACATAGCCTACATCTTTCTCTAGTTTTACCAGCCTTCAAATGTGGCCATCCCTTTCCCGGTTGCAAAAGCATGTTCCAAAACCTTAACCGCTAGCTTACATTGTCATATAATATATTCTTTTAGCATATACTTCTACTAAAACGGGTTGAGGGAATGCGATCTCACTGCGTCTGAGTGAGGGGTTGCGCTCTTACCACGAGGCCATACTCAATTGAACTTTGTGTAGATAATGTAGGGGAAACCGGGGCTGGTTGTCACACGGGTTGGTTGTCACAGAGCCAATTACAGCCACATTAGGGGGCGCTGTGTAATATGGCTCTCATCAAATGTTTTCCCGCTCTTTTTGAGCTCATTCCTGTTGTCAGCTTGGAAAAAGAGCAATCATTCCTGACACGAGAGATATTTCACATTTTAATAGGTAATAGTAACAATTTATTTTTGTTTAAAACTTCTTCTGTAACTTAGTACATTTAGCCTATCTTAATTCTGTAACTTTTGTTTAAGAATAAAGGGAATAGCTAGAGTTTCAGTAAATGTATCAGATGCTAGGTCAAGCTATGTGGTTGCTAGCCAAACTTTTACCCCAGAAGTTCAGATGGGGCTGGTTGTCACATTAGTATGGGGGTTGGTTGTCACACTGTGACAACCAACCCCCATAGTATTTCAACAGAGGTTTTTGAAAGCATAGTCACACTTTACTTGATTTTTGTTGGCAGAAAAATGGTGAGGAAGTTTTAAAAAAAGACCACGAGAGGGGAGACTACCCCAGATGTTATGCTGCAGGCAGTGAGACAGGTGAAGCTGCAGGGGAGAAGTATCCGAAGTACAGCAGCAGTGTTTGATATAAATTACAGAACGCTGGCTCGATACTGCAAAACCATGAGCAGTGAAGACATAGAAGGGAGGCATGACAAACCTGTTCGTGTTGGTTACCTAAAAAATAGGCAGATTTTCACAGACCACCAAGAGGAGCAAATAGCTACATATTTAATACGGGCATGTGAAATATACTACGGTCTCTCACCAAAGGAAGTTCGAAAACGTGCATATCAATATGCAGTTGCTCAGAACATTAAAATACCACAGCCATGGAGTGAGTGCAGTATTGCAGGTGCAGATTGGTTTTCAGGCTTTTTGAAACGCCACCCAAGTCTCTCCATTCGTGCCCCACAGCCTACAAGCCTTGCACGAGCAACCAGCTTCAATAAGGTAAATGTTGAGTCTTTCTTCAATAACCTGACAGAGGTCATGAAAAGACATCAGTTTGGACCAAATGATATTTGGAACATGGACGAGACAGGTGTGACCACTGTTCACAAGCCAGACAAGGTAGTGGCTCAAAGAGGTCACAAACAAGTGGGATCTCTCGCGTCTGGAGAGAGGGGAACACTTGTGACCGTAGCTTGTGCTGTGTCAGCAATAGGAAACAGCATTCCCCCCTACTTTGTGTTTCCAAGAGTCAACTTCAGGGACCACTTCATCAACAATGGCCCACCTGGATGCAAGGGCGGTGCAAACCCATCCGGTTGGATGAAAGAAGAGAATTTTCTGGAGTTCTTGACCCACTTTGTTACACAAACAAAAAGTAGCAAGGAAAAACCAGCATTACTGACCTTAGATAACCATAACTCTCATTTATCAATCGACGGCCTAGACTACGCCAAAAGAAATGGCCTGGTGATGCTGTCCTTCCCCCCCTCACTGCTCCCACAAACTGCAGCTACTGGACCGGACAGTGTATGGGCCCTTCAAAAAGCATATAAAGTCAGCGAGTGATGCATGGATGGTAAGAAATCCTGGCAAGACAATGACTATTTATGATATTCCTGGAATTGTCGCCCTTGCCTATCCAGTTGCTGCATCACCTGTGAATATTCAGGCAGGTTTTAGAGTCACTGGCATCCATCCCTTTAATAGGGATGTTTTTGACGAGTGAGTTTTTGCCATCATTTGTCACAGACCGTCCTGTGCCCATCCAGCCAGCTCTGCCCCCTATCAGCAGCACACAGCCCCCAGACCATCCTGGACCTTCCACACAGCCCCCAGACAATCCTGGACCTTCCACACAGTACCCACACCATCCCGGACCTTCCACACAGCCCCCAGACCATCCCGGATCTTCCACACAGCCCCCAGACCATCCTGGACCTTCCACACAGCCCCCAGACCATCCCGGACCTTCCACACAGCCCCCAGACCATCCCGGACCTTCCACACAGCACCCAGACCATCCCGGACCTTCCACACAGCCGTCAGACCAGCCTGGTCCGTCTCTGGCTCTAAGTCCAGAGGAAATCCGCCCTCATCCGAAAGCTGGACCAAGGAAAACGGCACAAAAGAGAAAAAGGAAAACTATGATTTTAACAGACACACCAGTTAAGGATGACCTTGAGAGGGAGAAAGCCACTGCACAGGCAAAAAAGAGAATCTTCCCACAAAAAAGGTCAAAAAAAATCAAATGTTCAGTTTTCCAGTAGTGTGGAGAAGGGAAAAAAGAAAGCCAAACAAATGGCAAAGCTTCTTGAATCCTCTGATGAAGAGGAATGTTTTTGTCTTGTGTGTATCGAGCCCTTTTGTAACAGCCGACCGAAAGAAACATGGCTACAGTGCGTTATGTGCAAGAATTGGGCACACAAAGAGTGCACCCCTTATGGAGTATCCAACTACACCTGCCAAAACTGTGATTCTGACTAAGATACACATTTACTAACCTAATTTTAAAAACATTCAAATTAGTAAACCTAAAGCTGCCTACAGACATGTGATTTCATAAAGATACAAAGCTAATTTACTCTAAAGCACTTACTTAGAAGGCATTAGACTGCAACCAGGCTATTGTTTGAAAATGTAAATAACTGTGTTCATACATAAAACTTGTTTAGAATAGGCTGTTTTTCTTTCTTTAGGGCTGTAATACAAATACATATAATACACAATTTGAATGAAATTAATTGGTTGCATTTTGTAATCCATTTATTACAAAAGTTGTTCACATTTTATAATATTAAAAGCCTTAATATTTCCATGCCTGCCTCTTAGAGTCTATCTGTGGATAAACACAATGGGATTGAAACACATTTTGCAGAAACACATTACACCTTATGTTAAGAATATTTGTAATTGTTTTGTGTCAAAAGGTTAAGAACATATTAATTTATTGTTGCAAATATCATTGCAATTGACTGTGACAACCAACCCCACCCCCTGTGACAACCAACCCCGTAATGGGGTTGGTTGTCACACTTTCTCAGAGTGTATTTTGTGGCTTATTACTTCATGTAAAAACATGTTATGCCAATAAAAGTGAAATTAATTCACACCCAAGACCTTAAGCTTTGGACCAATAATAACATGTGGCTTCTATAGTTTACTGGTGCTGAGAAATACTGGCAAGAGTAAAAAGTGTGACAACCAGCCCCGGTCTCCCCTAATAAGAACCTCAAAATACATTTCATAAACGTAAAGTAGCAAAGACGTTAAGTTGTTTATAATGCAACAAGATATATGATAACATATTTTTTACACTTGCAAATCGAAACATTTGTCACATAACCTATATTTATCAAGTTGTCAATGACAATTATGAGACTGACGTCTCGAGGACTTGACGTCACTTGATTCCTTCCATTGCTCGATACAGTCGCCATACCATAAACTGACCAGCAGATGTCCCTATGGAGAAGCTGTATCGAACGCTTCGAATAAGCGATACTTTTTCGAGACAATTGTGTCAAACAGCTCGTTGCTTCGAAAAGCTTCGTTTCCCCCATCACTAATACTAACCTTGAACTCGATTTCCACGTCTTCTGAAAAGATTTCTGGTTGATGTCAAAATGTTGGTGCCAGAAGTCCCTGCCGATGGAGCCAACGTCAATTTGTGCCTAGCACGTTGCAGAGCATTAAACACTCGGTCAAACACTGCTGCAGCTGCAACTGGTTGCTCATTAGTGTCTTGATTAGTGTTCGTCGGTGAACGTGTTTCCGCCATAGCTCAATTAGCTATATGGCGATCAGCCTGTGCTGGTGAATTGTCAAGCTCCAGAAAGGCGCGGGAATTGAGCTAGGAGATTTCATTGGCTGAATACAATTTAAAAAAAATTGTGCGGCCTTCTGTGAGGTGTGGTCTTCAGCAGCTAATTTACATGTTAACTAGATATCTTCTAAAGCCAATTTGCATGTTAACTAGATATCTTGTTGGCAATAGTTACTAGTAACTAAAGAATAGTTACTAGTATCTAATGAAAAGTTACTAGTAAAACGGGAATAGATACTAGTAACTATTGGATTAGTTACTACTAACTAACAAATAGGTGCTGGTATCTAATGAAAAGTTACTAGTAAAACAGGAATAGATACTAGTACCTTTTGGAATATATACTAGTTGGAAACAAATAGTAGATATCTGTACAGGAGAGCCCCATAGAATACAATTGTAAAATTGGTCAATTTGTTACTAGTAAAACGGGAATAGATACTAGTAACTATTGGATTAGTTACTAGTATCTAATGAATAGTTACTAGTAAAACGGGAATAGATACTAGTAACTATTCTTTAGTTACTAGTAACTATTCCGACAAGAGATATCCTGAAACCAATAAGTACTAGTAACTATTGCCAACAAGATATCTAGTTAACATGCAAATTAGCTTTAGAAGATATCTGGTTAACATGCAAATTAGCGTCTGAAGATATCTAGTTAACATGCAAATTAGCTTTAGAAGATATCTAGTTAACATGCTAATTAGTTTTTGAAGATATCTAGTTAACATGCAAATTAGCTTTAGAAGATATCTAGTTAACATGCAAATAAGCTTTAGAAGATATCTAGTTAACATGCAAATAAGTTTTGAAGATATCTAGTTAACATGCAAATTAACTGCTGAAGACCACACCTCAGAGAGGACAGCACTACAGAGAAAATATCGACGCAAACCGATTTCAGAAATCACATACATGATGTTGACGTGAATTTGAGAAGACTCAAAGGCATTTTATCGATGGAGACGATGGAAGAACTTGTTGCTAGTCTTTCAGAACTCCGAGCTCTCCACGCACTCGATGTCAATAAGAGAGCACAGCGAAGACGCCTTCTCAGATCCTCGTATGCCATCAGGTAACTTTTGGATTTCGCTTTTAGAATAACATTACTCATACAATGGTAATATTAGCCAAATATACCTTGTATTAGAGATCCCCGTAGGTTATATTCCTTAAACTAGCTTGCTTGCTGGCGTGCGCTAATGTTATCTACCTAGAATACAGTACTAGGGCTTGGTTTATACTTTCAAAATGTCTAGCCACAGGGTGACCAAAGGCAGGCTAGGGGAACTCATATTAATGTTAAATAATCTCATAAAGTGAAATGTTTATGCCTTGAGACCTTAACAAAACAATCACCATGGCAATGACTACACAATGGAACTTGCATTTAGCTTAGCTTAGTTCTAACAATAAGGGCCAATATATGGTTATGGTGTTGCATGACAAGTTATTGGCTATCCAATCAGAATATGCAAAATGTGTGTCATCAAACAGTTTGTGATGGTGCCCTTACCTGTGTTGCAGCTGGCTAGGGCACACTCTCATACTCTTGTGTCCTGTCACTCTCCACTCTCCTATCTGAGGCAAAGGCTACTATTTGACTGTAGTTCCAAATTTGTGTCCTGTTTTTCATTACTGCAGGTACATGGATGACCTCCTCAAAGCAGGACGACTGACATTATCCACCTCTGCTGCTCACCAGGTTGCTGCGCTGCTTTTTGAAAATGGCGTGGGCACAGATTTGGACGTAGAAGCTGGGCAGTGCTCTGTGCCGTCACTGTCAACCAACACAGCGTACAAAGTAAACTTGTTACACTTCACGTGTGAGGACTAGAGATGCACGATATATCGGCAGCTGATATATTAGCGACCGATAAATGCAAAAAATAAAATATTATTATTATACCGATATCATAATTTTGGCCGATAATTTAAGCCGATGTCTTTAAGGTCAAATTTCCCTCCAATTATTCTTTCCGGCGTAGCCTTTTACCTACAGGCCCGTTGCCTGGCTACACTAAACTTTTTGAGCATACTGCAGTCCTTGAAGTAATCATGTCAGCGGTGTGGAACTACTTCACGATCTTAAAAGATGATTCTAGAATTGCTGTGTGCAATAAATGTTCGTCGGAGGTTCAACGAGGAGGAAACAAGGCAAAGAGCTTCAACACCACTAACCTTATCAGCCATCTCAAATGTCATCATAGCCAAGACGTGTTCAAAGAATATGAAGCCGCTAGCATAACCAAGAAAACTAAACCTGCAGGAGGTAATGCTAAAGTCACTTCAATACCGGAGGCATTTGAGAAAGTTAAAACATTTGTCAAAGATAGCCCCAAAGCTAAACAAATCAACGACAAAATAATTGCATTCATGGCGCTTGATGATCAGCCCTTCTCGGTGGTAGAAGATACCGGGTTCCGCGGCCTTGTACAACATTTGGAACCCCGCTATACTATCCCAATTCGGCGCTTCTTTTCAGATGTTTTGTCTCCCAGCTCAGTATGATGTAATTGAAAAATTCATACACAGCATACTCAAGACGGCAAAATACATCAGTTTTACCACGGACATATGGACGAGCGATGTTATCCAACAAGTATGCTGAGCTTGACTGCACAGTGGCTAACTGCACTGCAGCGGCAATCTCTGGTGCTTTTGAAAATATGTTTGAAAAGTGGCTCTTGACCAAGGAGAATGTGCATGTTGTGATCAGGGATTATGCACGTAATATGGCAAAGGCTATGGGGGAGAGTGGTGTTGCTATCTTGGGTTGCGTGGCACACACTTTGCTGCTTATTGTGAACGAGGGCGTGTTCAGCCAACGAAGCATCTCTGATTGTGTTGCTATCGGTAGAAAGATAGTTGGCCACTTTAAGCACTCAAATGTTGCCACCTGCCGATTCAAGGAAGTGCAAACCCAATTAGGAATGAAAACAAATATGCTCAAACAAGACGTGTCAACCCGCTGGAACAGCACGTTTTATATGTTGCAGTCTTTGATCGAACAGAAACGGGCAATAGCGGCATATGGAGTCGGTCACGAGCTGCCCGCATCTCTGACCCTCAATCAGTGGACTCTGATGGAGAACATGGTGACCCTGCTCGAACCATTTGAACAGTTGACCAGAGACATGTGCTCTGCTACAGCCACAAACGCCGAAGTAATCCCTTCAGTAGAAGCTTTGAAACGACTGTTGAGGAAAGAGACATCATCAGACCACGGAGTCAAAACTTCTAAGCAGACACTACTCCCAGATAGCACACATACGTCGGGCCGACGTCGGGCCGATGTATACAATATACGTCGGCCTGACGTCGTATGGACATCGTTTGCACATTGGCAAGACGTCGCCGAGAAGTCGGCATTTGATCGATTTTGACCTCCATACGACGTCTAGCCGATGAATCAAAACAGCACCAACCGAACGTTCTACAGATATTTCCTCTTAGCCTACACCATTTATTTATTTAGTTCGGATCTCTCAGACAGCAAATATTTTACTATCCATAACCGATCTGAAATTTCACTATAGCCTATAGGATGAACATCAACTTTGATAGGAATATATGGAGACAATGGAAAACGCTTTACCAGCGAAAATGTGTGTGGGTAGCTTATTATAATGAAGAGACAGAATTCAAGTTAATAATTTAATATCAGGCCGGATTTTGATATGCCATCAAGCTCTTAAAAGCATAAAGAACAACGGAACAACATACAAACATAAAATTAACAAGAGTGATGGGCTGCACCTCAATTCTCCCTGTACAATGCCTCTTAGTTTTTTTCAGACTATCATAACCATATACATATTAAAATCATTGATAATAACAAAGCCTAACAAGAATAATTATATAAATAAAAACAATATACGATGCTAGCTAAAAATAAGAAGCAAAAGTAGCAAACGTAATCCTGCTGTGTCTGCTGCTGCTGTGTCGGCTATCCCGTGCCCTGGCAGTCTGGCTCACCTGCAGACAGCATATTGTGCAATATAAGAAAATTACGTATGGTTTTAATCTTAATGTGTTACCAGGTCATACAAGTTTCAATCGGCTCCTTAAGTGCGCTGAAGTCTTGCTTCATCAATCGTTTTACAGCTTACAGTTCTGCGTCTTCCATCCACTTCTGCCGCCCTCCGACTCTGGCTTGACTCAACCTGAGCCAATTTTGAATGGCTTTCTCCACTTCCGCTTCGGTCATGTTTGGCAAGACTCCATTTCTAAGAACTGACACTAGAACAGAAAATATTAATCAAAAACGATCTATTCAATTTAAATAAAGTTAGGCTTTCAACAGAACCTCCAATCATCACGCGGAAGCCCAGCGTCCAGGCCAACCCACTCCATTCACCCCAGAGACGTTGAGCGTCCAGGGCAGGACATAATCGCAGGATTTATCCAATGACAGTATAGTTTCGAAGTACTGAAAAAAACTGTTCAAAGCAGCCCCATTGAAGTTCATGGAAGCTGTGTTTCAACAGGGAAATGCACTGGGGCATTACGGGAATGTATGAGAAGAAAATCAGTCAGTCGACCCGCTAATATAGCTGATTCTGAACGAGCTCGTCTTCGATATGAAGGTGTTCTAACGCATTTAAAAAGATAACACAATCGTAAATATTTGACCATGATTTTTTTTTAAATGTTAGGGGAAGTTGAGCTTCCCTTACAGTCTTAAAGAAATGGCCACTGATAAAGCCTATGTAAGGGATTATCCGCGTATACCATGGTCACTTATGGCAAGGCCAACTTTTATTTCACCCAGACCATGATAAAATAATACACATGTGGTGCTCAGCAGCTAGTAAAGGTTTGAACTTACACGTGATAATTTCCTTGACTGGTCTTGACTTGATGCCAGTCTTCTGTCCTCTCCCACACCAATTTAATTGGGTGGCTAGTTGAGGTGTGAACAGTGCCGCCGCTAGCCATTTTGGTGCCCTACACATAATTCCTTTATGATGCCCCCTCCACCACCACCACAGCTGCCCTGTCAATGCATCCACATTCTGTGTTTGATATGATGCTGGTTACGGAGTTAATGCCAGCGCGCAATGCACGCGAGCGACATTTTGGGGCCTTTATTTGAGTGCATAATAGTTTTTGGAGCATAAACAAAATATGTATAATAAACAGCCGTTTTTCAATTGGTAAAACCTTGTCTAGTGAAGGTGATGTATTTTTGTCTCTTAATTTTTCAGCCCCACCCTTAAGTTTCTTACCATGGTTTTCCAAATTAATTATAAACATTTAAAACTGAAAGCATGCAGCCAAGGAGCTCTCCACCTTTATTACTCATTTAAAAACTATTTGATCAATCGAATATAAAAGCATCATAGAATGTACAGTAAAGTAACATATAGCTGGCGTCAGTTTTTTCAAATGCATAGATAATGTTTAACAGTAAAATCTAAATTTAGTTTGCACCTAACATATTTGAGTGTGCTAAAATTAGCAATAACGTCACCTAGTTCGAGGTGTATGCATAGGCTAACTATAAGTTAGCAGCACATTTCCCATATTTAACAATAATTAAACATGGCCTTACCTGAAAGTGATGCACGGGCATCATCTTGCAGTTTATTTATTTTTCTGGCCCTGACTCCTGTTGTCTTTTTGAGGCCATTTTCGAAAAGTTTACCTAGCCTCAGTGCCGCCGCTCCCATAACGCGCACTACGCGCTGTGCGTAGGGCACCAAGTCCTGAGGGGGCACCAAAAAATTGCCAACTGAAAATTCATCATAGTTATTATAATTATAATGCCGATATTATTTCAGTAGGCCTATATAAATATTACGCACCGTTTAGGCATGTACAAGAGATATATTTAATTGCTCAAAAAACGTTACGATGGTCCCCCCCCCCCCCCCCCATCACCCCACAAAAAAACAAATACACACTCAACTTTCCAAGCTCGCCGCGGGTGCCCTTTCCTATCTCAGTGGCCTGACGAACTTTGACAGTAGGCTAGCACGAACCAAACTGGTCTTTGATGGTATTGTCAGCAACATCGATGCTGAGTTTAATGTGGGGTTTAAAAATGTTCTATTGCAAGTGGTGGACTACATTAGCTGGCAAATCTGGAATGCGACTGTGTACTGTTATCAATTTTTTTTGTAATGGCCGATTAGATTTCTGTATGAAATTCACCCACTGCAGATATATGTACAAATATGGTCCAACTTGTATCTGAAAATACTATAGTATTGTACTACAGCTTGTTAACTGCTGCAACACTCCATACATGTTCCCACGTTTTGCGTCAAACAAATCAAAGATATCAGACATGACAGACAAATATTATTTTATTTTGACATTCTTCATTTGAGGGTTTACAACAAATAGGCCTATACAAAAAAGATTCTGTTTCACTTTAGATAATATGAGAAAAAAATAGCAGAATACATCTTAACACAGAGGACATTTTACATAGAATTTGTTTAGACAGCTTAGAATACGATTCTACTTGGACATTAATTCGCCAACTAAGGTTGTAACTTTTTTAAGCTTACGAACTTGTTCAGAATCAAGCAATGCAACCTAATGTTTACATTTTGGGGTCCTAATTCAAAGATCATTCTGATTGGTTTATCAGTTAGCGCAACCTCGCCTGAGCAGCAGTACACGCCACCAGCTGTCGGCACCAGTCGAGGAATTAACTTAGAGGTGAATCACTTGTGATAATATTAGTATTAATTAGATTTGACGTCTGCCAATAACATATGTTCAAATAGAAGACTAGGAAATAGACAAATTATAGTATAAATGAAGTTGTTTAATTTTGCTTTGTTCTTTAATTCAGTTTAGGGTTTATATATCTCTTTATGCAAAATATCTCTGTTCAACGTAGCCTACAATATGATAAATAGCCTGAGCAATAATAGCCCATAAGATTAATCAGACCATTTTAAGCACCTGTACAGGAATGTTTACACATTTTACGATTATATTCCAAACATTTATTTGCTCGTTTGATTATTGATAACTTCTTAAAGTTATAAACTCCGTTGTTGCAACGAAATCAAATCAAGCAATGTAACCTACCGCTAGCCTGACAATGTTCGGGTCCTAATTGGGCTGTATGAGTACAACCAGAGAATGTCTAATATAGAGAGAACTGCCACTCTCGGGAAACATCTGGGTTCTGAACTGGTTGAAATTCCATGTGAGGGCGCTAACGAGCAAATGCAGAATGAATGGAGGTCTATGGAGCGGTACCCCTCAAAATCCACTTTTCTCAGGATAACATTTTTTGTCCAGTAATTTGAATCCTGAATTCGAAAGGGGAGGCCAAAAAAATACACACTGCCGGGTTTTCTATTTTTTGAAAGTCGCCTTTCTGTTCTAAAAAGCTTTTGAAAATGTCATTGACGTCATACACATCGTACGACCAGAGCTACTGCTTGACGGCAAGCTCTGGTCACTTACTTTTTTCTCTCAGGGCATCGACAACACAGCTGACAGGTTAGGCTCTCCCTGTCAATACACATGCTTGAAAGAGTTTTGGCTTGCTAATGTTGTTGCTAATGTTGCTAATGCTCCGACATTCTGATTCCGCTTCGGATGCCATCAAGCGGGAGCTCTGGTCGTATCAGTCCTTACTAACCAATCAGCATTCAGTAGCAGAATGCTAGCGTGTTATGGGCAACAACGACTCACCATGTAAGAAATCAAAAGGACATAAGTACTCGTTCATTCAATTTTCGACCTATAATCCATGTTGAACATGCACAAACTACAATCAAATCGGAGATTTTTCAATGACAATCAGGCGAAAGAGACAAATTTAGCCGTTTAGCTCCATAGACTCCCATTCAACATGCACTCGCTCGCGATCGCCCCCAGTGGAACTCTTGTGGAACTGCAGCCAAATTCGGTACAATGGGGCTTAATAGGGAGTGGCAAGGCTCTCCTTAAACAGGCTCTGGTACAACACATCGGACGGTATCGACACCAGTCGAGGAATTAACCTGGGAGGGGAGCCTCATTCGTGATGGACAAGCGTGAATGGTAAGTTGTTTATCATACAGAAGGCCAGTTTGTTTAATTTAATTGTATTTAATATTGTTGTAACCGTTGTGTCGAGTATTTTAGGTTAACCGTCAGTCTCGTAAGGAGCAAGTTAACATTGACTCCCCGCTCGTTAGCTACAGCTAATCGCTCGCGCAATGCATGTGATGTTAGCCGTTACAGCACTGAGGTTTTTTAACGGTCACATTAGCATAGAAAACCTTACCACAGTACAGTACAAAATTGTTTTTTTGTTTTGGGAAATTAGACAAAAAGATGCTCTTACAAGTTCATACCCATAAACTTAACAAAACATTATGTACCTAGAACTAACTGCATACAGCCTCACCTGGCAACGGCGATTGGTAGCCTAGCTGTAGCTTGTCAAAGTTGGTGGTGGTCAAATATAACCTGTACTAATGGCTATAAACAATGATCAGAAATCTACTATTAACTACACTAAAACTACATCAAAACACTAAAACTAATTGATAAAACGATTGATTAAAGTTAATATTTACACAACTCTACAACTACACTATTCGGTTAACGCTACCTAACCTATTCTAAAATACAAACACCTAAACAAGCAATATACACAACTATCGAATAAGTTTCCTCTAAAATATTAAACAACTATACTAATAAAACGAATAACCTAGCACTATCAAACTCTAACCTATGTTGATCGAAAACCACCAACAACTGCAAAGAATAACGTTTGTTAGCACAATTTGAATGTGTTGCTGAACCATCCACGAGACGGCCTGGCTCGTGAGTTAAGTCTCTGTACACATATGAATGTACATGTACACTTCTGTGCCATACATGTTGTATAATCAAGTTGTGTGTTAGTAGGACATGGGGATATGTTACAAACGTGTACAAGTATTTGATTTTCACTCATTGACTCTTGATGTAACTGATAACGTTCACTCAAAGTAACTTGTGGCCAAAATGATTCCTACTGGGTTTATTGATTAACTTTATACTACTGTAAAACTAGTAATCTTTGTTTCCAGTTTCAGTTTCCTGGGTGTCCCCATATCTGAGGACCTCGCCTAATCCATCAACACCTCTTCCTGAGGACCTCTGCTGGTCCATCAACACCATCCAACTCAGCCCAGCTACAGTTCCACGTCCGCCATCAATGCAGAGCTTTTCGTCAGCTATCACCATTGTCTCCACAACCTTCAATAAATTATACACTTTTGACTGTCTACCAGTGTACTGATTGTAGCCCAACAATTTCGGTTAGTTGGGGTTGGTATGAACAAATAATGCTTCTCAATATTGGTTATGGGGGTTATAATCACCTGGTATGTCTGGTTGGCTTTTCTGTTCCATGTAGTGGCTGTAGGGATAGAGTATCAATTCTAATATTGAGAACAAAAAGGACCAAAGATATTACACACTCAACTGTAGCAATCTGATAATATAATATATACATTATGGTATTTTACTTTTTTAATAGATGGACATTCACTTGACAACAAACCATCGAAGGAACAGCCCGAAAAGACTAAAGTTTCATCTCTGGCTTGGACAGTGTAACCCTTTGATAGGACTGCTATAAACACCCACTATATAAACATGGGGTACACATCTGCCCCCCCAACTCAAGCCTGGCATGGTCCATCAGAGACATAGGTATCAGCCCAAGAGCATGTCTACTTCTACCTGGAAGACAATGAAATCAAAACATACATAATTTCAGCCTGCTTAATGCAACAAAGGTAAATGAAAAAAATAATCTATTAATGAAACAGGTCTGTTTAAGAAATGAACTTTATTTTTCACAGGTTTTGTGACAATTATAATCAATATAAATTCATAAGTAAAAACATGGAGGGGGGGAGAAGCAATTGTTTAATTTTCCATTTTAAACTTCAAAACTGTCCACAAAGATTTGTTCTTGTTGAACAGAGGCCCTTTACTTAGTTACTTAAGAGGACACACACACACACAGCCATCAGTTGGTTAACTGAGCTCACTATTGTCATAGGTAAGACTCAAATATGTGATACTCTTTTGATCCTCTTAATGGCACGCTTGACATGACTGCCAAGTCTGGCTATTGCAACATGACTGCCTAGTCTGGCTATTGCAACATGACTGCATAGTCTGGCTATAGTGTCTCTCTCACCTCTTCTACATTTACATTTATTCATTTATCAGACGATTTTTATCCAAAGTGACTTCCAAGACAGACCTTTACAAAGTGCATACGTCACTGAAAATAACAACAAGATAGCCCCAAAAACATTGCGGGTAGCCAAAACATGAAGCACATATTGTGAACAACCAAAATAAGTGCAAAAGGGAAGAACCATAAGAGCATGTAGTTAAGCAAGTTAAACAACATGAATCGCTATAAGTGCAAGTGTACTTGTAGAAAAGCAAGCAACAGTAAAAAATATTTCACAGCGAGTACAACAATTTAAATCAGTAACCACTAACCAACAAGAGCAACAAGTCTCTCAATAAGAGTCATTGTGATCCTGGAGGAAACTAACATCAGGTTAGTTAACATCAAGCATTCCTAAGTGCCGTTGTACTCCCGGAACTTGGACTAACAGCTGGGTGGTCAGACAGGTATCTCCTGATCTTCCGGATGTTGTAGTGGGTGAATCTACATGACAGGGAGACTGCAGCAATGTGGGCCGTGAGGGAGAGCTCGTCATCCATGGTAACCCCAAGGTTCCTGGCAGAGGATGAAGGGGTCACCGTCGCAGATCCCAAAGTGATTGACAGATCGTGGGAGATGTAGGGTTTAGTTGGGATGATGAGAAGTTCTGTTTTGGCGAGGTTCAGCTGGAGGTGGTGCTCGGTCATCCAGGAGGAGATATCTGTGAGGCAGGCCTTAATCCTAGCTGAGATCCCCGGATCAGTCGGGGGGAACGACAGGTACAACTGTGTGTCGTCAGCGTAGCAGTGGTAGGAGAAGCCATGGGAGGTGATGATTGGTCCAAGGGAAGTAATGTACAGAGAGAAGAGGAGGGGTCCAATGACGGAACCCTGTGGGACACCAGTGGAGAGCTGGCGAGGGCCTGACAGTTTGCCTCCCCAGGAGACCTGGTAGGATCTTCCTGACAGGTAGGATGAGATCCACTGGAGTGCAGTGCCAGTGATGCCCATCTCAGAAAGTTTGTTGAGTAGGATCTGGTGGTTAACCGTATCAAATGCTGCAGAAAGGTCCAGCAGAATGATGACGGATGACCTCAAAGCCGCTCTGGCAGACTGGAGGGCAGTGGTGACTGAAAGGAGGGCAGTCTCTGTGGGGTGGCCTGTCTTGAAGCCTGATTGGTTGGGGTCAAGCAGGTTGTTCTGAGAGAGAAAGTTTGACAGTTGGTTAGATATAGCAGGTTCAATTTTTTTTTTGTGTAGAGGGGTAACTCTGGCCTGTTTGAAGGCAGAGGGAAAGGTGCCGGAGGTAAGAGAGGAGTTTAGGACATGGAAAAGAAAAGTTATGATGGAGGGGGAGATGGTTTGAAAGAGAGGGGAGGGGATAGGATCAAGGGGACAGGAGGTGGGGCGATGAGAAAGAATGAGGTCAGAGATCTCTGCCTCGGACAGGGGAGAGAAAGAGTTTAGACATTTAGTTGGGTCAGTCGTGGAGGGTGAGATGGAAGGAAAGGTGGGTTTAGGGAACCGACTGCTAATGTTGGCGACTTTTTTCTCAAAGAAGGAGGAGAAGTCGTCTGCTGTCAGGGTGGAGGGAGGGGGTGGGGGAGGTGGGTTAAAAAGGTAGAAAAAAGTTTGTGGGGGTTTGAAGCAGAGTTGATTTTGTTCAGAAAGTAGAGGGTTTTAGCACCAGTTAAGTGAGAAGAGAAGGATTTAAGGAGGGAGTGATACTTACCAAGGTCCAGACCATTTTTGGACTTCTCCTCCGCCATCTCCTCTCAGCTGCCCGAAGGGTGGACCGTTCTTCACGAATAACATCCGTAAGCCACGGGCCGGAGGGAGAAGATCGTGCAGGCCTGGTTGACAGGGGACAGCGAGTCAAGTGATGCAGTTAAAGTGGTTAACAAGGAGTCTGTGGCAGTGTTAGTGGGGTGGGACGAGAACTCGTCAATGGGAGGGAGGGAGGATGTTACAATAGAGGAGAAATGGGAGGGGGATATTGAGCGGAGGTTGCGCCTGAAAGTTACGAGGGGAGTGGAGGTAGGAGGAGTTGGAGGGAGAGAGACAGAGAATTGGATAAAGTAGTGATCAGAAATGTGCAGTGGGGTTACAGAGGTTAAGTCAGTGATACAGTTACGTGTCAAGATGAGGTCTAGCTGTTTGCCTGCCTTGTGGGTCGCCAGTGTGCTCAGCAGCGTCAGGTCGAAGGAAGTCAGGAGAGACAAGAAGTCGACGGCCTGCGTTCCTTGGAGGTGGATGTTGAAGTCCCCAAGAATCATCAGCGGGGTTCCATCATCCGGGAGGACGCTGAGGAGCATGTCCAGCTCCTCCACAAAGTCAGCTAGAGATCCTGGTGGTCGATAAGTAAGGGATAATCGGTAAAATAAGCCCCGTCAGGGCGAACAGCACCCCGAAGCGGAGGGGTGTAGCTTCGCTCTGAAGGGGCTTATTTTCCCGATAATGACCGGTGTTCTATACATTATCCCACTTATTACACCGCTACTTGCCAACAAAATTACAAAACACAGTGTGTCTTTTTACAATTAATTTGTTACCATTTGTAGTGTTGATCAGCAGAGAAATAGTTTGCCAAAGATGTTGAACTTCATAGACGTTGAACATTCTTTAGGCTTCAAATCAGCTGACGTCGCTAAGCAACGGAGTACGTTGGGGTTGAAAAGTTACCGGACTACTTGTGGAGTGCTACGAAAGACGTGAATCAGAAGCAAAAAGGCCACTTTCCTTGACAGCAGATAGAAGGTCCTTGATGACAAAGCTTTTGTCAGACTGACCTGTCTACAGGTCACTGACAAATGTCACTTTGCCTGATGCCAATTAGGCCCTTGTGGTGAGAATATGTCAGTATTTAAATGTTAATAACTTTTGAGTTGTACCACATGTATTTCCATACAGTGAGCCCAATAAAACTATTGTAAGTGGGAAAGTACTGTGGAAACAAGGAAGCATAAGCTAGTTTATAGTTTCTCTAGAAATCAAAATTGGAAGTGATCCTAACATGAAAAATGTTTTTCCAGGTTATACAGACCCTGCTTACAGTTGACTGTGACACATTGAAGCACACTGTAAGGTCTTGTATAGGAAAACGTTGCCTCAAACGATTAAGAAAAGGGAAAAGTTGGTAAATGGTTGCCAGTTTAAGAATGCTAAACCCCTGCCTTATGTCATCATCCTCTTTTTACAGTGCCTGACTCCACTCTAACATGTTTTCTGCAGTGGGCTGTAAACACTGCTTTGGAAAGCCTATGTAAAACATGATGTTCTTATTGATACCCTGGAATCTTGAAAGGAAGAACTGGTTCTCTTGAAGCTTTGTTGTTAATTCTTGAACATTGATGGTCTTGTGGACTTCCTCAAGTCGATCCTCCAGTGGCTGGGGCAGTTTAGCATAATCTGGATCAGGGAGTTGCTGTCTCTTCACTGAAGTGCAAGGGAAAGAAAATATTAAGGGATTCGTTTTTAGGAGAGCACAATAGTGGTCGATCTCTAATCTGAAGTCATTCAGATAAAAAAAAAAAAAAAGCTTAATCTTAACCCTAACCACATTATACCTGGGTCTGATTCATGATTTATATTTTTAAGAGCGGTGACTACAAATGCCCATAGTGGTAAATATTGGTCCCAATATATGAAAATCAAGTACCTTGATGTGTCTGGTTGGATGTCCTCTTCCATGAAGTGGCTGAAGGAATGGTAGACAAACAAGAAAATTTTAATAGGAACTAAAAAGTACCAGCAAAGAAATCACACTAAAAACTTAAGCATTCAAATAATATTGATGGAAAAAGGAGTAGGGAATGGGAGTAGTTAACATGAAAATCAGACAAAACTATTTTTTACCAACTGCACAGAAAGTTTATCTTAACAAGTTCTGCCAGGCCTCACAGCATATCAATTCAAGTTGGCACAGGGCCCTCCTTCAACTCTTGCATGAACAAACTTTTGTGTCCAGGGTGATTTGTAACGTAGATATAAAACAGATTTAAAAGTTTTATAGTTGTGTGTTTATCTAGCTTAGCGAAACGGGTCAATCGTTAGGTAACCCTCTTTTTCATTTTGTTAGCCCAGGCAAGTGACATTACTGCAGCCAGGCTAGTCTAAGAGCGACAGTAGCCTACGACTTGTTACCTAATCAGCCCCTCGTTTTGAAGTTAAAACGAGAGAACAGATTACGGGGCTAATCAAACCATTACATCCATTTAGGCTACTCAGACTATGTACGTTTTAGCTAGGTTGTCTAGTTCAATGCTTAAGCCCGCCTATTGTCAGTAGATTGCTTATTACACTTTACCTTAATATGGCGACAAATAATACTTAGGCTACAACACGGAATGAGCATGGAACGTTCTTCCTGAAACAGTCAGTGATGAGCCGACGATGAGCCGACCTATCTGCGACGTTTGAAATAGAGCACAGAGATGAGAAGAAATCCGACCATTTGCCGACGCTTATCTGACGTTATGAATAGAACATGACGTTTCGATCTTAAGCCGACGTCGGCCCGACGTATGTGTGCTATCTGGGCTGGAGGCGGTAAACAGGCGTTTCAATTACCTCAGTTCAGAGCCCCTGTATTGCTTTTCAGCAATACTTGACCCACGATACAAGGACCGCTACTTTGATCTAGGGGTTAAAAGTGTCAGCTGTGGAAATGTTTTGGCAGAAAGTGGAACAGAACGTCCAATGCAGGGAGAACTTGGATGATGGAAACTACGAAACACCAGAAAAGCTGCCCCGAAGAGAAAGAAGCTCGTTAATGGAAATGTATGACGAGATCGTGAATGAGAACGACAGCATGACACAGGAACAGGAGGGCAGTCCGGTACAAACAGAGGTAGGCTACGTTTTTTTTTTTTTTTAGGGAGCTGTGTTTTTTTTTTACTTGAGAATATGCCTATGAACAACATAGTAAGCTATAGTTGTTCACAGTAGATGTTAATTCGTAGACGTATTAAACAGAACGTGTTCTTTATAATTTATTTTATAGCTGCAAGGATACCTCGCAGAATGTCTTCTTTCACGAGACAAGAGCCCGTTGGAATATTGGAAAATAAATAAGAGTCGCTTTCCAATACTGGCCCAAGCTGCGCGGAAATACCTGTCAGCCCCTCCTACTAGTGTGGATAGCGAGCATCTGTTTTCTGCTGCTGGCCATGTGATGGATGAAAAGCGAAACAGGATTGCATGCGAGAAAGCAGAAATGGTTTTGTTTATTAAGAAAAACCTGCCACTCATGTAACACACCACACCCTCTCCCCTACCCTACTGATGTGACACAGACACACACGACAGTCTTGAATGTTGGATGTTATTGAATGTTATTTGCTTTGACTTGTTATTGTGAATACAAAGTACTACACGTTAAGTGTTGTAGTGCATCCTGTTAAGTATTGAGGGCTCCTGCCATCAAGTGTGTTGCTTTGAATTTGAATTCCATTATGTGAAAGTTACTTTGAATTAGTTTTTTATCTTGTCTACTGTCAGTGGATCTATGTAGGCCAAAGCATTCGTTGACAATTTAAATTAGCTTTCTTGTGTTAACATGTCAGAAAATAAAAGGCTAAATCAAAACCTTTAGTAGCCTTTATTTTTATAAAAAATATATATTGGTTATCGTATCGGTATCGGCCACAATAAACCAATAATTATCGGTTATTGTTATCGGCCCTAAAATTCAATATCGGTGCATCTCTAGTGAGGACTGAAGTGTGGAGAGGGTGGCGGGACTTCCACTTTCCTGGGGGTCCAGATACAGGACAGCCTATCCTGGAGTGTGAACCCATCTGAGCTGCTGAAAAAGGCCCAGCAGAGACTGTACTTCCTGAGAACACCCAGCAGGAATAACATCACACAAAGACTGCTGGTGTCCTTCTACAGAGTCTCCATTGAAAGTATTCTCACATACTGCATATGCATTTGGTATACCAGCTGTACAGTGGCTCAGAGGGTCATCAACAGCATTGTTGGCTGACCTCTCCCCGCACTGGAAGACCTACACAGATCCCGTGGCCTCGTTGCCCTGTTTGAAATGTTGCCTTCAGGGAGACGGTACAGATCAATCAAGGCAAGGACAAACAGACTAAAACAGTGTCTATCCAACTGCAATAACCACTGTTAATGCTGGCAAAACATAATGTGCACAATGTTGTGTTATGTAGTGACTGTGTGTGGTTGTTTACGGTACAGTCTTAGGTATATTTATTCTTATTTATTTGAGTAATTTTACCACTTTAGTAATTTTATCCTTTTTACTGATTTTTAAGTCAATGAATGGTCCACTGACTGAAAGCACTTAAATTGCTTTGTACCTGTGACAATGACAATAAAGATCTATTCTATTCATTTGTATAGTATGCAATTGTGTTGGGGGCACAGCCTGGCCCAAGGAAAATGCTGTAGACTGTAGTTACATGGAGATTTTTATTCATGGACCCAGTAGTGTTTGTTAGGGGACAATTTATACATGAGATGATCAATAAAACTACCATACTTGAGAAATCCCCATAACAATATAATGATCAATTCTCGCAACTGGCTGAGCCTAAAACATCAGAACAATGGCCATTTGGTCTCATAGACACAAGTCCTTGTATTCCACACCTACACTGGTAAAACAGGATATCAGTGTGTCCATTTCTCTCAGGCAGACAGTCTGAGAGGTCAACCAGCCCAACACCTATTTCCTACATTATCCTACACTATCTGCAGCTGAGGTGAGGCAGCGCAGCTCAACCCTTGCAAAGGCTCCTGGCCCAGACGGTGTATCAGGTAGGGCCCTTGGGCTGTGCTGACAAGCTAGCAGGTGTCTTCAGTGACGTCTTCCCCCTCTCCCTCAGCCTGTCTGTACCCCCCACCTGCTTCAAGATGACCACCATTATCCCTGTGCCCAAGAACACCAAGGTCACATGTATGAACCACTATTGCCCGATAGCACTGACCTCTGTCATCATGAAGTGCTTCGAGCGGCTAGTCAAATCGTCTGCTCCTCGCTGCCCCCCACCCTGGACCCAATGCAGTTTGCATACCGGTCCAACAGGTCTACAGACAATGCCATCGCTCTGACAATGCACACCACTCTCTCCCACCTGGACAAAGGGAACACGTATGTGAGGATGCTGTTCATTGACTACAGCTTAGCCTTCAACACCATTATCCCCTCCAGACTTGTCTCCAAGTTTGTGGACCTGGGACTAAGCACCTCTCTCTGCAAGTGGATCTTCAACTTCTTGACGGGGAAGCAACAGGTGATGAGAATCGGTGACCACACCTCATGCTTTCAATAGAGGATGTACTTCTTACGGCAGCTGAAGAAATTCAAATCTGCCAAAGACAATGATGGTGCACTTCAACACAGCCATCATTGAGTCCATCCTCACTTCTTCTATCACCATCTGGTACGCTGCTGCCACTGCCAAGGACAAGAGCAGACTGCAGCGTATCAAACGCACTGCTGAGAAGGTGATCGGCTGCAATCTGCCTTCCCTCGAGGATCTGCACACCTCGAAGTCCCTGAGACGAGCGAGGAAGATTGTGGCCGACCCCTCCCACCCTGGACACTCCCTGTTCCAGCTACTCCCCTCCGGCAGAAGGCTGCAGTCCATCAAGACCAAAACCTCATGCCACAAGAACAGTTTCTTCCCTTCTGCTGTTGGCCACTTTAACAAGGCCAAGGACTCACACTGACTTTAAATCTCAATCTGCACAATGACACCCTGCACATTTCAATTTGCACTATTGTATCGTTTGGACTTGCTGTATTTTTTGGTATTTTTAGGTTAAATTGTAGATTATTGGCTACTTATATATATTTTTTTTATTCCCCTTAGTATTAGCTAGACCCCCCTTAGTATTAGCTACACTTTGCTCCTTCTGTATAGTTAGTCTACATATAAAAATTTCAATATTCCTATATGTTTAATGTATGCACCTCCATGCCAAAGTAAATTCCTTGTTTGTGCAAACACTCATGGCGAATAAAATCCCTTCTGATTCTGATTCTCATCCACACTGATCACCAACACAGGCACCTTCCAGGGCTGTGTGCTTAACTTTGTTCACTCACGATTGTGCGCCACAATCTGCCCCAACCTCCTAGTTAAGTTTGCTGACGACACAACCATCGTGGGCCTCATCTCTGACAGTGTCAGCCTACAGAGAGGAGGTTGATGACCTAAAATCATGGTGTCAGGACAATAACCTCTCTCTCAACGTCAGCAAGACCAAGGAGATGATTGTGGACTATAGGAGGTGGCAGGAAAAAGAGCATGAACCCCTACACATCAATGGATCCGAAGTGGAGAAGGTCAGCTGCTTCAAGTTCCTCGGGGGGTATCAGTGACATGAAGATTTTCTATACATATGTGAGGTTGTCTCTTGCTATGGTCAAGAGGTCACGCAGTGGGCCTTTGACAATACCCATATAGATCAGGGAATGTGCTCTGTTTAACCTTTGAGAAAAGTACAAACAATGAGTTATGACGCATCACCTGTGTGCTATTTCTCCTGTGCATTAAGTTGTGAAATGTGTACCGTTTAAGGGTATGTTTTGGTGGTTACTATATCTGTATGGGCCAGCTCATGTATATAATGGACCTCTGAGAGACTTGTTTCTCTCTCATGCTATCCCTCTGTCATGGACTGATGGCATCCGACGTTGTTACTAATAAAACCGAGTCAACCCTTTTCTAATTGTCGTGCCTCCTTCCGGCTTGCTTGGAGACAGAGATCTCATCCTTACAATCAGCAATGATCTCACCTGGTCTGTTCACACTGACAAGGTGGTCAAAGCGGCCCGTAAACGCCTCTTTTTCCTGTGGAGACTGAAGAAGTTCAGCATGGACTCAGTCATCCTCACTAACTTCTACAGATGCACTATAGAAAGCATACTGACTGGTTGCATCACAGTGTGGTATGGGAGCTGCACAGACAGGGACCACAAGGCCTTAAGTAGTGTGGTCTGTTCTGCTGAGTTCATCATTAGCAACACAATTCATGATGAATTCTCTTAGCCTTCCTATATAGCATCAAGAAATAGCTATTCAATTGAAATGTACTCAAACAGAAAATGTCATTGATAATCATCCCGCTTGTTGTAGTGCTGATACTTCTGGCTTGTACATTTTGCCATTGAACCACAACTTCCACCAGTTATTCTTGGATAAAATACATATGAGATATGTTAATTATACAGGGATGATACCACACTGGTCCCATGGGAAAATACAAATAATAATTAAGATATATTGTCTTCTTTCTCTGGTGTCTCCTCCGCACGGACAGACCCCGCGTAAGACGTCATGCAATTGTAGGAAATATGTGTTGGACTGTTTGACCTCTTAGACTGTCTGCCTGAGAGAAGTGGACACACCAGCATTATGTTGCACCAGTGTAGGTGTGGAATACAAGGACTTGTGTTTATGAGACCAAATGGCCATTGTTCTGATGTTTTAGGCTCAGCCAGTTGCAAGAATTGATCATTATATCGTTCTCGGAATTTCTCAAGTATGGTAGTTTTATTGATCATCTCATGTATAAATTATCCCCTAACAAACACTACTGGGTCCATTAACAAAAATCTTCATGTAACTACAATATACAGCATTTTCCTTGGGCCAGGCTGTGCCCCCAACACAATCTCATACTATACAAATGAAGAGAATAGATCTTTATTGTCATTGTCACAGGTACAACAAAATTAAAGTGCTTCTGGTCAGTGCATCATTCATTGATTCAATATCAATAAAAAAGATAAAATTGCTGAAGTGCTAAAATTACTCAAATAAATAAGAATAAATATACCCAAGACAGTACTGTGAACAACCACACACAGTCATTACATAATACATAACATTGTGCACATTATGTTTTGGCAGCATTAACATTGGTTATTGCAGTTGGATAGAAACTGTTTTAGTCTGTTTGTCCTTGCCTTGATTGATCTGTATCGTCTGCCTGAAGGCAACATTTCAAACAGGGAGTGCCCAGGGGTGTATCTTTTATGATATATTTTTGAGACAACAGAATCTGTGTAGGTCTTCCAGTGCGGGGAGAGGGCAGCCAACAATCTTTTGAGCGGTGTTGATGACCCTCTGGAGCGTTTTCCTCTGAGCCACTGTACAGCTGGTATACCAAATGCATATGCCGTATGTGAGGATGCTTTCAATGGAGGCTCGGTAGAAGGACCCCAGCAGTCTTTGTGTGATGTTATTCCTGCTGAGTGTTCTCAGGAAGTACAGTCTCTGCTGGCCCTTTTTCAGCAGCTCAGAGGGGTTCACACTCCAGGATGGGCTGTGCTGTATGTGGACCCCCAGGAAGCGGAAGTCCCGCCACCCTCTCCACACTTCAGTCCTCACACGTGAAGTGTAACAAGTTTACTTTGTATGCTGTGTTGGTTGACTGTGACGGCACAGAGCACTGCCCAGCTTCCATGTCCAATTCTGTGCCCACGCCATTTTCAAAAAGCAGGGCAGCAGCCTGGTGAGCAGCAGAGGTGGATAATGTCAGTCGTCCTGCTTTGTGGAGGTCATCCATGTACCTGCAGTAATGAAAAACAGGACACAAATTTGGAACTACAGTCAAATAGTAGCCTTTGCTTCAGATAGGACAGTGGGGAGCGCCATGACACAAGTGTGAGAGTGTACCCTAGCCAGCTGCAACACAGGTAAGGGCACCATCACAAACTGTTGAATGACACACATTTTGTATATTCTGATTGGATAGCCAATAACTTGTCATGCAACACCATAACCATTTATTGTCCCTTATTGTTAGAACTAAGCTAAGCTAAATGCAAGTTCCATTGTGTAGTCATTGCCATAGTGATTGTTTTGTTAAGGTCTTCAAATGCATTCAAATGTCACTTTGAGGTTATTTAACATTAATATGACTTCCCCTTGCCTGCCTTTGGTCACCCAGTGGCTAGACATTTTGATAAGCTAACGCTAAATCCTGGTATTCTAGGTAAATAACATAAGCGCTCGCCAGCTAGTAAGCTAGTTTAAATAATATAACCTATCTCTAATACAACGTATATTTGGCCAACCATGTTACCATTGTATGAGTAATGTTATTCTAAATGCGAAATCCAAAAGTTACCTGATGGTCTGAGAAGGCGTCTTCGCTGTGCAGACATCGAGTGCGTGGTGATGAGAGCTCGAGTTCTGAAAGACTCGTTCTTCCAATGTCTCCATCGATAAAATGCCTTTGAGTCTTCTTAAATTCACCAGTAATGAATCAATAGGCAATCAATTGTGCGTGGCGTATGTTGCCTTGTTGGAATTTGTTCAATAACACGTGTGTGCCATTTCTGAAATAAATTCGCGTCGATATGTTCACTGTTGTGCTGTCTTCTGAGGTGTGGTCTTCGGTAGGTAATTTGCATGTTAACTAGATATCGTCTGAAGCTAATTTGCATGTTAACTAGATATCTTCTAAAGCTAATTTGCATGTTCACTAGATATCTTGTTGGCAATAGATATAGTACTTATTGGTTTTGGGATATCTCTTGTTGGAATAGTTACTAGTAACTAAAGAATAGTTACTAGTATCTATTCCCGTTTTACTAGTAACTATTCTTTAGTTACTAGTAACTAATACAATAGTTACTAGTATATATTCCCGTTTTACTAGTAACTTTCATTAGATACTAGTAACTATTCTTTAGTTTCTAGTAACTAATCCAATTGTTACTAGTACCTATTCCAGTTTTACTAGTAACTTTCATTAGATACTAGTAACTATTCTTTAGTAGTTACTACTAACTATTCTTTAGTTACTAGTAACTATTACAATTCTTACTAGTAACATTATTATTCTTACTAGTAACAAATGCGTTTTTACTCGTCATTGCTTATGACGAGTAAAAATGACTACTTGATAGTACAATTTAAAATGTTACTAGTAAAACGGGAATAGATACTAGTAACTATTGGATTATGGAGGATTATAGGGGCCAAAACTAAATAAATAAATACTTGGATAAATAAATAGTTATATAACACAAAGCTTAAATAAATGACACAAAATATATAAATGTTACATGTATTTGTGTGTATATATATATATATATATATATATATATATATATATATATATATATATATATGTTTACGTTTACATTTATTTATTTATACTTACATTTATTTATTTATACTTACATTTATTTATTTATCCTTACATTTACATTTATCCACGGCGTAACTTGCACACAGAAAAATAAATCTGTTGTCTCACGTCACCAAGTCAAGGGGCCAGTTAAAGCCTCTGATTGGTGGTTCAACTTGATTCGACTGCTTTTGACTAATCGAAGATGGCAGCACCTTGTGCGGATTCAATGAATGAAATACTGAATGCTATAGTGGTCGAAAAGTTGGCGGTAGCTGAAGAGATGGAGGCACCTGCCAATTCACTTCTTTTTTACATCATATTGAGAGCTTTGCTGAAATTATAGCAATAATATTGACCCTAACTGACACAGACATCAATGAAAATGTGTTCACGATCCTCTGCGAGATGATACAGCATAGGGGTGGGCAAATAGATCTCAAGACCGACCAACCAACGTTGGTATCAATAGCCTGATTGATAGTGTGATAAGATCGATACTTAACTTTCAATTCCACATTGAGTACACAACTCCTTTTACACCAGAGTGGTTGTGCAAACACCGTCTAACTTCGCTCAAACTCACTTTGCCCCTCCCCTGCTAGGCTGAGTTGTTGCCGTCTACGTGCAGTAACACGACTCAGCGGTACACGTTTGTATTTTTGACAAAACTCGTTGTCCTGTGTTTTATTATGATGATCATCATGAACAATTCATTAAAGGAAACATTTTAAATGTTCATTCGAATATTCATATTGATGCATTCACTCAATCAATTTTGAGGCATTGCTTTTCCCGACACGAAAGTAGATAAACTGATTTTCTAAGCTAAAAGTATCGGTATTGGCAATACTAGCCCTGTATTTACTCCTTGGTATCGGATCTATACCACATCGTACAGTGTCGCACACCCCTAGCAGCTGTAGAGAGATCCCTCTAGATTGAAGAGAGCTTGATCGACTGGTGGAGTCTGCCTGGTGTGTAATACTGTTCATTCACCAATCAGAGGCTTTAACCCGCCCCCTGACTTGGTGACGTAAGACAACAGATTTATTTTGCTGTGTGCAAGTTACGCCGTGGATAAATGTAAATGTAAATGCAAGGATAAATACATGTAAGTATAAATAAATACATGTAAGTATAAATAAATACATGTAAACACATGAAAACGTAAACATATATATATATACACACACAAATACATGTAACATTTATATATTTTGTGTCATTTATTTAAGCTTTGTGTTATATAATTATTTATTTATCCAAGTATTTATTTATTTAGTTTTGGCCCCTATAATCTTCCATATTAGATTATTTACTAGTAACTAAATAATAGTTACTAGCATCTAATGAAAGTTACTAGTAAAACGGGAATAGATACTACTAACTATTGGATTAGTTTCTAGTAACTAAAGAATAGTTACTAGTATCTAATGAAAGTTACTAGTAAAACGGGAATAGATACTACTAACTATTGGATTAGTTTCTAGTAACTAAAGAATAGTTACTAGTATCTAATGAATAGTTACTAGTAAAACTGGAATAGATACTAGTAACTATTTGAATAGATACTAGTTAAACACAAATAGTAGATATCTGTAAAGCAGAGCCCCATAGGATACCATTGTAAAATTGTCCAATTTGTTACTAGTAAAACGGGAATAGATACTAGTAACTATTGGATTAGTTACTAGTAACTAAATAATAAGTACTAGTAACTTTAAAATAGTGACTAGTACGTTTATAGAAATAAATGTTAAAACGGCCTGCCATACGCACACTAAGCTGCAGAGTTCCGTGCACCAAAACATTTCTTTGGCTAGCCTATCGAAGAATGTAGCAATTATAGGTTACTTGGGCAAAAGTATTTTGTGTTAAATGTAAACATCGATAGCCAAACAACTATCCTGGTCCACGTTACTCTGTCATTGTGGCATTTAGTTCTTCTGTAGTGGACTATTAGTTTTTTCTTCTGAAAAGTCCTGCTTCCTTCAACTGCGTTTTTAGCGTGCGCATAGGCTACTTACATTGTGAAACGTTAACAGCATATCTGAGATTATTTCATAGGAATGACCCTAATTAAAATAAAGAGTACTCTTTATTTTAATTAGGGTCATTCCTATGAAATAACTACGTAGTGTCATGATTCTGAATTGTAAACATTAATGTTTCCTCTTTCCTTCCAACCAAAACGATAAAGTTCATGATAATGACAGAGTTACGTGGACTAGTTGTTTGGCTATCGATGTTTACGTTTAACACGCAATTTATGCTTTTGCATACGTAGCCTATGCTACATGCTTCGATACCCAAATAAATGTCCTGGTGCACGTAACTCTGTCAGGCTATTGCATTTTGTACTTCTGTCGATCAATTTCTTATTTCTTGTTTGTTAGCCTACTGCATCCAATCAGCGCTAAAGTGTAGTACCTACCCTTTCTGTTTAGAGTTAATGTAATGTGTTTTTGAGTTAATGTAATGTCGTTTTCCATTTGGGGGAGCGTGTTTTTGTATTGGGGGGGAGGTGAACAAGTCATCCGATTTGGGGGGAGTGTTTTCATTTGGGGAATGTACTCATATTAGGGCGTGTGATTTGCAATTCAGGGCCACCGTAGAGGAGGCACCAGATGACAAACACACAATAGAGCTGCAGGTAGGCAGGAACAGACTGGCAGAGACGGGGTCTCCAGTAAGTATGTTGAGTCTCTTGTTTGGCAACATGATGGGTTCTCTTCTTTAGACTTGTAAAATAGGGACATAATTGGACAATGCCAGGGATACCCCCACTCTCTACTTAAACTGGTGACTGAACCAACTTTAGTTTGAGGCAATGGTTTTGTTGTTGTGATTAATTGTGTAGTATTTGGCACTGGTAGTTAGAAGGATGGCAAACACCTTATGTCTTTTCTAGGAGGCAGACTGAGTCAGTGAGGGTGGTGAAAGGGAAAGAGCCATGGAGAGACTTCAGATGACAGTGTCACAGCCATGGCAGGACCGGGGATCAACCTTTTTGCCAGCAGGAAAAGTGGCACAGTACTGTCTAGTCACCTCAGTGGTGGCACAGAACCATATCAGCCACACCAACAATTTATAGAACCGCAGACTCTTGCCAAAAAAAGTGTTGACACTTCAAGAGAAATGGTTTTGCAATTTTCCCTGACTTTATGATGGTTCAATTGAGATTATTTTCGATGAGACTGCACCATGCCCATTGTAATTACATAAACTGTACCCATACAGTGTACAGTACATACTGGCCTTTCTTGGTATTGCTGGTTGTAAATACTGTACACCTGCATTTATACTTGACTGATAAAAAACACTACTCGAACTACATTTGAACAAGTTGAGACAACCCTTCAGTTACTAACTATAAATTATCCAGGAGTATTAATTATGGTTCTTCAATATACATTTAGCATATTGCAATGTAGGCTGTATTACAGCAATCATTTTGGTGTTCCCTCAGAAATTGCTAATGAGAAAATGTAATATAATTGTCCCCCCCAAATTGATAGCAGATTTTCGCCACTGCTACGGCCAACATCAAATAAGCTATCTATTGATCCAAAAATTCAGCATGAAGAGTGAAAATTGTTGCAATGCTGGCAAACTAGAAATACTTTTTTAAAACAGATTTCAAAGCTCTAAGCGTTTCAGTCAGCACTCTAGGCTTTCCACATACACACCCATGTAAATCTCAGAAACAATTTGAAAAACTCATGGAACATAATCAGTGATATTGAAAAAAGTTGACTAGATATCAAAAAGCTGAATTACAAAAAAAATAGTTTAGGTTTTTGTCAACATTTTAAAGTTTAAATGGTGGCTGTAGCTAAAATATTGAGGAAGAAGAAGGATTTGAAAGTTGAAGAAGTTTAAGAGGATTGAGAGGATTTGAAAAAAAAAAATCAATTGGAAAACCATTCAAAAATTATTATACATATTGATTCATATTACTTCAAACATAAGAGGTAGAAAGCTGAAAAGTCATAGCAGTCATAGCCTGAAACTGCTGAATTTTTAAATAGTTGAACGTTTTTAATTTAAGATTTGAAGGTGCTGAAGGGTGTCACGGAAGAAATAGAAGTTTAATAAAGATTCAAAGAACAATACTTGGAATGCTGAAGCAGTATTCCTACAATAAACCCGTTTGTGCTCTTTTCCCCCCCTTGCCCAATAAGAATCGATAAGAGAATCAATAAGCAATCAAATTGATAAGCAGAAATTGATAAGGAATCTGAATTGTTAAAATCTTATATCATGCCAAATCCGCACACAAACTATCAAAATTATTTTAGATTTTCGAAACAGTTTGATCGGTACAGCCAATCAAAATCTGCGGCAAAGCTGGTAAACAGGAAGTTGGGTCGTATCTCAGCAAATCTTTGATGGATTCAAAGCTGCATTTACTCAGAACCCTGTTCTGAGGATGTATAAAATGTTTTTCGTTCATTTGACCTGCTTTACCGGCTTGGACACCTCATTGCTGCTTGCAGCTATATTTAATCAATATCTTTGTCAAAAATGACAATAGAAACTTCAGACTTGTTTTACATTCTTCTACTCCTAGTTGAACAAGTTGTCCAAGCTTTGGTTTGGTGATAAAGTTTATTATTGATTAATCCATAGCCAATAAGTCAATAAAAACACCAATATTTCAGTATTTCCGCAATATCTTTGTCAAAAATGAACATAGAACCTTCAGACCTGTTTCACATTCTTCTACTACTAGCTGACCAAGTTGTCCAAGCTTTGATTTGGTGATAAACATGATTATTGATTAACCCATAGCCAATAAATCAACAAAAACACATTTTCAAGTATTTCCTCAATATCTTTATCAAAAATGAACATAGAAACTTCAAACTTGTTGCACATTCTTCTACTCCTAGTTGACCAAGTTGTCCAACCCTTGGTTTGGTGATGAAGTTGATTATTGATTAACCCATGGCCAATAAATCAATACAAACACCAATATTTCAGTATTTCATCAATACCTTTGTAAAAAAATGACCACAGAAACTTCAAACTTGTTGCACGTTCTTCTACCACTTGCGGACGCAGAGGCTCCGGTAAATTCCTTCGGAGCGTGGAAATCCACTATAAGCGACTCAGAGGCCTTAAGTTAAAACCTACTTCAAAAGTCTATGTGTATAATCAGTATTAGGTTTTCACCGCTGTAGCGTGATAGATACGTTTCAAGGAGAACAAGTAACTTAAAACCCACAATAATAGTTTCTTATCTAAATAGTAAGATAATCAATACAATGATAATGAAATATAAAACACATACCTTCAAAGCAATGGTTAACAAAGGTATTCACAATGAAGACTAGGCACCTAATGCACCGGAGCTGTATTGTAAACAGAACTCAGTGATTGGTAAAACTTCTTCCTGTATACACACCCAAACCAGACTAAAATGGGGACACCGGTCATATGACTCAAAAGTTGTCTACGCATACAAATTCAAATTGGATGATTAATCAAGGCTGCAGTAGACCAAGTGGTGTCCTTGCAAGACAAGGGAATATGTTAGACACATGTTGGTCTGCTGCAGGCAAAAACTCTGTAAACCCTGTACATGTACATGTTACAGTATTACAATTATTACTAAAATGTAATACATAAAATAAGAAACAAAAGCATATCAAACATGACATAAAAAGCTGTTGAGAACGATATTTACAAGAACACCACTTTTAATGATAATTTCAGTCTTCCTCTGTCCACCTTCCTCTTCAACTGTTGAGATCACCTCTCTAGAGGTGTCATTAAGGTGTGATTGTCATTTTAGCATTCATGCAAATCAACAACTGTCCCAGACGAGTGTCTGGATGACCAGTGACAAAGGGGCTGCCAAAACAGCAACTTAATGGTCAACACAGAGCTTTTCACATGACAAGTAAAGGTTTAATTTATACATTTACATTTCCTTTGTAACAGGTGAGGAACAGCAAAAATTCTATACTAAACATTTGTTAACAGTGAATAGTTTACACTTTAGAGTAGGGGATGCATAAAGGTTTGTAAATGACTTTGTGAATGTACACATACACAATTTGTAACAGGAAAGGAGGATGTACAAATAATATGTAAAACATTTTCATGTGATGACGTTTTGAACACTTTAGATTAGGGGATGCAGAAAGCTTTCTAAATTAGTTGTAAATGTTTAAAGCTATATGTTTACACATACATTATAACGATTGAGGAACACTTACATTTAGTCATTTTTAGGCCGAATCCCAATACTCCCCCTTACCCCTTCCCCTTAACTTACCCCTTCCCCTTGGCCCTCGAAAGTAAGGGGTAAGGGCTACATAGCCCTAGGAAATGGGACACCACTTGGTTACAGGTACGTCATCTAGCACGTATCGATATCTCCAAAGCAAGTAGTGTTATGCACTGATTTAAACGAAATTCGCTGCTAATGGAGTTTACTTTAAACTGTAGACATGCTAGTCAAAGAAATGCGGGACTGTTGTGCAATTCAGCACTGTAATATTAGCGTACCAAACTAGCGATTTTTAGAAACGTTTCAATTAGGAAAATGGTTGCAAATATATATGTTCATGACTGCATATAACACAAAACAAGACTGTCATAATTTTTTTTATCAATTAATTAAGCCGAAAATATTATATTTAGCGGACTCTCTGGATGATCTGGCCGCCATTGTTGCCGGTTGCGCAGTTTTCACATAGCCCTCGGTTTCAAGTAAGCTCCCGACCTCACTTGGTTTTAAGGGGTGTATACCCCTAAGGCCGAATCCCAATACTCCCCCTTACCCCTTCCCCTTACCCCTTCCCCTTCGTTTTGCGCGTTCCCGTGAGAGCTAGTGGTGTCCCAATACTCTTTTTGAGCTAGGGGAAGGGCTAAGACTAAGGGGTATACACCCCTTAAAACCAAGTGAGGTCGGGAGCTTACTTGAAACCGAGGGCTATGTGAAAACTGCGCAACCGGCAACAATGGCGGCCAGATCATCCAGAGAGTCCGCTAAATATAATATTTTCGGCTTAATTAATTGATAAAAAAATTATGACAGTCTTGTTTTGTGTTATATGCAGTCATGAACATATATATTTGCAACCATTTTCCTAATTGAAACGTTTCTAAAAATCGCTAGTTTGGTACGCTAATATTACAGTGCTGAATTGCACAACAGTCCCGCATTTCTTTGACTAGCATGTCTACAGTTTAAAGTAAACTCCATTAGCAGCGAATTTCGTTTAAATCAGTGCATAACACTACTTGCTTTGGAGATATCGATACGTGCTAGATGACGTACCTGTAACCAAGTGGTGTCCCATTTCCTAGGGCTATGTAGCCCTTACCCCTTACTTTCGAGGGCCAAGGGGAAGGGGTAAGTTAAGGGGAAGGGCTAAGGGGAAGGGGTAAGGGGGAGTATTGGGATTCGGCCTTAGCCCTTCCCCTAGCTCAAAAAGAGTATTGGGACACCACTAGCTCTCACGGGAACGCGCAAAACGAAGGGGAAGGGGTAAGGGGAAGGGGTAAGGGGAAGGGGTAAGGGGAAGGGGTAAGGGGGAGTATTGGGATTCGGCCTTAGCATACGCTCTTATCCAGAGCGACTTACAGTAAGTACAGGGACATTCCCCCCGAGGCAAGTAGGGTGAAAGTGCCTTGTCGAAGGACACAACGTCATTTGGCACGGCCGGGAATCGATTTGGTAATTTGTACTGCAGTGCTTGTAAGGGCTGACTGCTTCTGTGGGTGAGTGTAGACAACTGTATTCTCTGACATAAATTGAGTCGTTAGCCCCTGTTCACCTGCATGTGAGGCACTTCACTGGTAGGTCATACCTGGTTCAGACGTTCAAAATATTGCCAAATCCTACCCACTCCACACAGAACCCAAATCTTTGTTGTGGCTAGTGAACCAACATGGTACCACAATTATGCAAAAGTGTTGGTTCACTTAAAACAAAAAATTAGATAACTTTTTTTTAATGGAGTAAATTAAATACAGCTTGATTGTAACTACTTTTCTGTGCTTTTAAATGGCTAACTTTTAAGTCATTATGTATCAACAGATAATGTACTAATGATAATTATTTTCCATTATTAACCAATGTTTATAGAGTAAGGGTTTTTAATATTGGCCAAACAACCAAAACAGTTTAACTCTCTTAAAGGAAGAGGGGTAAACTGAAGTGTCTTAACATTAACCAAATATGCTGGAATGGCAGCAATGACTCTAGGGGTTAAATCAGAGCTAGAATGGTGAGAGTTGGTTAAATGAAATAGATAGGTAATAACCTTGCAAATAAATAATAATAAATCAATTACAAAGCAAACATGTTACAAATGAAGATTTTAACTCTTACATACAACCTACATAGAAAATTAGGCAGGGAGCAAAAGGAGTTAAGACCCTCCCTTATGGATAGTAACATACAGACAACACATAGGATATGGGGTTGGTGGAGGGTGGCAGCAGCACAATACAACAACTGGGGGTGAGTGTACGTTGTGGCAACCCCAAAGAGAAGGGGCTGCCATGGCCTGAGCAGCCCCACGGACTGCAGCACAGCCACTTGAGAGGGCGCGTCATCGGAGGTGTCTACATGCATGCATTTCCCCACATGTTCAGCACGAGATGCAGCTGGACCTACTCAGCTAACGAGGGAGCTAACCAAGAGCTAAAATAGGCCAGCTCTCTCATAACAGGGAACTAAGCAACTAGGTGAAAGTGAGAACATGACTCTGGCAAATCAGTTCTACTATCAATTCACTGTTCCCGTCTGGGTACGAGAACTGATATTCCTAATGCCAACCGAGAAAATCCAGAAAATCCGTAATTAACTTATTTGTTGTTTTTTTGTTAAACTTTTCTTTGTGGTTAATTAACTAAAACTGCCACCTGCACTGACTGCACTGTTTAACTGTACTTACATGCGTACTTTCACAGTAGCTCTCTGGTTGCCACAACATGTATCTGTGTGGTACAACCCGAATTCCGGAAAAGTTGGTACGTTAAATTTGAATAAAATGAAAACTAAGTGACTTTCAAATCACATAAGCCAATACTTTACTCACAATAAAACATAGATGACATAACAAATGTTTAAACAGAGAAAGTTTACACATTTATTCACAAAATGAGCTCATTTCAAATTTGATTCCTGCTACAGGTCTCAAAATAGTTGAGACGTGGGCATGTTAACCACAGTTTGAAGACGTCTGGGCATTGAAGTTATGAGTGTCTGGAGTTTTAGTAATGGAATTCGGTCCCATTCTTGTCTTATATAGGTTTCCAGCTGCTGAAGTGTTCGTGGTCGTCTTTGACATATTTTTCGTTTAATGATGCACCAAATGTTCTCTATAGGTGAAAGATCTGGACTGCAGGCAGGCCTATTTAGCACCCGGACTCTTCTACAACGAAGCCATGCTGTTGTAATAGCTGCAGTATGTGGTTTTGCATTGGCCTGCTGAAATACACAAGGCCTTCCCTGAAATAGACGTTGTCTGGAGGGGAGCATATGTTACTCTAAAACCTTTATATACCTTTCAGCATTCATAGTGCCTTCCAAAACCTGCAAACTGTCCATACTGTCTGCACTTATGCAGCCCCATACCATCAGAGATGCTGGCTTTTGAAATGAACGCTGATAACACGATGGAAGGTCTCCCTCCTCTTTTGCCCGGTGGACACGGCATCCGTGATTTCCAACAAGAATGTCAAATTTGGACTCGTCGGACCATAGAACACTGTTCCACTTTGAAATAGTCCATATAAAATGAGTCTTGGCCCATTGGACACGACAGCGCTTCTGGACCATGTTCACATATGGCTTCCTTTATGCATGATAGAGCTTTAGTTAGCATCTGCAGATGGCATGGCGGATTGTGTTTACCGACAGTGGTTTCTGGAAGTATTCCTGGGCCCATTTAGTAATGTCATTGACAAAATCTTGCCGATGAGTGATGCAGTGTCGTCTGAGGACCCGAAGACCACGGGCATCCAATAAAGGTCTTCGGCCTTGTCCCTTATGCACAGTGATTTCTCCAGTTTCTCTGAATCATTTTATGATGTTATGCACTCTAGATGATGAGATTTGCAAAGCCTTTGCAATTTGACATTGACGAACATTTTTTTTTAAGTACTCAAAATCGTTTTTTGCACTCTTTCACAGATTGGAGAGCCTCTGCCCATCTTTACTTCTGAGAGACTCTGCCTCTGTAAGACATCCCTTTTATAGCTAATCATATTACAGACCTGATATCAATTAACTTAATTAGTTGCTAGATGTTCTCAAATCTGAATCTTTTCCAAATCTCATTTGTAGCAGGCATCAAATTTGAAATTAGCTCATTTAGTGGATACAAGTGTAAAATGTCTCAATGTAAACATTCGTTATGTTATCTATGTTGACTGCCTTTAATAGTCTGGATGAGCTCATGGAGGCTGTGACATCATACATCAGCTTCTGTTAGGACTGCTGTATACCAACACGCACCAGGGTGAGCTTCAACAATGACAAACCCTGGTTTACAGCTAAACTCAGAAGGCTGAGGCTGGACTGTTGTGGATATTTTTTTAGTTTTTAAGTATAGTGAAAAAATAAATCAGAGTCTCAAAGTGAAGAAAATCCTAAGTCCGAACAAGTCAAAAATAAACTAAGTCCAAAGGTTAAAAATGATTATAAGTGTTGACAAGTCAAAAATAAACTAAGTCCAAACATTGAAAATTATTTTAAGTGTTGACCCGTCAAAAATTAGGCCAAGTCCAAACGCTGAAAATTATTATAAGTTCCAACAAGTCCAAAACAAACACACTGGAACTCAGAGTCTGGTGCAAAGGTTTATTCCAACACAGGGTAAAAAAAGGTATCCAAGTGAGTAAGCTCCCAAGAGCAGACTGGCAAGTTCTCTCCAAACATCCACTTATATACTGTATTTTCTGCCTATTATTTGTGTTATTTTTTGCTATTGGTACAATACTGTTGGTCACAGATACATTATGCATCCTCACATTATTGGTCCCTTGTCCTGGGGTTTCAGATTACAGGTGTTTTCCTAATACAACGATAAATCTCCCAATTTACGACTAGTGCCACTGGCCCTATGACAATTCTCCCAATTTACGGCTAATGGTACTGTCCCTGAACTCTGCCGTTACAGATATGAGTGTGTGGGCGCAGGGTCTCAAACGTCCCACTTGATTTATAGTTGGGGGCCTCGTGCCTGTGAAAGTAGATGCTATCTTCAAGTGTTTTTGTTTCCCGCATTCCTACTATCCAGATCTTTACACTTTGGACTTAATATTTTCTGCCGGTTTGTAGTATTAATAATAATCAGTCAACAGCTTAACATATGGTTTCCAGTAATATAGAATATACAAAAAATATGGATAAAGTTTCATTTTAAATCAGATAAACCATTAATCATAACCTATCTTCATCATTACAACAATGTGATATTAAATTCTACGTCAGGACAAAGAGGCTGCGTTCAGGAGTGGGGACAGGGATAGATTTAAGGAGTTGAAGAACAGGTTTAGCAAGGCGGTGAAAGAGGCTAAACGACTGTACTCAGAGAGACTAGAACATAAATTCTCTGCTAACGACTCTGCTTCTGTCTGGAGAAGGCTCAGGCAGATTACCAACTTCAAACCCAGAGCCCCCTACTCCACTAACGACTCCTGCCTGGCCAACGACTGAATGAGTTCTACTGTAGATTTGAAAGACAATTGGACAGTCCTGAACAACCCCTTGCCACCTGTTAGGCCTCCCCCCCCCCTCCCCCCCTCCCCCCCCCCCCCCCCCCTCCCCCCCCTCCCCCCTCCACAGTGACGACTCTCTCCATTCAGGAGAGAGAATGGGGAGTAAATATATAAGCGAATGTCCAGAGAAATATTCCAGTCAGACCCCAGGGTCTACTCGCATTTGTTGGAATCATCCTTTGTGTTGGATTTAAATAAACACTTTGCATCATACTTTGCTGCCATTTCTGTGCTGTTTTACATTTTGATATTGGTTAAAAACTTAGTTTATTAATTCTACGACACTCCCACCCTGGACACTCCCTGTTTCAGTCACTCCCCTCCGGCAGAAAGCTGCGGTCCATCAGGACCAAAACCTCACGCCACAAGGGTGACCTCACGTCACCCTTTCGCTGTTGGCCTCCTCAACAAGGCCAAGAGGTCACACTAACTTGAATGACTTCATGTCTTAAAATAATTTGCATTTTGAACTACATTACAAAACTGTATCTGTACCATTTGTATCTTCTGTAATATTTGTATTTTATATTGTAAATTACGGCAACTTATATTTTATTGTATATTTATTTTAATTCTATTCCACTTAGTATTGCTAGTTTATGTACCCGTGGTAAAGTTAGACCACATATTTAAATGTAAGATTCCTTTGTTTATTGTATGCACCTTACTGCCAAAGCAAATTCCTTGTCTATGCAAACTTTCATGGTGAATAAATCCCTTTCTGATTTTGATTATATTGTGAATAAAATATTGGCTCATGTGATTTGAAAGTCTTTTAGTTTTCATTTTATTCAAATTTAAAAAATGTCCCAACTTTTCCAGAATTCAGGTTGTATTTCTACTACCGCCATATCGGACATGGACTTATGGGGTTGAAGTTACACAGGTGTAGTTGATGAGTGAGATGATGTGTGCTGACCGAATGCTATGCCTGAATTAGGCTTTGCTTAAATGGCGTTTGTGTGTGACTGCGTGGTGTAGTATTGATATCTTGGTCCTAATCTTGAGTAAGTCAGTGGTCAATCCTAGATTTATTGCACGTTATAGTCATTGCATGTGGGACAACATTGTTTCTAATCTCCAGAGACAATGTGGCATTTAAAATGTGAAGTTTTGACTTACCTAAATTCTGTGATAAGTCAGAATTTTCTTATTTCGCTACGTAAGTTTCATTAAGACATTAGAAATGTGAAAGGAAATAAACAAGTTGAATGTCACCATTCCAGAATGTTCTTATTCTGCATTAAATATAGTCAAATAACAATTAAATTACAATACCAAATTTGTTTTCTTTGGCGGGGGAACCAAGACATATTTATATTTCTCAGACGATTCTCAGATGATTCAATCAGTCAATCTCAATAAGTGTACATCATAAACAGCAGTTCAGAAGTGTGAAACAGATGTTTCTTTTTAATTGCATAATTTTTACATTGAATTTGGGAAATCTCTTTTCAGTCAACTGTTTCAACCTTCTTTGAGCTTGATTTTTCCAGTGAGGGGACTGTAGGGGTATAGGTTTGAAAAGCGTCCTAGTGTCCAAATCGGAAAGATATTCCTGTAGGAAGTGTAGCTAATAGCACAGCTCTTATTGAATACCCCTGAAATGTTCTCCTGAAAGAAAAGAGACAAAAAAGAAAAAATCAATTAAATATTTTATAAGTTGTTTTATCAAACTCAATCAAGTAAATAATTTTGTGAGAGTTTTGTTTGCAAAGAAAAACTATATAATGAAGGACTCACTTGTGGCCAGTCTCCATTGGGAAGTTGCTTGTCAATCAGCAACTGAACTCCTTTCTCAATTACCTGGCCATCTGGATGCCTGTCAGGTATAATAACAGAAGAAACTATCACTCGACCAGTGGCGGCTGGTGGCAAATTATTTTGGGGAGGACAGGAGGAAAACCAACAAATGGCGAGAGGTTTGTAGCAATATAGCACTAATCCGACTAGCAACAAAATGCAAATTTACTATAAAATTAGGGTAAAGTATTGAACATTCTATCATCATACTTTATAGCCTATCAATTGTCTTAAAACACAAAGGATGAATATAAAAAAATCTAATCACTGTGGGAATGACATGAACAACACATTTGACACAACAACACCCTCTGTTTTACAAAGCAAAAACAAGATACAGAAAATAAAAATGTATTAATCACCGGGTAGGCAAATTTAGTCTATGGGGTTTATCAGAAGCTTGAATCTTGTGTTGACATTTACCGTATGTTCCCTGCTTTTGTGATGCTGATGTTCCTAAGGTAGCATTATGCTATGGTAGCCCATATATATATATATATATATATATAGATATATATATAGATATAGATATATATATGGCTGTCCAGAGCCATCCCGAGACCTACTGATCTGCCTGCTGGAGAACCACCAGGTGGGGAGGCTAATTTTTACAGTTTAGATTGCATGGGTGCAAAAATATGTGAACCCCTTCAGTTAATAGGGTATTGCATCTTCTTTTGCAGCAATAACTTCAACCAAATGTTTTCTGTACTGACAAATCAGGCTTTCACACTTTTTTTTTTGTTGCCCACTCCTTGCAGAACTGAGCCAGACGAGTGAGGCTGGTTGGCCGTCTGTAATGAACTGCCTGCTTAAGGCCCAGCCATAACATTTGGCTGGGCAAAGCCCGATTAATCGGTATGAACGGTATAGAAATATACCGGTATGAATTTGGCCTACTATATGGATTTTGACTATACCGTGCAACCACGGTAGAGCCTTCCAGAAATAAGATTTGTCACAGCCCCATTCAAATATTGCAATCAATATGGGCAAACATAGCAAGCAATCTTCCAATTACTCAAAAACAGTAGGCCTATTGCACAGATGAAGTAGAGTTTTGGTTTCTGGTTTTAACATATACATGAGACAAATTCCTTTGTTTACAGAGACTTAAATGGAAAAATGTGGCATGGAATAGTGTAGCCATGCAAGCAATGATGTCAGGTTGGTTAAAATTGTGAAATGTTTATTGTAGGCCAACAGAATCGAGTATTTATCCATGTAACAATTTGTTAGAGCTAGCACACTAAAAATATTGAACAAAGTTTTCTTGTGATCCAATAAACATAGGCTACTGTTGAAAGTTACATATAGCTCTTCTGTGGCCGAGCACTGCAAAATGAGTTGGAAAATTCAACCCATGCAACACACAGGAGTTGCCCAATCCAAATCTGGCCAAGTGCAGTAGATTAGCAGCTGTAGTGCAGATTCAATTTTTATGACATTTTACAAAAAATACTATATTGTGATACATACCGTTACAGTCAGTGCTTCAGAATTATACCGTGATATACATTTTAGGCCATTCCACCCAACCCTACCCCGAGCAAAAGAGAAAACCGCCTTGTAACTCTGGACGGATTGTACCACTGCACTGTACTCCCCGTTCAACCGCAGCAGGCCAGCCAGCACTGCCAAAGAGAGGGTGCATTGTGGGAGGTATGTGGTTTTGGCTTATGCCTGTCAGCCGGGAGCAGACACACTTGTGGCAAACGGCACAATTAGAACACAGATAAAAAGGGCCAGCTCCAAACAGAGAGGCAGAGTTTGATGTGGTGACTGAAGCAAGGAGAGGTGAGCACCAAAGTTTGGCAAAGCACCTAACCTGTATTGCTAATTGTGCTGTGCCTGCTCCCCTAGGCTGAAGGCTTGCCGGTGTAAGAAAGGAGATAAGTGACGGCTTTCCCTTTGAGAGGACAGGCTTTAGTAACATTTTGCCATTCAAGAGGAAGACCTTTAGTTGCTATTTTTGGCTGCTGTAGTTTCTTTTTTACAGAGACCTGTTTGTTTGTCAACATTGCATTGTTTCACTTTTTAGAGGATATAATTACTTATCTAACAAAGCATTGCGCATAACAAAAAATGATGTATATAATGAATCAATTGTTACATTTGCCTTGAGTTCTTTACCTGGCAGCCATAAGGCCTAGCAAGGCCCAGCATGTGTTGTGGATCTGACTGTTAGGACTCTGGACATAGCGTCGTTGCTCACACGACTCAAAGTCCTCTCCCCAGCCTCCGTCTTCCATCTGCTTGGCCAGCAGGAACTCACATGCCTTCTGTACCTCCCCACACACACTACTGGGGGTGACAAGATCATCAACTGACAATTATGCTTAAAGCTATGATGTTCACTACATGTCTGTTGTAATTGGTCTAAAGTTAAAGAGAAAAAAAGGTTGCGTATATGCATGTGCGCGTGGTACTTGTTTTGAGAGGGGTCCTTACCCATGTTTGTAAGTATGACCCATACAGGCAAAGGCCTCAATCCCAAACCAGGTTCCATATGTGAAACACACTCCCCAAGACCTGAGGAGATACACAATGTTTGTTACACTAGAAGAGCCGCCCACCTAAGAGAAAACTAATTGAATCTTTGCACTCAATACAATTCCTGGACCCTGCTTTCTTGACATTTCCTTGATTTTTTTCACCCAATATTTTTAAATGTTAAAATTCACACCCGGGAAAGCTAATTTAAGGCTAAACTGTTTTGGTTTCCATTTCATGCAATTCATTTGTCGCAAGGGTTCCCTGGCACAATTACTATGTACTACGGTTATATAGTGTAAATAAGATATGTGTAGCAAAATATGTATAGTTTATATATATAGTCTATAAGTATGTGCAAAATGACAAAAATGTAACTGAATTCTATGCATTAGCTTCACGTGTGTGTTGGCTGGTAGGCGAGTCAGGTGGGAGTCAGGTGGCTGAGCGGGTAGAGCATCGGACTAGTAATCAGAAGGCAGTTGCCAGTTAGATTCCTGGCTGGTGCACATGTCGTTGTGTCCTTGGGCAAGGCACTTCACCCTACTTGCCTCGGGGAGAATGTCCCTGTACTTACTGTAAGTCGCTCTGGATAAGAGCGTCTGCTAAATGACTAAATGTAAAGGTAGGCGCAATTCTTATGTCATGACATAGCAGGAACAATAATTGTAATCATAAAAGGCAAATATGTTTTGTAAAGCGGATAAACATAACAAATAAATGACTAAGCTAGACAACAGAAAGGAACTTTTGAGACCAAATACATTGATTCACTACGCGATCAATCATTAGAAGGGGGATGATAGCTTTAATAAATCCCATTCTGATTCTGATATCGCTCCTTTAAAACAGCCTGCAAGATGCATTCACTGTTTACCAGCTCAAAAAAAACAGAAATTCTGAGTACAATGCAATACTAAAAGGGATCAAAACACAGGCTATTCTAAAGTATCTGTCAGGCTAGTTGTAGTAGATAGGCCGGCTACTTGATTTATCAAATGCAACTTTTGTTTTATATGCGCTACTTCCCTTGCATAACCTACCATCCACACTTGAAACTGGAGTCCCAGTGTTACAGTAATAGCCTACATGAAACCAAAATACACATTGGCTACACAGCCTGCCTTGTCATTCGGAAAGTTGTTAAATTGAATAGGCTAAGCATCAACATATAGGCTGACATTAAGTAAGCCTATAGCCTAGAATAAAAAAAATAAATATATATATATACACAATGTTGGGCTATTATAGACCACCTGCAGTGTAACCCACAACGTGTTTGACATCCTTTAGCCAATCAGTTACATTTTGCTGAATCATTGAAGGGCTAGACAACAAACGCTCTAATTAAATAATCATCAACTAACAACACGAAAATAAATGACAGATTGACAAAGGCACGTTCATTTTTCGATATTGCCTTGCTCCGTGCAAGAAGCGCCATCCAGCGACCAATTTAACCCCTAACTTCTAGTAGGTAAAAAGTGGCTTGGCGCTTCTAGTGTTGAGAGACAAAGGAGACAAATGGGCCTCATTCTCGAACGCAGTTAAGAAGAATTTAAGAAGACATTTCTTCTGAATTGGATTTAGGAAAACATTTGGCATTCATGAAAGTTTTCTCATTTGGGATTTGTTCTGAAATTCAGAAGACTTTCCGAACTCGAAATAGCAGTCGTAAATTGAGTTGTCTCAATTGCGATTCCTTAAAAAACAACAAGGATCAAAGGAATCGCATTTAAGAAAACTCTCCGTGTTTGAAGTGTTAATGAAGTTATAAGAAATCGTTGGTGATTGCGTTCACATCAACTCTATAGACTATGGCAAACCGTTTTATCATTTAACCAATGAATTCTTGATATCCTATATACGAATTCTTGATATCAAGAATTTCATTTTGGATATCAAGAATTCAAATTTTGGATATCAAGAATTCAAATTTTTGATATAAAGAATACAATTCTGGATATCAACAATTCATTGGTTAAATGATAAAACGGCTTGTCATACTTACTAAAAAAGCTTAGAATTGTATTTTTGATATCCAGAATTCAAATTTTGGATATCAAGAATTCATTGTTTAAATGATAAAACGGATTGCCATAACAGACATCTTCGGATTTAAGTAATTATAATAACTAACCTTGCTTCGTGTGCACACAGTTAGATCCAGTGGAGAAAAATTCCGCTGTTCATCTTAATGGTATGATGTTGCACCGATGCACCTGTGCACAGGTTGCTTTTCGCTTGGACATAACTTGCGTTCCTGTTGCTTTCCTAATTGTGTCGATTCTGACTGCAAACGTCACTGCTGTTGCGTGCCCTTATAAGGAGCTGTTGGGGCGTGTATGTATGCAAATTCAGGAGCACGAGGACGCGCTTTCAACTTAAGAAAACTCTTCCCGGGGAGCACAGCTCAGAAAACTTCTGCTGCGTAGGAACACATTTTCAAGCGTTCATGAATTTGGCGGATGTCTTTTTCTTACGTTGTGTTTCCAAAGCCCGTAAGAAACAATTCAGAAGAAACTTAAGAAAATGTTCGACAATGAGGCCCAATTTTCTTAACAGCATAAAGCATTGTCTTTGTGAACTATGAATACCAAGATCACTGAGACTTACCCTTCCCATGATCCATCAGGCCGTTGCACCTTTCTGCAATACTCAATTCCTTTTCTCAGTGTGGACCTGTGTGAAAAGGTTACAACCAAGTATGATATTAGCTTTGTATAGGTACAAAAGAAAAGTACTGATGAGCCCTGTGGTTGTCGTTATATTACGTGGCTATGATTTGTATTACTGCAATTAGGCGGATTGTAAAAAGGATGTCAAACACTGGATGTGTAGATACAATAGTAGTTACTTTATTGTGACTAATTGCACAAATGACTGCACCCTTTTCAGAGAATTCTCCTGACTGATTAAAATTACCGGATTTCTTCAACACGATGGCTTGGATATGCCGTCTGGAAGTGTTTCAGAGACTGCATAACTGCAGAGGTGCATTCCACATAGGTGTAGTCTATCATAATGTCACCTGAAAGGGGGAGGAAGATCATTTGAACGTTGCCATTTTGAGTACATAGAAGACGGAGAGATGAATGAAGCCATCCTCAGTATTTAGTTAACCTCCTCTTATTGCCTTCCCTGTTCCATGCCTGGTGCTGCAGAGGCTGTAATCAAAGGGTGCTCCACTGCAATTTTAGGTAGTTGTAACACAACTTGTAACACAAGTCAAACCTTCAACACTATGATAATGTGATCACTTCAGTAAGTATCAAACTACTTGACAAAATAAAGGCTACTTTAGAGTTAGATGGTGACCTTGACAGACTGGATTTTCTGTTTGACATCATAATGCTTGAAGCAAGGAAATATCAAGTCAATTTATTTTACACCTTTTATGTAATGTATATGCCTAAATTGGCCCTGGCCAAAATTATTTGAATAATATATTCTGTTCTTGTTGTTTTTGATGAGCATTTCAATTGTTGATGTCTTTGTTAAGGTCACCATCCACATCGTCAGGAAGAACGACAGCGTTTGCCGGTACATGACTGAGATGTGTCTTGCCTCAGGATCTGTATTTGAGTGAATATGTAGTTCTACAGTGTTTTGTACATGTAAAAATACTATTTTGAATTGTATTAATTCTGTTTTCAAATACATTTATTTTTTTTGAAAATATTAATGTAAGTAAGACTATATCCATATAGCGCATTTCATACAATAATTGTAGCTCAAGGTGCTTTACATACAATCAATAAAAACAAGTGACAAAAGTAATAATTAAAATAGCAAATCTATAAGAACAATAATATAACTAATAAAAGTAGTAAAACCCTTTACTTATTACTTAAATGCTTCGGTAAAAAGGTAGGTTTTAAGCAGTTTAAAAAAAATGTCTAGCGTGTTTGCTTCCCTATAATTTATGGGTAATTTGTTCCATAGTTTTGGGGCGTAATTGACAAAGGCCGAATCACCAATCTTTTTATGACTCCTTCTGGTGACCTCTAAAACGCCTGGATTTGATGATCGTAGTGTTCTAACTAGTGTGTAGTTTATAAGGGAGTTAGCAATGTACCTAGGTCCTTGTCCGTGTAGAGCTTTGTATGTGAAGAAAAATACTTTAAAGTCAATTCTGAAGGTAACAGGGAGCCAGTGTAAAGTGGCTAGGACAGGATTAATGTGTTCTCTCCTTTTAGTTTTTGTTAATAATCTAGCTGCAGAATTTTGAATGAGCTGTAGTCTTTCAGTGGTTTTCTTGGGAAGACCAGTGAAAAGTGTGTTACAGTAGTCCAGCCGGCTGAATATAAAAGCATGAATTAACTTCTCTGCATCATTTTGGTTTATGAATGGTCGTACCTTTGCTATATTCCTCAGGTGAAAGAAAGCTGTTTTGGTGACTTTATTAATGTGAGAGTTGAAATTCAAATCTGAGTCCAGGATTACACCAAGACGTCACCTCTGGTTTATGACAAGGGGGTTAAGACTCCTAGATTCTTAGTAAGCATCTCTCTTTTGGATTTGGGGCCACATAGTAGGACTGGAATGCGTTGATTCTTATTTTACTGAGGGAATGCTCGTAAACAAAGAACTAATGTAACCTGGCTGTGCTGACTGAGAGGGAACTGCAATTTAACAGTGTATTGGAAAATGAAAATACTCAAACCATTTGTTATTATAACCACATTCATATTTCATTTTTTCTTAAAAAAGAAAAACATAATTCTTAATTATTTTCATATGAAGAACAATGGGCCTCATTCTTGAACGCAGTTAAGAAGAATTTAAGGAATTTTTTCTGAATTGGATTTAGGAAAATATTTCGCATTCATGAAAGTTGTCATCTGGGACTGAACTTCAGAAGACTTTCCGAACTCGAAATAGCAGTCGTAAATCGGTTGAGTTGTCTCAAATGCGATTCCTTAAATAAACACACGGATCAAAGGAATCGCATTTAAGAAAACTCTCATGTTTGAAGTGTTAGTGAAGTTATGAGAAATCGTTTGTGATTGCGTTCAACTCTACAGTATTATTGAAGAATCAATTATTCTTGATATCCAAAATTCGTATTCTTGATAAGAATCAAGAATTGCATTTTGGATATCAAGAATTCGAATTTTGGATATCAAGAATTAATTGGTTAATCGGATTTAAATAATAATAATAATTAACCTTGCTTAGTGTGCACACTGTTAGATCCAGTGGAGAACAATTCCACTGCTCATCTTATTGGTATGATGTTGCACCGATGCACCTGCGCACCAGTTGCTTTTCGCTTGGACAAAGCCTGAAGAAACATTTCAGAAGAAACTTCTCGAAAAATGTTCGAGAATGAGGCCCAATGTAAATAAATGACACCCCTTGACTGCAAATGTAGGCAACCTATAGCCTATGTTGACTTAAATTATTACAATTAATGATATACCCGCTGTCACTAGAAGGCGCTGATAACAACACAATAATGCATTTGCATTAGAGTCCTAGGAGAGTCTACGACGGTGGCTCATGCGCATTCAGTTAATACGCATTGAATAAAATACGTTTTACTAGTTAAGTCAATACAAGTGTACAAGTCTGCTTTACATTACACCAACACATAATGTCTAAATTGACTACTTTGTATGATAAGCTTGTAGTGAGACGTCAAAAGTATGGTTTGGAGTCTGTTAGTTCAAACAGTTTAACTTGTATTTGGAAAATAAAAGTTTATAGCCTGTTCTCCCATTCTAAAGTGTTATGCGACAGTTAACAAAAATGCTGCAAGACACCCAATGCAACTGTTATGAGACACTTGCATACCACTATCAATAGAACAGTAACTGTCATGTGCCAGTGGAGGCGCTGTCACGTACCACTAGCTACTGTCATGTACCAGCGGAGGCACTGGCATGTACCACTAGCTACTGCCACGTACCACTAGCTACTGCCACGTACCACTAGCTCCACTGGCACATACCACTAGGTACCAGTAGAGGCGCTGTCACGTACCACTAGCTACTGTCATTTACCAGAGCAGGCACTGGCATGTACCACTAGCTACTGATTCTTACCACTAGCTCCACTGGCACGTACCACTAGGTGCCAGTAGAGGCACTGGCACGTACCACTACTCTTTTCACCCAAATAAACGTACCGGTACGTACATTTTTTAACCTGAAAAATCCCCCCGGTACGTTCTTATTTTGGACGGTACGTTTATTTTTGAAAATCAAGACAACATTTTAGAAAATTCCTTGCTTTTTTTTCGGAAAGGAAGATAAATTTGAACTCTGATGTGAAAACGTTAGCTACCTTAGCTAGCTAATTACTGGCAAGTAGCTTACATTAGCTAACAAAGTTAGCTACCAACTGAAAGTTGTCAGTGCAAGCTAGTAAATGTTAGCCAGAGCCTCATTATGGCTCTGATGTTAGCTCTAGCTACTGTACACTAAGAAAATGGTTCCCATTCAGCACAACAGCATGACAGTCACAACCTATAGAAAACGAGCCTCTCGTCAAACAAAAATCCCAGGGTATTTACTTTTTTATATTTGCAAACTCAAGTACTATAGATATTTTGAAGGTGTAACTAGTACTGGTGCAAGTTGAGGATTGTATGCTGTACAAGATGCGGAATATGAGGTGACGTGAGATTATGTAATTGGGAGTCAGATGGCTGAGCAGTGAGGGAGTCGGGCTAGTAATCAAAAGGTTGCCGGATCGATTCCCCGCCGTGCCAAATGACGTTGTGTCCTTGGGCAACGCACTTCACCCTACTTGCCTCGGGGGGAATGTCCCTGTACTTACTGTAAGTCACTCTGGATAAGAGCGTCTGCTAAATGACTAAATGTAATGTAATTAGAAATACTACAGCACTGCAGTTGTGTCTGCTATAAGTATTTTGAGGTTTGTTATTTGACAGCTTTGTAACTATGTATTTCCAAGCTACATGCATTGAAGTATTTTTCTAGCAATGCTTTATTTGGTAGTGGTTGTCATGTTGACTGTAAGCTGTTTTAGGAAAAGTGATAGTACTAGTACATGTATGTTTGTAGCTAGACAGCCTCTTTTTTTTACTTTGTAAAAACTATGTATTTAAAGTGTTAAAGTATTTTCCGAGCAATGCTTTGTTTGCTAGTGGTTTTCATGTTATGTTGCAGTCATGTTGACTGTGAGTTTTTGAGGAAAAGTACTACCATATATTTCTAACCAGACAGCCTCTTTTTTGAGATTTTCCAGGTTATGTTTCAGTCATATATGGACTAAGTTTTTGAGGAAAAGTACCAGTACTATATTTGTAACCAGACAGCCTCTTTCTTTACATTGTGATAATGATTATGTATTTCCAAATGACAAGTGTTGAGGTATATTCCTAGCAATGCTTTGTTTGCTAGTGGTTTTCATGTTATGTTGCAGTCATGTCGACTTAGTTTTTTGAGGAAAAGTGCTTGTACTATATTTGTAACCAAACAGCCTCTTTTAAAAACAATTTCTAACAGTGATTATGTATTTCCAAACTACAAGTGTTGATGTTTTTTCCTAGCAATAGTATATGTGCTGTCCATTTCTATTCCTGATTGCAAGTGACAGTAAAAGATGTGCACTTACACTGGTAGGAACACATTTTGATAGCCCGCCTCTCACACCATTGGTGATACGTCGCGCGAGTCATTTGGCCAATCACAATACAAATTTAAAAAACTATTCGTATCTACACGATTCACTTGGATGACATTTTCCCATTCAAAACACAGATTTTCGCCGAAAAGCGACAAGTTTGCAGGTATGCTTACTCCAGAGAAACTCAGGTTTCCAAGACTGATTTATCCAGAACTGACCTTCAATGGATATACTTCTCTCAAGGACTACACTGTTCATGGACACTACAAAGATGATAGGAATTGTTGTGGGATAATGTTTGCTATTCTTTTTTGTTTGCTGTGTTGACTTCATTGATGATTTAATCTAACTTGCTTTCACGTTATTATAAGTCAGTCAACCTTTGTTACCAATTTATTGTAATCTAGTGTTGCACGGTATACCAACATTTCGGTAAATTTCAATACTTCTTTGTTAAAAACGGTTCGGTATTAGAATTTCTCAATGTTCAGTGTGGAAGAAATTTAGATTTCCTGTGTGCTTACATTATTCACTAATCAAGAGAACTAGTCATTGGATACTAGTTAGTATGTTCTCATGTAAGCTTGCTATTAATAAGAGTAGATTGTGTCTATGTGTCAGGGTTAATAGATGTTTGAGATCAGGAGTAAGTACTGGCTAAATGGTCCTTGTCATGACTACAAGGAGAGCTCCAACTATGAACTCTGTAGTTTGAGTGGTCATGTGTTGGGAGCTGTGGATCTCTTTCTCTGAGACTGTTGTAACGTCATTACTGCCTGACTGTCACTATCTATGTTTACATTCTTGTGCCCTATAAAAGATGGTCCTCTGTCCTTCAGAGCGGAGAGAGACTTGATTGAGACCTAAGCCTGGTGTTGTGTTGTCATTTATAGTCAGAGGTCTGTTTTTTTCTCCCAATCTGCAGATTGATAAATACTTATTAAAATCCAGAACTCAACTGAACTTAGTCACTCCGTTTATGAAGAGACGGACAAAACACTTTCTTCATCATCGGCACTTAGGTCAAATGGGCTTCCGATGTCTACTGTGGGACTACTTTGCCTACAGAACCGACGCTGATGGCAAACCAACTGACAATGCAAAGCCTATTAGTAAAAGTTGCTATAAAACTGTGTTGTGCAAGGGAGGAAATACTTCTAACCTCGCCAAGCACCTCAGTGAGACACCAAGACCTACACGCAGAGTACAAAAAACTACAGGTTAGCAAATAAGCTAGCTGGCTAGCCAGCTGGTAGGATGGTGAAATACGTAGCCTATGTACGGTTAGCCTGGCTCTGCCCTCCTACGTACTTTCGCTCAATTTTCATTTTGCTTCTGTACTAGGTCTGGGAATTTGGCATATAAGTCGGTTTTCTCAAATCAACTATTTGTAGGTCCAATCAGCGAACAGAGCGAGTGGCTGTGAATGATGACGTTGATGTTGTGCGCTAGTTTGAGTTGTTGTTCAGTAATGGCGGCGAAGAAAGATTGGTTCGGGAAAAGTTAGATTTTCCAGGTACAGCAGCCTGCTCCGTTACAGTAGTGGTGAAGGAGTTGGCAAAGGCGAATGGTAGCGACTGGTTATGGCAGATCCAATAGTTTAAAGCAGAGAACCCGCCTTCAAGAAAGTTAACGCTTGTCAATGGAGCAATCCCAGACCCTCTGTACAACTGAAATGTACGAGGGTCTGGTTAGGACCAGGCTAATATACGGTGTCTCTGAAGTGCAAATCACAACAGTAAATAGAAAAACACAACGGCAAATAGGAAAACACGACAGCAAATAGAAAAACACTTCAACAAATCATAAAGCACAACGGCAAATAGGAAAACAAAATGGCAGGTAGGAAAACAACAGCAAATATGAAAACACTTTAACCAATTATGAAACACAACGGCATTAACCCTTTCAAACGTACGTTCTAAATTTTGGCGCGGCAGTTTTTAATAATTTCAACGTTCCAGAAGTTGATTATGACGTATTCAAATCGAATTTCCAGACAATTTGAGCATTTCTGGGTTCGCATTTGAAATTGACAGTTTGCACCCCGTATTAGTGACGACTACTCCATTCATTGGTTGTTTTGTTTATCCCGCCTTCTCGTTATGTATTTCTTCCGCATCAAGGGACTGGCGGAAACCTTCAAAGTAGATATTTTGGCTATGATTCTGGTGACTTAAGTATTTGTATTACTCAAATTATACCACCCATATATATTTTGCACAATACTGAGATGAAAGCATGAACTGTTGTATTTCAGGAGGTGATGTTTTTGCCAAACTAGCTAGCTCGTAGTGTAGTAAAGAGATGAATCAACTAGTTAGCTGTTGCTAATTTAATAGGCTATGTTACGTTATTTGTGTGGTCGGATTATAACAAATACACAATAATTCAGATACATCCAGTCAGTCTAACTTGATTGCTATGCATCGTTGTTTTCTCCTACCGGTAAAGGTATGGCCTATCTAGCAGAGGACAGACTGACACCTCCTGACTGGACAGACAGTCTGTCTTTTAACAGGAAATGAGTACTCTCTCACTACCTTGCTGGACCGCATCCGAAGTAAAAAACACAGAAAAGCACCTATTTTGAAAACACGAGTACTCCCGAAGATACTTTCACAATTTTAAGAATTATTTTGATGCAGGGAATCACGTCTCACCTCATCCAGTTGTGAATAGTCTTTGCTTCAGTACAACCCTGCTTCTCTCAAACGTGACTTCAAAGTATGTATACTCATCCTGATGTTGATTGGTTGACAATATAATAATAATAATATATAATAATAATAACTATCACGTTCTATGTATGTATGCCTTGCATCAAAATAATTAATAAAAATTGCAAAAGTATCTTCGGGAGTATTCATGTTAGGAGCTTTTCTGTGTTTCTCACCTCTCCTTCCTGTTAAAAGACAGACAGTCCGTCTGCCCAATCAAGAGGGTCCGTCCTCTGCTCGATAGGCCCTACCTTATTCAGTAGAAGTTAATGCCGTTGTGGTTTATGATTTGTTGAAGTGTTTTCATATTTGCTGTTGTGTTTTTCTATTTGCCATTTTGTTTTCCTATTTGCTGTCGCGTTTTCCTATTTCCCGTTTGTTTTCCTATTTGCCGTTGTGTTTTATGACTTGTTGAAAGGTTTTCCTATTTGACATTGTGTTTTATGATTTGCTGTTGCGTTTTTCTATTTGCTGTTGTGATTTGCACTTCAGGGCCTTGGTACCTATGCCCTACCCTACTGTATTGTAAATAGCATGACAATAAAGCATATTAGAAAACATGAGTTTGAAAACGACAAATATATTAAGCTACAGTTATTTGGGGGTCTCATTTTGGTGCTTTTTAAAACAGTCACTAGCTAAATAGCAAGTAGACTACGAGCTAGCTACATGTAAGGTGGCTCAGACAGAACGGCCGATTAAAAAGGACACACTCCTATTGTAAATTTAGCGAACATACCATTGCCTATAGTTAACATAAAAAAGTTGGGCTGCCGGAGTAACATTTAAGTGGAAATGGCCTGTTGGTAGAATCATTGTCGTTTTGGCTGAAAATGTAATCAACCCTGGTGGACTGCCTGTTTGGGATCTATTAAGTATCGAGGATCGAATCAGTATCATTTCAGTTTCAAGTATCGTTTCCGTATCGAGTATTGTGATACTAAACTTGGTATAGGTATCAAAGTAAACATTTTGGTATCATGACTCTATTGTAATCTACTCTCGATGTCTACTATTGTAAACTACTCACAAAACAATGTATTAATGTGGTGCTTAAGCTCAGCGTAGCTGTAAATTATGTTCTGTGTACTTATGTTATGTTATGCCAGGTGCTTGCGTTGTCTTGTCTTAGGAATTTCAGTGCCCAGTCTGACCTTGTGTTGTTCTGTGTACCTGACAAATAAAAGACTTGAACTTGAACTAGATACATAATGAAGTATATGCAAGGTATAGACTCTGCATCAAACTTCAACACACCGGCAAAAGTATATGCGACTAGCTATATTTCTTACTTAAATTGGCATGAAGTGATTTATATTGTGTGTTTGATTAGACTACACAAAACAAACTATTGTTAGTTTACCACTAGACCCTTCCAGTTCAGACAAGGCCGGATTTCCATTGTTCCAATTGTTACATTTGTTATCCAACTCTAATACTAAAACAATAACATATCCAGTAGTGTTTATTATATGGTAACCCTTCCTTTTACAGTCCCTTAGGTACCAAGGTGGTAAATACCTAGATAATTTGAAGTATTTTCCCATTAACTGAATACTAACGTGCTGGTCATTACTGGGTATGTTTTCTGTATTATTGGGTATTACCGATTGGTACCAAGGTGGTAAATACAGCGATAATTTGAAGTATTTACCCATTAACTATTTACTAACGTGCTGGTTATTACTGGGTCATTTTCACTGGTCCTAATTAGGTAAAGACAGAAGACAAAACTTAGTATTTACCTGGAAACGTATAAATATTACTATTTAAATACCGCTGGTAGTAAGTTGGTATCTACAGGAGATATATATGGTAAATTATAATGTGTTATTGGGTAAATACCACTGCTACTAAGTAGGTAAAGACGGCCAAGCTCCAGCAGAATTACAAAAAAAATACTCTACTATTACCCTGCAGTTACCTAAGGTTAATGTCGGTAACAGTCCACGTCTAATGAGAATATAAGATAGTACTTTCCAATAAAATACCTTTTCAGATACATTTATCGATGATGGCCTCATTTACTTGGCTGGTATACCTACCTCCGCGGGAAGAGTTTCCTCTACTATCATGGTAAATCTTCTTGGTTACTGGGTACGTTCCTGCGCATGTTTGGACTATTTACTCAGTAAGTAATCTGAAACTGGACTGTAAAAGGAAGCCGTGTTTGTTACCATGGGGTTACCGGGCTCTTATCGTATTCTTTGTAAGCGAATACCACTTTGTCAATTTTACCCTTCGTATGAACTTGTAATATAAGTTCCAAGGCAATACCAGGTAAAACATGGCTATGTACTCAGTAAGTAATCTGAAACTGGACTGTAAAAGGAAGCTGTGTTTGTTTCCATGGTGTTACCAGGCTCTTAACATATCCTTTTCAACTGTTCATTCCCTTTTCATGCAATAAACACAAACTTGGATTATGTTTCAAAGGAAAACGTGACACTTCACTCTCTAAATTTTTACATTATTGACCAAACATGAACAAATACAAAGGTTAAATCTATACAAACCTCCATATAAAAACTCAAAATTCAGTAACTTCATATACCATAGAACACGTCAGTATTAGTTTGGCCCCTATGGTTTGTCTTTCTACAGCTCCAGTAACATAAAACATGGTATACAAATATGTAAGATTCTACCTATTTTATTTTAGAATACAGAATAATCAATAGCCACATTTATCTGAGTGTATCCTGTGTGGTAGCCAAGGATGCTGTGGTAGTTTTGGTTCTTTAGAAGTGGTTGCACACTGGGCATCGTTTTTTCCTTGCCAGCAGCCTCTCCCTTTGGAGCCTTCTTATTAAGCTTTTACCGCCTTGAGCCGTTCTCTGAAGTCATATTTTAGTAAATGTCATACTACTTAAACAGATGTTCAATGAGTTTAAGTTGTATTAGCACTCAGTAGCTTCGTTTTCTTAGCGAGAAAAACTGTGGACGCAGATATCACGCATCGTGAGATTAAAATGGCTAGCAAAGATAAAAAAGCTAATTTTGGCCTCAAAATGTGTTCTGGACCAATCATTGTTCTACTGGTAGGTAATGGACAATAATAGACCGATGGTTCATCCAATCACCTGCCAACTAATATATGGAAGTTCCGGGTTTTATTCTGAAAAGTTTGTCATCAATAAGTGGTTTCGACAGTTGGTTGGTTTTGTGAGCTTACTCCAGCAGCAGTCTTGCATTACTAGGTAAGTCACAAAATAACACAGCCTAATTACATCATTTATTTGTCAAGATAAAGTATAGAAATGCATATTACATGATTGTATTTTGATCTTGTGCTAAAAACATGTATTTTGAAAATAAAGTTAGGCTAATGTTAGCACCTTGCTAAACAGCTACCTCAGTCGACATTGCCTGGTTGCTCGTCCACGTTGCTAACATGTTTATTTTCTTTTTATGATCTGTCTTATACTAAATGACTGCCATCATTGGGGCAATTGTGATTTAACCTTTGTATTTGTTCATGTCATGCCATGGAAACAGTGCTCTAATTTAAAATAATGTTACAATTTACAGAGTGAAGTGTCATGTTTTTCTTAGTAACATAATCCAAGCTTGTGTTTATTGCATGGAAAAGGTAATAAAAGTTGAAAAGAATATGGTAAGAGACTGGTAACGCCATGGAAACAAACACGGCTTCCTTTAACAGTCCAGTTTCAGATTACTTACTGAGTACATAGCCATGTTTTACCGGGTATCGCCTTGGTACGGTGGCCCTGAAGTGCAAATCACCCCCCCAAAATGAGCACATCCCCCAAATGAAAACACTCCCCCCGAATACGAGTCAACTCCCCCCAAATCGGATGACTTGTTGACCTCCCCCCAATACAAAAACACGCTCCCCCAAATGGAAAACAACATTACATTAACTCAAAAACACATTACATTAACTCTGAACGGAAAGGGTAGGTACTAGGCCTACACTTTAGCGCTGATTGGATGCAGTAGACTAACTAACAAGAAATATGAAATTGATCGACAGAAGTACAAAATGCAATAGCCTGGCAGAGTTACGTGCACCAGAACATTTGTTTGGCTATCGAAGAATGTAGCAAATAGTAGGCTACTTAGGCAAAAGTATTTTGTGTTAAATGTAAAAATCGATAGCCAAACAACTATCCTGGTCCACGTTACTCTGTGATTGTGGCATTTCGTTCTTCTGTAGTGGACTATTAGTTTTTTCTTCTGAAAAGTCCTGCCTTCAACTGCGTTTTTAGCGTGCGCATAGGCTACTTATATTGTGAAACGTTAACAGCATATCTGAGATTATTTCATAAGAATGACCCTGATTAAAATAAAGAGTAGTGTCATGACTCTGAATTGTAAACATTAATGTTTCCTCTTTCCTTCCAACCAAAACGATCAAGTTCATGATAATGACAGAGTTACGTGAACTAGTTGTTTGGCTATGTTTAACACACTATGCTACATGCTTCGATACCCAAATAAATGTCCTGGTGCACGTAACTCTGTCAGGCTATTGCATCTTTTACTTCTGTCGCTCAATTTCTTAGCCTACTAGCATCCAATCAGCGCTAAAGTGTAGTACCTACCCTTTCCGCTCAGAGTTAATGTAATGTCGTTTTCCATTTAGGGGAGCGTGTTTTTGTATTGGGGGGAAGTGAACAAGTCATCTGATTTGGGAAGAGTTGACTCGTATTCGGAGGGAGCGTTTTCATTTGGGGGATGTACTCATATTAGGGGGTGTGATTTGCACTTCAGGGCCACCGTACCTTGGAACGTACAGTACAAGTTCATACTAAGGGTAACATTGAAAAAGTGGTATTTGCTTACAAAGAATACGGTAAGAGCCCGGTAACACCATGGTAACAAACACTGCTTCCTTTTACAGTCCAGTTTCAGATTACTTACTGAGTACATAGCCATGTTTTACCTTGTATTGCCTTGGAACGTATTAGTACAAGTTCATACGAAGGGTAACATTGACAAAGTGGTATACGCTCACAAAGAATATGGTAAGAACCTGGTATCACCATGGTAATAAACACGGCTTCCTTTTACAGTCCAGTTTCAGATTACTTACTGAGTAAATAGTCCAAACATGCGCAGTAACATACCCAGCATCCAAGAAGATTTACCATGATAGTAGAGGAAAACTCTTCCCGCGGAGGTAGGTATACCAGCCAAGTAAATGAGGCCATCATCGATAAATGTATCTGAAAAGGTATTTTATTGGAAAGTACCATCTTATATTCTCATTAGACGTGGACTGTTACCGACATTAACCTTAGGTAACTGCAGGGTAATAGTAGAGTATTTTTTTAGTAATTCTGCTGGAGCTTGGCCGTCTTTACCTACTTAGTAGCAGTGGTATTTACCCAATAACACATTATAATTTACCATATATATCTCCTGTAGATACCAACTTACTACCAGCGGTATTTAAATAGTAATATTTATACGTTTCCGGGTAAATACTAAGTTTTGTCTTCTGTCTTTACCTAATTAGGACCAGTGAAAATGACCCAGTAATAACCAGCACGTTAGTAAATAGTTAATGGGTAAATACTTCAAATTATCGCTGTATTTACCACCTTGGTACCAATCGGTAATACCCAATAAAACACAAAACATACCCTTTACTTTCTATGTAAATACCTAGTACTTATGGGTTAAAGGAAGGGTTACCGTCCATTTACTTCAATAGATCATTGTGTAAATATTTTTAAACTATGTAATTTGTTCCCTCATTTTATCTGATATGCTCTCCTCTTACAACAAATGAATTCCTTGAGAATACTGATTATGACATATTACCCATAAGGTTTCCTTGGTTCCTAAACCAAATATGAAGGTGATGCCCCGATACCTCAATACTTGATTATATATGAAGTATATTTATTCTGAAGTAGGCTCCTACATTGAAACACTACCCTTTGCACTACTCTTTCATTCGTTGTACTGTGCTGTGCTGTTCAATAACAGTAAAGTTGAATCTAATCCCCCCTAAAATGACCACAAGCCGCTACATAGCAATTTGAAAAGGTCTCAGATGTATCATATGATTGACTCAACAATATATTGTTTCAATGTTGCAAAACACTAAACTTACCTTCCACAATGGAACTAAGAAATATGTCTGTTGCCTGCTGAATACTGCTATAATGTAAAAAACTGATTGCATCTTTCAAGTCTTTCTTGTTAGGGTTTTTATTGTTTTTGTTAGTATTCTTATTATTATATTTCTCCGCTAAATGGCCCAATAGCTCAAAAAGTCCTGGACCCGATTTTTTCCAATTCGGCCCAATGATTCAACAGGTCACTCATTACTCCCAGACGGCTAGTGGCCCATGTACGCCCATAGATGGCGCTATAAAACACGCCCAAAGTCTACGTGACTTCCCCAGCGCCCCATTACTCCAAAATGCCTGAAAATTTGTATACATGCCTTATTTCTCATGGGGAACAAAAAAGCCTCAAGGACCCATAAGGTCCGCCATGATAGATTTTGCTGTACAGTCCAAATTTGGTACAACCTTCAAAACCCTTCTACTCATAAACCATAGACCCAATCGACTTGAAATTAGTTACAGATGTGTAGAATACATGTCTTTACATAGGGTGACATGGAATAAGAAATGCAATACAAAATGGCTGAAAGAAGTGTATTTATGTAAATGTCCACATTGCCTCAATATCTTTGTGTTAATAAATCAAATATAATTTTGACTGATTGTTTTTCAAACCTAATAGGGTTCAAGACGACAACAATTTCACCTTGGTATGTCAATATATGATTGAATTCAATTGAATTGCTCCACAGTGCGCGCGCTCCAAATTCTCACAGACTCATCCTGCCCCTTGACACTAGGGTGATCACCTGTTCCGCTTTGCGTTGTGTCGCACAGCATTTTCAACCCTTGTTCCGCACGTCGCATATTGAAAATGCTGTGCTATACAGCGCAAAGAGCAACAGGTGGTCAACCTACTGACACGCGCAAGCTTGGCGAGACGCACACACATCCTTTCTGGAAATGGTGTGCTGACCAAGCCCCGCCCTCACCCTCATTTCGCTTCCGCTCGCCGTTACGAATATAAAAAATTTTTGGGCGGCCATTGTTGTTTTCAACTGGAATCACCTGAAAGCCGTGTTGGAGGCAGCCACGTTCGGTAAGTCCTATTTTTACACATTTTAAGCTAGAATCAATGATTGGGTTTGTGAAAGTACACTACTCTTGAATGATGGTGAAGGTTTGAGCACTTTGAGACCTTTAAATTGTGCGTTTGAAGTGACGGAAAACCGAACTTGAAAAGTAGCTAGCTTTTTCCCTCTGTGTAATTAGTGAATCATGTAGGTTAGCATCTCGGCGAATTCATCAAAAAGCTAGAGGAGGGCAGCTTTTAGGAGAACAAGCAATTCCCCACAGACCTGTTGGCTCAGAATTTTGATTTGGGTCGAGAAAGTCTTTGTAATAATTAGTGCTGTCAAACGATTAAAATATTTAATCGCGATTAATCGCATTAATGTCATAGTTAACTCGCGATTAATCACAATTAATCGCACATTTTTATCTATTCTAAATGTCCCTGATTTCTTTTTGTCCCAATCTTTTTTCAAATTTTAATGCTCTTATCAACATAGAAAAGTGGTTCGGATTGCTTTGTGCAAATATTTTTTTTATTGAAAACAACATTGCAATCGCCTGGCTTTGACGAGAGGGCAGAGAATTCGCATCAGCTGTGTGCTTGGCCATCAAGTGGTATTTCAGACTGGACGTGCTGCGATGATAGCTCAGTTTACAACGACAAAACACACAGATCACTGGTCTTGTCCATAGAACCATTTGGCAACTTTTTAAAAGCAAACTTTCCATTCAGAATCTTATTGGCATCCATTTCGGCATCTCGCGCTCGTCATCCACTCAAAACGTAACGTTAGCCTACTACCAGAGAATGTCTAATATCCGTAAACGGGCTCTGCTACTACTCTTTAGCCAGCTCGCAAGCCAAACAAGTGTTTGGCGTGCCTGTTGTTTTGTTTCCGGTATAGCTAGATCCGGTGTGGTGTTGTAGTTTTTCTAACATCGGTAGTTGTTGCAACAGCATGTGAATAAAACTACAAAGTTTGCTAGGCCAAAAAGAGCGTTAATCGCGCGATAAAATAATTGACGCCGTTAATTTGGGTTTGCGTTAACGCCGTTAATAACGCGTTAAACTGACAGCACTGGTAATAATCCTATGCGCCAGGAAACCGCATAGGCTTAGGCGGCAGCCATGTTTTGGTCGCGTCATGTTCATAAGTTCACCATTTCATAGTTCGGTCAACACCAAAAATGTCAAGGAGGGCAGCCTTTAGGAGATGTGGGAATTGTGCTTTTAGCCAGATGCTCCGATTATTTTTGTGATTTGTGGAAAACTTGCAAGTGGAGTGAGACTGCGTCCCGGGGGTACATTGTTTTGACTTAGCCTCAGTGACAGACTCGGCTCGCTCACTCACTGGCAGTGTGTAAACAAGATTGTAGTTCACTCAATTTTACTCCTAAAACGTCAGGGATGGCTGCTTTTTGTAGACAAGAGTCTGCTGAAGATAGCCAGTATATAGGATCTTTCAAAACAAGCCTATTTCATTTGTCATTTTCCTGAGAAAGCGACCTACGTTAGCCAGGCTAGTTTCACTCGGTCAGCGTATTTAAAGGTCTCTGACAGTCAGAATCACTGTTTACAGACAAAGGGCGAGTTGGTCTTTGGTCAGATGTGTATATTGAGCAGTTTAGAGCTAAATACTCTTGCCAGAGCCTGGAATCGAGCCAAATGTTTGGAGTGACTTTGCATGGCCGGGTCTTCATCAGTTCAACACATTTGGATTTAAGTTCAAGTAATGCCATTGCATTTCACAGTCGAAACTGTAGTTTATGTCAAGTGTAGATGTAAAAAGCTTCATTTTTCACAACTGACATGGATCCTTTCTTCACTTTTACAGTTCTGGAGGGTCATGCAGAGGCCTGCTCAACAAAAAATACGGAGTGTAACAGAGGATGCCCCGCAACCTTCACCCCCACCAGTTTGCCTACAGAGCGAACAGATCCACAGGAGACGCAGTGGTGGCAGCACTCCATACCGCTCTGTCACACCTGGAGCAGCAGGGGAGCTATGTGCGAATGCTCTGTGGATTACAGCTCTGCATTCAACACCATCCTCCCACACAAGCCAGTGATTAAGCTGGGGGACCTCGGGCTCCCTTATACAACACGTGCAGGTGGATCAGCGGCTTCCTCTCTGGCCGCAGACAGTAAGAGTGGGCCATCACACATCCACAGCCCTTAGCCTCAGCACTGGCTCCCCCCGGGGCTGTGTGCTCAGTCCCCTGCTCTACTTCCTCTACACACACGACTGCACCCCTGTACATCACAGTAACACCATTGTATTTGCAGATGACACCACAGTGGCGGGGTTTATCTCTGGGGGGGATGAGCCCACCTACAGAGAAGAAGTGGAGCGGCTGTCGAATTGGAGCACGGCCAACAACCTTCTCCTTAACACTGCAAAGACAAAATACTGTAACTCATAATAGACTACAGGAGAAAGAAGACTGAGATCACACCATTGACCATCAGCCGGATCAGTGTGGAGAGGGTGGCAGACTTTCGCGTCCTGGGGGTCCACATACAGGACAGCCTACAGTGCCGCCGCTCCCATAACGTGCACTACGCCCTGTGCGTAGGGCACCAAGTCCTGAGGGGGCACCAAAAAATTGCCAACTGAAAAATCATCATAGTTATTATAATTATAATACCGATATTATTTCAGTAGGTCTATATAAATATTACGCACCTTTTAGGCATGTATATCACAAAACAGGCAAAACAAGAGATATATTTAATTGCTCAAAAAACGTTACGATGTTGCCTCCCCCCCCACAAAAAAACAAATATACACACAACTTTGCGAAGCTCGCCGTGGGTGCCCTTTCCTATCTCAGTGGCCTGACGAACTTTGACAGTAGGCTAGGTAAACTTTTCGAAAATTGCCTCAAAAAGACAGGGTCAGGGGCAGAAAAAGAAATAAACTGCGAGATGATGCCCGTGCATCACTTTCAGGTAAGTCCATGTTTAATTATTGTTAAATTCGGGAAATGTGCTGTTAACTTAGCCTATGCATACACCTCGAACTAGCTGACGTTATTGCTAATTTTAGCACACTCAAATATGTTAGGTGCAAACTAAATTTAGATTTTACTGTTAAACATCTATGCATTTGAAATAACTGACGCCAGCTAGATGTTACTTTACTGTACATTCTATGATGCTTTTATATTTGATTGATCAAATAGTTTTTAAATGAGTAATAAAGGTGGAGAGCTCCTCCCCCTGGGGGGGTAGGGGGGGCATCATAATGGCTAGCGGCGGGACTGACAGCCTATCCTGGAGTGTGGACACCTCTGAGCTGCTGAAAAAGGCCCAGCAGACTGTCCTTCCTGAGAATACTCAGGAATTGAGGAGTAACATCACACAAAGACTGCTGGTGTTCTTTTACCGAGCCTCCATTGAAAGTATACTCACATACTGCATAGGCATTTGGTATACCAGCTGTACAGTGGCTCAGAGGAAAATGCTCCAGAGGGTCATCAACACCGCTCAAAAGATTGTTGGCTGCCCTCTCCCCTCACTGGGAGACCTACACAGATCCCGTTGTCTCAAAAGAGCCCAGAACAACATAAAACACACTTCACATCCTGGGCACTCCCTGTTTGAAATGTTTCCGTCAGGCAGACGGTACAGATCAATCAAGGTAAGGACAAACTGACTCAAACAGTTTTTATCCAACTGCAATAACCACTGTCAATGTTGCCAAAAAATAATGTGCACAATGTCATGTTATGTTTTATGTGATGACTGTGGATGTATGACATGGGTGTGTTGTTTATGGTACTGTCTCAGGTATATTTATTCTGATTTATTAGTTATTGTTGTTTATTTTAGTAATTTTAGTACTTTAGTAATTTTATCAATTTTTAGGCCAATGAATGTTGCACTGACTGGAAGCACTTTAATTTCGTTGTACCTGTGACAGTGACAAAGATCTATCTATCAGGATGCAACAGAGGATGCTGTGAGCAAGACAGACCCCTTGCTGGACTACCCCTCTCTAGCTGGACAGCTTCTCTTCAGCCCTGACCCCAGGATGGCTTCATCCAGCTGGCCTGCTCTGCCTGCCTGCAGGCTCTGCTTGCCACTGCCTACCAGCCCTCCAGGGACAGTACAATACAAAATGGCTGAAAGGGGTGTATTTATGTAAATGTCGACATTGCCTCAAATGTTTGTGATACTGATTATTTATTTAGTTGAACAGGTGTCCAGGTACACCACAGTATGACTAGCTGTATAATCAAAATAGTAACGGTAATGTTTCATTCTGAGGGTATTCCTACACAATAGCTAAATCTGGCTCTTTTTTCATTTAACTGGCAAGTTTTCCTTTTACATGGTAGTTGCTATGGCTCAGGGGTATTGACAATTGCGGTGGACATTTGAGAATGAATACACCCAAAGCTGCTAGAATGTAGTAAGTACTTATTGAATAGAGCTTTTTGCAGAAAGGACCTGACACACACAGCGTACATTGGGTAGTCTGTCGGCATCTGATGAAACATTCTCCAGAGACAGGCTTTTTATACATGGAGATATAGCTGTAGGCACCTGCACACATCAGTGTCTTGCTCATATTATTAGCACAAAGTATCAAAACACAAGGCTACAGTTTTCTCAGAAACTTTCTCAAAAGTCACTAAATTATATATATTCACTACAACAGCTTGATTGATGGAAAGATTAACATTTCGTGTTTAGAACAGACAATAAGTATTTTCAAAGGTATGCAATTTATTTAAATGTTATATAAACTATAAAAGTCATGATTTGCTTGCTCTATAGAAAGTCAACACAATTGATCGTTGGTTTCACTTGTTGCTTGTCTACCCTTTTGGTTTGCCATTTACTATGTAGTCTACTGTTGGTATTATAGGCTTGTGTGCTGTCAGTTATGTGTTCACTGCCTTTTTTCTTACTGTGCTGCCACATGCCAAAGAAAAATGTAATGTATGCATTTGATGAATAATAAAGTTTTGTTGTTTTACTATGTCTGGCCATTAAATCCATAGACATAATAAAGAATGTCTATGATTAAATCATTAAGTGACCTAAAAACAGGTGTGAAGCCTGGTCATTTCCGGTTATTTTCTGCCACGAGGTACGAAGGCAAACAAGCATCTAAGAGAAGCAACTACTAAATCAAAGTAAGTCATCACAAATTATACATTCAACTTAAATATATTATATATATATAGTCAACAGTGAATGAGTTTGTTAGGCTACTAGCGTAAAGTTAAGTTTGGTAATAATTTCAGTAGACCCTAACCGTTGTTTGGCGAGAACGAGAACTGAACGTCTCTCCTCTCCAACCCCCCCACACATCCCTTGTGGTGTGGGGGGTCTGAGCTGTCAGGACCTGCCTGGTTGTCGGTCTACCAATGCTGGACCAGGTCGTCAACCGGAAACCAGTCTCCATGACGGCCAACAGCGAGTTTCCAGGTCCCACCCAACGTCTATAAAGCCGAACAATGGATTTTTGGTGTTTCAATACCCATTGACTATGTTTAGCTTGTGTTCTGCTCCTCTCTCTTACCAACCGTCTCTGGAAGAGGGGATCCCTCTCTGAATTGCTCCTCCCAAGGTTTCTTCCATTTTTTCTCCCGTTGGGAGTTTTTCCTTGTCTTCCTTGAGGGTTTAGGTTGGTTGATGGGCAGTTCTATGGGCGTATGTGAAGCCCTCTGTGACATGCTTGCGTGTAAAAAGGGCTATACAAATACATTTGATTTGATTTGTTAGGTTCAGTTTTTCATGTTTTTTCCGGAAGATGATACAATCTCAAAGTTTCATATGTTAAAGATATAATTGATAGAGGAACATAGTAGTACTATACAAATTTATTCGAAGGGTAGTGAGTTAGGTAGTCTGCATTAGTCATTAAACTGAGTAGGATACCTGTTTAGTAGGCTTTGGATACACATGTGCCATCGAAACCCAGAAACCACAGAGCCCCCCGATATAATAAACCCCAATTAACCCCATGATTGTAACTTATGTCATAGAGTTATATCCGTGATTCAGACTGTAGCCTGTTGCAACATTTCTTAAACGGTCTTAACAGCAGAGGTATTGTAGTCAAAAGGGAATAGGTCTTAATTGTTTCGTTAACTGGGCTTGCATGATTAAGTTAATGACTCGTGTATAGCGTTAACTAGCTTGTAGCCGTGGAGTGCATTTCATTAACACAGTGAATTAACTAGTTAGTACTGTTTAACCAACACGGTTGAATATAGTAGGTTTAGTTTGATTTGTTGCCAACGTGGGACAACTGCACAAGATTTCTCAGACATCACTCATGGTTCCCAACAGTTGGTGTGTAGCAGAGAGGATGGTAGGGTTGCCAACTTCCTCAACCCCAAATGTGGGACACTTTCTCTCTCTCTCCCCCCCCCCCCGCTAATGTATGCAAATGTTGTGCCTGATGTGATGCTAGTTAGGGACTTCCTTGGTTAATGCGAACGTCCGAATTTTTTTGCCTGATTTTCAACGAAAAAAAACGTTTTTGGAGCTTGAAACAAACAAACAAACATAGTCGTTTGTCCAATTGGTATAACGTTGTCTAGTGAAGGTAATTACGTTCACGTTTCTTAGCCTGGTTTTCCATCTTTTTATTGTCTCAAATTAGTTTTCGATCTGTCAGTGTCACTGTTGTGTGTAAGCGGCACTCAGGGCTACATACGTTCATTTGGAATTTTCCACCGGAGCTTTAGCTATCTGGCTAACGTTGCGTTCTCTCCTCCTGTGTTCAATGACTCAATTCATCAAGCTGTAGCTAACGTTAGCTAAGTATATGTCAACAGAGCTCCTGGGTAACTTAACTTAAATATACCAGAAAATATAAAAATGATTGAAACCATCATTCACCAAATTCAGTCAGGTAAATTGCCGAGGCCAGTAGGGCTTTCAGCTTCTGTTGGTCGTCTGCACTAGTGATGTAAGGCCCTTTGCGTTAATATTTCCATGCACTCGCGCTCCCTTCTGACGCGCGCACCTGTTCGCAGTTCACTGAATATGAATACCGGCCGGCGAGGCTGTGATTGGAAAACGGGACTGGAGCTGTCCCGGACAGGACAAATCAAAATCACCCATAAATCGGGATGTCCCGGACAAATCGGGAAGGCTGGCAACCCTAGAGGATAGAGAGACTGACTTGTAACCTTACGCTCATGAGTTCAAATCCCCATTCAGCCTATCGTTGTTGGCCAAAAATGAAATCGTTTTGCTTCTACATTGTACATTTTTATAATATTTTGCCATTTTGAGGAGGAACCCGCATCGCTGCTTGCAGGTATATTTAATACTTGTAATTCTTGAATACATTACATGGTAAGGACACCACATGCAATGAAGACTGAATTATTTCCTAGTCTCACATTACATTTAGTCATTTAGCAGACACTTTTCCAGAGCGACTTACAGCAAGTACAGGGACATTCTCCCTGAGGCAAGTAGGTTAAAGTGCCTTGCCCAAGGACACAATGGGCCTCATTCTCGAACATTTTCTTAAGTTTCTTCTGAATTGTTTCTTACGGGCTTCGGAAAAACAACGTAAGAAAAAGACATCTGCCAAATTCATGAACTCTTGAAAATGTGTTCCTACGCAGCAGAAGTCTTCTGAGCTGTGCTCCCCGGGAAGAGTTTTCTTAAGTTGAAAGCACGTCCTCGTGCTCCTGAATTTGCATACATACACGCCCCGGCAGCTCCTTATAGGGGCACGCAACAGCAGTGACGTGTGCAGTCAGAATCGACACAATTAGGAAATCAACAGGAACGCAAGTTATGTCCAAGCGAAAAGCAACCGGTGCAAAGGTGCATCGGTGCAACATGATACCAGTAAGATGAACAGCGGAATTGTTCTCCACTGGATCTAACAGTGTGCACACTAAGCAAGGTTAATTATTATAATTATTTAAATCCGAGGTTGTCTGTTATGGCAAGCCGTTTTATCATTTAACCAATGAATTCTTGATACCCAAAATTCGAATTCTTGATATCAAAAATACAATTCTAAGCTTTTTTAGTAAGTATGACAAGCCGTGTTAACATTTAACCAATGAATTGTTGATATACAGAATTTGAATTCTTGATATCCAAAATGCAATTCTTGATATTAAGAATTCATCGTTTAAATGATAAAACGGCTTGCCATAGTCTGTAGAGTTGATGTGAACACAATCACCAATGATTTCTCACAAATTCATTAACACTTCTAACACGGAGAGTTTTCTTAAATGCGATTCCCCTTGTGGTATTTTAAGGAATTGCATTTGAGACAACTCTGCCCGACTTGAGATTGCAATTTGTAGTTCGGAAAGTCTTCTCAAGTTCAGAACAAATCGCACGTGTGAGAACTTTCATGAATGCCAAATGTTTTCCTAAATCCAATTCAGAAGAAATTCCTTCTTAAATTCTTCTTAACTGCGTTCAAGAATGAGGCCCAATGTCATTTGGCACGGCCAGGAATTGAACCAACAACCTTCTGATTAATAGCCCGACTCCCTAACCGCTCAGCCATTTGACCTCAATCTTGAATCTTTTACTATAGTTAGTCTGGCTCCAAATAGTGCCTACTGCCATGTCTGCTTAAGGTAAGATAATGTAAACTCACCAAATACTTCTGAAGGATTCAAGAGTTCCAGTAGTCTTCCTCCTCTTTTAGTCTCATAGGTGGCAAAGCCACCGTCAGTGTTTCTCATACTCAGCAACTACAACAGAAAATGATTTACTTTAGATAGCATAGGGGGCCCAAATGCATTCCATTTCCAGGGACAGTGATGTGCAGTCCCTGATTTGATTATTTTGTGTTTCTTGTTTGCATGGTATCAGTTTGTTCATACTAGAACCAGACTACCAACGAGGTACATAAAATCCAGGGTGTGAAAATAAACTAAATCTCACAAAGTATGCTCATTCTGTTATTCAACTTATTCAGAGTGAAATGTTCAGTGAAATCAACACTCTAGAAGTGTTTGGCCTTCATTGTCACAGAGATGTGGGCTCAGTGTCACTCACCACATTCACAGCATCATAGAGTCGCTCCGAGGTGGCATCCTGACTTGTGATAGAAGGACAGAGCTCCTGAAGCAGCATCATTGACTTCAGCCCTTCTGCAGTACAGTCAGCTACAATCCAGCCACAGTCACGTGTACTAAAAGGGAACCCTCCCTAATACACACATCGACCAAGGACAAACATATAAGATGTAGCCTACATTGAAACAATCATTGAGTGACTCACGCATAAACACAAACCCTTTGTGTTTTTACATCTGCAGATGCTGAATTATTAAACCACATACACTTCAAATGATTATTAACAATGAAACTTGACCTTGTTCATCTGTCTGTAGTACTTCTGATATTGGGGAGGGTTGTCAGGTATCTGAAGACATTAGAAAACTGTCAGTTTCATCAGTTTCATGCAAAAACATATCATAGCCATTATGTGTTTCTGTGTGTATGATGTTTTAGAATGTGTCAACAAGTACAATAAATGTATTGACGATCATAACAGGCAATTAGTCAATGAAGCTTTCAGAGAACATAGAGGGTGCGGAAAAGGAGCCACAAAGGCACCGTGGTACCACTAATGGCAGGAATTCACTGACTGCAAAGCACAGAGAAGCACCCCACTGCTTAAATTGGGCATGAGGCAGTTTCCACTAGAAGCACATTTCTCAGTGCCTGTCACCATAGTGTTTCTGCTCCTCTGCACTTTTGTCATCACATTTAAAGCTGACACAGTAGCCTTCATAAACATGGCATAGGCTATACTTAGACAAGGCTGCTTGTTCCTACAACAGCCGTTGCAACAGCTTCCCAACATTTGTATTTTTGCTATTACGTCCATGCAGGGGGTGCTACAACTCCCTGTAGGCCTAGGCTACTTCTCAATGACTAACAGACTAACTTTGTGTCATCCATCATCCAGTATTCTCAGCCTGTTTGCAATGCAGGGGTTTGGTGTCTGAACTTTGTAATAGAATTTTAGGATGTTTGTACAATTAATGCGTTTCAAATGTGGTTCAATGATAAGAAACATGCTGGAAAAACTAATTATGTCTACTTTGGTGAAGTGGTTGATTACGTTACTGTTGATCATCTGTCCATCATCGTATAAAGCCCGCCCTGACAATTTGAACAGCTCCTGTTCGGACGTAGTTTTTCCCCAACCGAGGTTCTCCAGACCCAACTTCCCAACCAAAACATTTTTGTTGTGGGCGTGGCTAAGTTGGGCTGGCAGCCAGGCTAGTGATTCCTGGTAAACTGCGTATAAATTATTATTTTGGAAAGTGTCCCACAAGTCTATCAAATTTGTAAGCGGCTTGCACAAAAAAATCAACCAGATGCCGAAACAATCGCTGCAGAAAGCAAGCCAGGGGCAGAGCTTCGCAATGCTTCACAGCCTGTGGACAAGGTCCTATTGGTGGAAGTGGGTGCCGAAAGGAATATGGCTACGCTTCAAGTCGCTTCATGGGTTTTCGTGGCACTTCACAGCCAGTGGATTCCTGTCGTTAAGGCCAGGATCCACTACAGTGTTGTTTTTTTACTTAAATTTGCCTGCTTCGCTCCCCGCTAGTGGCTTCATGCAGGGACGGACTGGGGGGGAAAAGTGGCCCGGGAGTTATACTGTCAGATTGGCCCACTCAGTAAACGGTGCGCGGCCCACTCAAAACACAGCGCGTTGTCCACTCAATGGAAAAATAACCGTACACTTTAGGGATGGGAAGATTCACCGGTTCGCATCGGTGCATCGGCATAAATGCTCACGATGCGATGGCCCGGATCAAAAAAGTGTGCACCGGATACAATGTGGGATGAAATTGCGATGCATCGTTTCTAACATCTTTGCATCGGTATAATCCGATGTATTTATATAGAATTATGTGTATGCAAACACCTTTAGTATTTAGAAATTTGACCAATGATTTGTGACCAATAATTTTATATTTAGAAAGTTTGTTAAGCACGCTCTTATCTCCACTGCTGTCAGTGGCCGATTCTCGTGAGGTCTCTCCGCAAAGTTTTGTGTGAGTTGGATCCGTGTTCGGACGAGTGTCGGCGGAGGAAGAGTTACACGTTCCTACAAATTGCAATAAATCCAAGGTTTGGCTACATTTCGGATTGTAAAAGAAATATGGGTAATTTGACAAGACCCATGCAATTGGCAAGATATATCGTACTGCTATAAAGTACAAAGATAGAGGACAGCTAATTTAGGTAGGCCTAGTCACCTGAAGAGGCTACAGGGTAGGCTATTTGTGTGGAGACGTCTGCCCCTCGGATTCAGCTATGGCTACAGTCAGTGGCTAGCTCCAGCGGTACCCCTAGCAACAATAGGAAGCTATTCTCCGACAAAACAAATCTCTGTTGTGTACGACAAAGTAAGATGAGAGATAGCTGAGTCATTGATTAAAAATAAGTGGGACGTATGAGTAGGAAAAGTAGGACATTTGAGTTCAATTTAGTGTGTAGTGTTATGACAGTGTTTACAGCAGCTTGTGACTGATGTGCATCGAGATGTGTGTCGCATCGTCCTCAGTGATGGAGATGCACATCCCTAATACACTTAGCATTATTTTGGATGATTACAAAGAAATTACATCATACTGTATATGTTTAATTTCTCACTTTAAACTTCCGAAGTCCGTAAGAACACATTTCAGAAGACACGTCAGATTCTCCTGGTATCCCCGATGGCCAGTCCGCCCCTGGCTTCATGAGAATAATGGATGTGGAGGTGGGCCTGCCACATACTTCCTTCTTGTGCCAGCTGTGTTATGCTAGCTAGTTTTGTTTGCTCTGATATTGCTCATCAGCAAATGCATATTAATTACTAAACAGAGCTACAAATGTGTGCTGTGTGTTTTTCTTAAATAGGGAACAGGGAATGTGATGCGTTAATTATACAATCAAAGCAATACTCATCTAACTATAGATAGCTATGTAGGGGTGGAGACACATGAACATAGATGCTGATGGTTATGGAGATAACTCCAGTTCTATGAGTGTAGCAGAGCCCCATAGCTCTACTCCTAGTGATCAACGAGGACAAAGTCAACTAGGATACAAGCTTACGTGTATCCACCGCAGGTACCCTGTATAAGAGGGTGCCAGCCCGCTGCTCATTCTCCAAAAACTATTGAAAACAGCCAGGTTGAAATAAGGCGAGCTGGGCTAGCAACGCTATGGAGCTCTGCTCCATTCATAGAACTGGAGTTATCTCCATTACCATTATTCTACATCGTGGAGCTCTGTCCCATAGTGGAGCTCTGCACTTGGTGGTTTTGGCAGATTGAGCGAGGCCAGGTATACTCCTGACAAGAATGCCGCCGAGACACCATGGATTACAAAAATGACCATATCTACCGTGGCTCTCCAACCCTGCACCTGCTCGCAGAATGCGCACCACACACCAAACTGATTGCTTCTCCAGCGGCCTCTCAACTGATGAATCTGCAAATGAAAGTTCATCAACAGGTACCGCAAATCGTTTATTTCAGGGGGGGATATGGGGATACAGGCCTCAAAACAGAAGAGGAGACCGACACGGAGGGGTGGCAAGAAACACCGACTACGCAGGACGATGGGGGCGGGTTACAGAGGTATCCAATGTGGTAAACCTATCCAAAAGACCGCTTAGTGTGGAAGAGACTGACGTTCTTTCGAAGGGTCTTTCTTTTGTTCCATCGAGGCACACTGATCCCTTCATGACAAAGATTTAACGTTTCAAGTTTTTAGATCTATTAAATTTAGGTCTTTCTTTACAATAAGCCCCGTGCCCCTAGCTCAGCCTAGTGCAGCGACTGTTTCTAGGGATGATTCGGCTAAGAGACACTTCGGCCACAAAGTACTATTATGCCCCCAGTGTTTAATCCCTCGGTCCAGACCTTCTGCCGTCTGGTTGATCAGGATGTCACTAATCAATTGACAAGATATCTACATTTCTATCCAAACCTTTCTTTCAAAGAGCGCAAAGCTTTACATGCTCTTAATGAGGATGAGTCGATTGTGATAAAGCCTGCTGACAAGGGAGGCGCGCTAGTAATACCAGACAAAGCGACATATCGCAAATAAATTCTCAATCTACTTGGAAACCAGGAGTTCTACGCCCCCCTTTCGTGCAATCCAACTAGCCGTTTCTTCAATATGATCAAACAAATTCTGAAGTGGCAGATCAGACAATTATATCACAAAAAATTTGACTTTTTACTACAAGCACATCCCGTACAACCATATCGTTTATACAAAAAAAAAAAAAGAATAAATACATAAGAAATAAGAAGGCACCATTCCCGGGCGTCCAATTGTGGACGGCTGTCAATCTCTAACTGAAGCCATCTCTCAATATGTAGACTGGTATATAAAGCCAATCGTCTGAACATTGCCTTCATACTTTAGAGACACCTGATTTTCTGAGTAAATTGATGAATGTCCATGTATCTGACAATTACCTCTTATGCACTATGGATGTAACCAGCCTGTATACCAACATCGCCCCCGACCTAGGCTTGTCTGCCTTAGAACATTATTTAAAATCTTGTGATGTTAATGAGCGTCCAGCGACTTTCCTATGGGACTTGGCACACTGTGTGCTGACCATGAACTATTTCAAATTTTAAAATAACTTCTACCACCAGGTGAAGGGCACAGCAATGGGTTCTCCATTTGCCCTTAACTACGCAAACCTGTTCATGGGCAAGTTTGAGATGGACTTATTCCTCTGAAAATGTCTTTAACCACCGTCTAAAATGTTGGTTCCAATATATTGATGATGTCTTCTTTATCTTTAGTGGTACAGTGGAACAACTTAACCAATTTCATGAATTCCTGAACTCTAGACTTAACTCCATACGATTTACATTGGAATTTGACGTCCTTTATATCATTTCTTGATGTTCTGGTCTCTAGATCCACGGGGCAGGTCTTACAGATGTCAGTGTTTCGCAAACCCACAAACAGAACTCAAAAACACACTCAAAAAGATACCACCCTCCCTCTATGGAAAATAGCCTCCCATATAGTCAATTTTTACGTATGAGGAGAATTTGCAGCACTGAAGTAGAACTCGAAGGTCAGGCCAACATTTTGTATGACCGTTTCTTTTCCAAAGGCTATGATAAGATCAATCTGGATGCATGGTTGAATAAGGTACGCATCATAGAGCGAGATTCACTTTTCAAAAAGAAAGAAACTACTTCAGAAAAACGAATTGTCTTGTCTACAACTTTTTCATCCCTGTCGTCCGAGGTCAAGTTTATAGTCAAAAAACATTGGCATATTCTATCTAGCGACTCACAGATCGGTCAATCGTTCAAAGATCCTCCACTTTTTGCTTATAAAAGATTCCAAACTTGAGAGATACGCTGGTGAGAGCAGATTCGCATGCTCCGCCAATTGGTTTACAAATCTTGATCCTGGCAATCTCCCCTGCAGGGGTTGCGTTAATTGTAATGCAATGATCAAGGGTAATTCCTTCCTACACCAGCGGACTGGCAAATCATTCCCTGTGAGGGGGAGAATCACTTGCTGCACGACTTTTGTCATGTACCTATTGAAATGCCCATGCGGATTTTGTTATGTTGGAAAAACAAAAAGAGAATTGAGAGTAAGAATAAATCAACACAAAAGAAATATACATAATCACAACATTAAATTATCTGTAGCAAGACATTTGAATGAATCTGGGCACGACGTCTGCACCTTGAAATTTCAAGGCATGGAGGCAGTGAAAGCTCTTAAATGGGGCGGTGACAGAGAGGGCTATCTCCTTCAGCGGGAGGCCTACTGGATTTTTATGCTTCAAACAGTACACCCTAATGGTTTGAATGAAGAGCTAGTTTTGAACTGTTTTTTTATGATCTCTCTGTGTAAAGATATGTATATATTCACTGGGTTATGCACATGAGTAATGTGGAGCATATTGCTTATTGTTGTATTAGGATACAACAGGAGAGGTGGCTGAAGGGGCTGTTGCATTACCGCCTCAATCATTCGGTTTGCATTTTTGTTTAGCCTACTTGATTTGTCAACTTATTTAGTATAGTCTAAAGTACTGTGCCTTGTGTGCAAATATGTTGTGAATCTGCGCACCTGTTGTTGTCATGTGATTCACTTGCAACCCTTGACCCTTAACCCCTCTATGATAAAAAGCATCCATTCTGGTGTTCAAGCTACACACTGACGTTGGCTTGAGCCGAAACGCGGCTGTTTGTTTGTTAATAAACTGGTCTAAAGAAGCAACGAGACAACATTTTACATTTAGTCATTTAGCAGATGCTCTTATCCAGAGTGACTTACAGTAAGTACAGGGACATTCCCCCCGAGGCAAGTAGGGTGAAGTGCCTTGCCCAAGGACACAACGTCATTTTTGGCGCAGCCGGGAATCGAACTGGCGACCTTCAGATTACTAACCGCTCAGCCAACTGACTCCCTGAGACATATTTTTTCGGAAGCTTTCCTTCTAGTGCCGTCTACAGCTAGTCTAGCTAGAGTCATTTGCTAATTAAGGTATGTTGATGTGTTTAGAAACAGCATTCTACCTATGCTAGATACAGGAGACGTTAGCATTGCTGACTGTTAGTGACAAAATCACAACATGAGCATACGGTTGGAACCGCACTCTTTTCAGCAACAGCGGCTTAGCAAATCCTTCTTTAAATTGTCAGAGGTTTTCATTAGGGTTCCTCCGGTAGGAGGGAACCTATTGTTTTTGTTAGTATTCCTATTATTATTATTATTATATTTCTCCGCTAAATGACCCAACAGCTCAAAGTCCTGGACCCGATTTTTTCCAATTTGGCCCAATGATACAACAGGTCACTCATTACTCCCAGACGGCTAGTGGCCCATGTGCGCCCATAGGTGGCACTATAAAACACGCCCAAAGTCTACGTTATTTCCCCAGCGCCCCGTTACTCCAAAATGCCTGAAAATTGGTATACATGCCTTATTACCATGGGGAACAAAAAAGCCTCAAGGACCCATAAGGTCCGCCATGATAGATTTTGCTGTACTGTCCAAATTTGGTACAACCTTCAAAACCCTTTTTACTCAAACCATAGACCCAATCGACTTGAAATGTGTTCCAGATGTGTAGAATACATGTCTTTATATAGACATGGAATAAGAAATGCAATACAAAATGGATGAAAGTGTATTTATGTAAATGTACACATTGCCTCAATATCTTTGTCAATGAATCAAATATCATTTTGACTGATGGTTTTCAAACCTTATTGGGTTCAAGATGACATCACTCTGAATTACAATCAACAATTTCACCTTGGTATGTCACAATATGATTGAATTTGAGTAGTTTAAACTTTGGCTGAATCTAACAACTCTTACCACAGAAGAAACGGCTTACTTTTGTATACAGTAACGGAACATGACAATATTCAACACTGAGAATAGCTCAATGGACTGGGACAGTGACCGGCAAAGTATAAGGTTGTAGGTTTGAATCCAGCAGCAGTCTTTTAGCCTGTCTTAAATTTGAATATCTGTTTAGTTAAACAGGATGACATCATTATGAAATACCATGCGCAATTCCACTTTTGGAATGTCAACCGTTTCTTAACCTTTGTCCCAAAGCTGACCAAAGCTAATACTCTGCCCTTTCTACTCATACTTTTTCAACAGTTGGTGTGTAGCAGAGAGGATGGAGAGGCTGCCTAGTAACCTTATGCACATGATTTCAAATCCCCATTCAGCCTATTGTAGTTGGCCCTACATGAAGTAGTTTTGCTCTCTTGTTGTCCAACGCTTGACCTTATACAATGAACATTTTTATAATATTTTGCCATTTTGCGGAGGAACCCGCATCGCTGCTTGCAGCTATATTTCAAAACTGTCTTTGGTGAAATGGTTCAAGCAAATGAATAAATGAGTGTCGAACTTCACAGGGATCTTCTAATAGACAAACATCAGCCAGCCATGCCCGTCAAGTGTTTGGTTCCATGGGAAGACTTTGACTGTCAGCATTCCCTGTACAGCCTGGAACACTGCATTTACGACTGCGGCCCATTTTCAATATCCTTAGAAAAACGTTCTTCTTTCAATTCCCGTGGAAGTAGGCTACACAGAGCAGCGCACAGATAAACTAGTGTCTGCGATCTACGCGACCTCCATTTATATTCCTGGGCCAGAACACCGGTGGGCTGGTCTGTAGGTAAATGTTGGGGTGTGACAATGAGCCAAAAAAGGTGGAGCCCCGTTGGGATGTCACAGCGGTGGATTTTTTAGAAACCTATTGTTTCACAGCAGCAGTAAAAAATTGTGAGATTTGCATAGTAAAGAGGCGTCATGGACTTTGATGTTCACTGTATGTCTATTTTACACACCAAACTGTCATTTTTGACAAGGTAAAATCGGTTTTGCAATCAATCGCCCCTTTAACTCTGTAGCTTTTCAGCTTGCCGCGGGCATTCTGGGTAATGGGAGCGCTGCCGATACACAACTTTCTATTCAAATTTCCTTCGACCTACTCTGGTGTCTTTACATTTATTCATTTAGCAGACGCTTTTATCAAAAGTGACTTCCAAGAGAGGCTTTTGTAGACTTTGATATTGACTGGTGCATGCTGGGATTGCATGACGTCAACTACCCAAGCTCAGTTCACAATTCAAGGTTCCTATTCTAAACCAAAAATGGTTACGTTATTTGTCCGTGGGATGAAAGTAAATATCAGCAAAATAACCGTTAAAATAGCTAGTTTTGATAAAGTGAAGTTGTGTATTTTAACCAAGCCCCCACCCCTCGCCCCTCGGCTTGAAGCAACGGTTAGGTTTCCGACTCTTCCGGTCGTTTCTATTCTATTAACTCCAGTCAACATTTACAAAACTATCTCCCCCAATAATTTTTGTTCAATTCTCGAACCTGGCTCATACTACTAGCTTTTTCATAGAATAATTTTTCCCGATTTTGGCTAAGTTTGAAACCAATCCGAAATGGGTAAACTAGCACCCCAATTTATTTGCTTAAGTCAACAAAAGTTTCCTGCAAATGTGCTCGCGGATGCTAACTGGGCACGAGCACAAAAGTTCACACTGGCCGATAGCCGATTTACATGGAGCTGAATGAGCCATAGACTTATATTGAATGAGCACAGGGAGAACTGGCTTGAGTTGCTTGCCCTGTTGTAGCAAGTTTAGCAAATGGTTGTCACACATACATGAAATATTGTTAATATAGTTTATTCCCGTTATTTTAAAACATATTTGATTTTTCGTAAAAAGGTTCAGGAAAATATATTATATTAAGCGCGAGCATAGATTGTTGACGTCTATCTGGAGCAAAGACGAAGATTAATACTTTAACCAGTAACCACAATAGGAAATTATATTATTAGTCTTGCCTTCAGAAGCTTTTGTTAAACACACCCATTATTCTTTTTTTTATTGTGTCATCAAGCCAGACAGCTTTTGGGGGACAATGAATTAAGGTCCTCAGTGACTCTACATCTGATGGAAACGTCTTGTAGCCTATATGGTTCTGCGAATATTCCCCTTTCAAAGGCAAATGTTCAATAAAGTATATTTTAGACACAGTTCTCAAGCTTTTATTTATTACATTATTACCAAGTCTTGTTAGATCACGTTATATCTATTACTAGGCGTTTGGTTTTATAGGATGAACATATAAAACACAGGCCATATTTCTACACTGATGTTAAATTGAAGGCAGTGTGAATTTCGTGGCATTTCGTTTGAATATAAAGTTGACAGTAAGCTATGGTAAGTCTGCATTATGGAAGATTTTGGTTACCAAAATGACTTAAGCTTTCTTTGCCTGGCGAGAACAACGACGAAGCTGTTCATGTTAACAGTTTATTTCATCCGATACAATGCTTTGGAAATCATACTCGTATCACGAAGAAAAAAAGCAACACGTGATGAGTTCCATCTAGAATAGCCCTATAGCCTATTTCAAAAAAACAAGTGGAATACTATACAGAGACAGAATACATTTCCGTTAAGTTTGCATCATGTGTCTGATTCTTATCGGACTTGTACCCCATGCTGCCCATAGATTCGGCAACTGCAATGCCTTAGCTCACACGCTCGTAACCATATAAATCTATGCTCGCGTCTGGTTGTCGCAAAGTATGACGTGTACAGCTAGTTGCAAGCGTGCACAAGGTCTTGGAGCAAGGGAAAAAGAGAGCCACTGTTTAAAGCTAGACCTGAAGACACGGAAGTGGAAAGATGGCCGCGCCCGCTCTCACTTGCCTCACTGCGCCACTGACCACTTTTCATAGAAATGAATGGGGACGCCATCTTGGAAGACAAAGGTAGCTTACTCTAGTTATATTAACTATGGTTTTAACAGAACATTTTAGTGAAAATGTTGTTAATATTTGTAAAAAAAACTGTAATTTTAGTGTATTTTTAAGTAACAACATTTAGCTGTAATTCTCATGTAAAAAATTTAATTTACAGTTTGCCATTGTCTTTCTATTTGTATTACCTGTAATTCTGAAATACAGAAAAAAACAAGTATAATTTACAGAAAAAGTACGGTAAGTGTAGTGGTAGGGTGTTGTTGCTAAGTCATGTTCGCTCCTCATAAGTTTAGTTTCTTTAGTGATATTTGTTTAGATGATTTTAACACCATCTATGTTATCTAACACACTATTTATGCTATGTAACACAAATCGATATATTTACTTTACGTAAAAATACAGTAATTTAACAATATTGAATAATTCTGATTGCAATTTCAGCAGTTTTTTGTCTCATATCCAAACAGACAAAAGGGGACAGCTTTGTAATGATTTACAGTTTAGAAACATGGATCAAGAAACAAGGAAGACAGGTTAGGAAGAAAAGAGGCAGGGAGAGGGAGAATGCGTGGAGGACAAGTGAGAGGAAACCAAGAGCAGTGGTCTCTGATGAGATTAGGACCACAATTATGTCCAAATACAGGAGAGGGAGAACTATAACCCTCAAAGTACTGTACAGCTTGAGTGATTACACTATACATGTTTTTTGGGGGTATTTACTATTGCAATTGCATTATCATTGATCATTTAGAATTGTGTTTCAATTTTGTATTTTTAAATAGTAGGTCAATTGCTACATATACAGTAAAGATATGGAAAACAAAGGATACTGAAGCAAATTGCTGCATTTTTTATTCATTCTTGTACATACTTTTGTAGTCAAATTTAAAAGGTGTTATTTCTGTTACATGATGAAATCCTGATTCATGTGAAAAATGATTCAAACTTCACAGATAAAAGTTCATACGTTTTGTAATGCTCCCTGTTGTTAGTGTTAAGTCAGTGTGTTATGAGTGACAATGTATGCTTCTGAGCAAGGGCGTAATTATATGGGGGGACAGGGGGACTTGTCCCTCCCAATATTTAAAGAAGGACAATTTGTCCCCCCCAATATTTGTTCAAACTGTATGATTATGCAGGCAATATCGATGACTGCTAGCCTACGTCTTTCTTTCCAGCTCCGAAAATATCCAATCCCGGCCAGGTCATTTCCCAAACCCATTCGACTTGCCTTAAACTATACATTAACAAAACCTATTTTTCCTGAAATATATGTCATGTTTTCTCTATAGCTCATACGTCAATGAGTGAGTTAGCAGCGCAACATCAGACAGACATTTGGCAAATATTTATGTATGGTAAATATCCAGTATTTGGCTAACATAATCCCTGAGATAAGGACAAGGTGATTTACACTATAATTTTGAGAGAATTGTAGAATTAGTGCAAATTTTGATTGCAATACTATACAGCTTGTATGGGACCTTTGACAAGCTAGCCGACAGCAACCTATACAGGCTAGCATGTAGCCTGGCTTTACAGCAAACTGGGATAGCAGTCATGCAGTGACAGGCTAGTCAAACGTACCAATGCTTTGACAGCGTTTTGGGCTATGTTCCTGTTCTCTGAATTGGGCTATCTTGCAAGTTATTTTGGACTAATTTGTTCTTTCTCCCTTCATAATTTTCATCCCTATGGAATTGCGTTGCTGTTGTATTTTGCGGTATAGGGGTCAAAAATGAACGAGACTTCAGCAGCTAAACGTCCGTTATTTCTTTTGAAAAAAAAAAAAAAAAGTATGTTTCTGGAGATGTTAGACATTATTAACAGAGTAGTAGTTCATTTAACATGTTTTAAGGTACAGGACACCAGACTGACATTAATAGCTCTTAACTGACATTGTGAGTGAATGTTTATGGGTAAGATGGGGTAATAAGCCCAACACAGAAAGTCCCACAGCTGTCCGCCCCAATGTTTGATTGACTATTTCGCCCTTGCTTCTGAGTGAGAATTTTTGCCAGTGTTGTGGTGTAACAAGCTTATTTTGAGACGTATATAGTGTTTTGGTGGTTTGAGTTAGTTTTGGAGGAGTTTGGCTCTCCTGCATGTTGTTAATGCAGACTGTGTGAAGAGTTTTGAAAAAGTGACTTCAGTTTTGACCAATGCATCTAAGCAATCGAAAAAAACCTTATGTGTTTACTGTAATCTTGAGTCTAGTAACTTCTACTTCTTCCTTCAAGATATCCATTTCACACCTTTGGTAGGTTCATATCTTTGGTAGGTGTGAAGGAAGGAGGGGGGAGTTGATAACCCAGCTTCCCCCAATCAACTTCAGAGACAGGACTCCTCCTAACTCTGAACTGTATAGAAGTCTAAGATGACAATCAATCTCTGAGTCCAGCGTTATCAACAATGGTGTGGTAAATGCCATCAGGATTGGCATTCCAAAAGATCTTGCCAAGCTCCTCCTGGTTCAACAAGACTAGTGATTGGCCTGAACGATTTTGAATGATTCTGAACCTGAACGATTCTGCAGAAGAAGTACCCAAACCACTATTCTAATTGCGACCTGACTGAAATCATGCAGACATGTCTCACGATCCCTGCAGCACAGCAGCACTATGACTTTGGATCTTCTTTAAATTGGCCTTTGGCGTGAACAGACGCTGACACCTTTTGTGTCATATGAACGCTTTTAAATTTAAAGATGTGGTTGTGGCCAACTTAGGTGTCATATTATGCTTGAAAAAGGAGGGCAGCACCTGTCCTTTTGGTTTGACACTTTAAAGCACATAGTATCACCAGTGGGGGGAACCGATGCCTTCTTTCTCGTAAGGGTCATGTGCATACCAAGAAGCATGATAATCTCTTGAGATCTCTCCTCACTCAGATTGGGGAGGCAGAGGTGCCAGCAGCAGGGAGCTTTGGCATGACACTGGCCGAGGCAGACAAAACAATAATTGTACCCATCTCTACTGCCATCCATTTGACGGCACCGGTTGTGGGCCTTTAGGGCCTTGTGGGACAATTATCCTCCTTATTTTCATGCAAGCAAAGGACTGGAGGGTTGTCCTATCAGGAAAATCTTGCAGCTTCATTATATTCAGTATTTTTACTTTGATTTTGAGTTTATAGGAAAATTGCATAGGAAAATGAGCAGCAGGCTGGCAACCTCTTATATAGGGAACGTGTGATGGATACAGTTAAGCTTCAGTTGACTGGCTGCGTATACGCAAAGAGGTAAACCATAAAGAGCAGAGCTCCCCTATGGGGCGGAGCTCCACGAAAGAGCAAACAATTGCTTGTAGCTCAATGACACAGTGGTGAAATGTACGTGCAATTAGCATAGAATTGGCAATATAGCAATATCGCAATATAGCCTACTGTGGATCCTCACCTGGGTGACCATGAGGAACTGGTAGGCCTGTCTAAGGCATTTTAAAAGCTTGGGGTTGTTCTGGGCTCCTGCCTAAAAGAAAACACATGCTTCAACAACCAAAAATATGCATGAAATAGTTAGCGCTAGGCTATATTAAAAACAATTTAAAAACAAATACACTATCAATTGCCATTGTAAATGTATAAAGTAAATTCAATGGTGGAGTCTATTTTTGATTTGTCTTAAAGAGGTCAAGTTGATATCAATACATCACCTCTAAGAAGGCCTGTACTGCAAAAGTTGTGTCCCATAGCTGTGATCCATTGGTTCCCTTTACAACATCATGCAAATAAGGGTGAGACATACAAAAAGGGTGAGTATACTGGAAGAATGTGGCAAAGTGTTTGCATGTCAAATAAACAAAATCAATAAAGATTTGACTATGATTTAATAATTGCATACCTGCATTTTCATGCCATCCAAACCCAACCTAAACAATTGAAGGCCATTTGTTAGTTTGTGAGTTCTTAACAGTAAAATTCAGCAGAATTTGTTTAAGTTCCGTTTTCAAACATGTACATTGTTTAAAGAGTTTAATGGAGTAGAGACTGATTTTGATTGACCACAGGTCGACATATCACCTCCCATGTGTAAATAATTTCGCTTTCGAGGGTTATGACCACATACATGGCTTGATGAATCTGGAAAATACATACCCACAATTGGATGTAGTTCAGGCTTTTCACCTTGTTACCGTTATCTCTGAGCTTGCCTGCACACTATCCAGCACACATCTAAAGGCCGCCTCACACAAGTGGAGGGGGGGGTTGTAGTATTTTTTTTTTGAATAGGTCTATATAAAATAGTTTCTGCCTAGGTAGGTCTATTTCTTTATATATATATATATATATATATATATATATATATCCCTGCCAGTTCCCTGTAATTATTTGATGTGTGTAGCATTGCCTCAAAAATAGAAGTGAAGCGATATTTTGCCAGGCAACACAGCAACACACCGCGGCTGTGTGTTCTGTCCCATTCACTAATGGTAGCGATATGTGTGTCTGTGTTGGTTGCCTGCAAATTGCCTGTCGTATGTGGTGGCCATAAGGTAACAGTGTTGTTATATCACAAGGTAACCAGACTACATTGACCAGATGTCGGGTGTATCAGTTTTGTCTTACACTGTGGGGTTGTAACTACCATTATGTATTTCAGATTATGCACACCTCAGCTGCAGTCCCATTCATAATATCATGTGGGAATTACTTTTGGAATGACTGACCAGAGGTAGTCTGGAATTCTGGCCACATGCTCTTGGAAGGCAGAGGAAAATGGTCCGTCCACATGCCAGCGCACAAGCATGTTGATGACCTTGGAGATCTAAGGGGGAGACAACAAGGTCAATCATGGTGTAGGGGGTTCAATATTGGCCAAACAAGCAAAACTAATTCCCCTTTGTTTTAAAGGAAGATGGGAAACTGAACAGTGTATTAGCATGAACCAAATAATGACAATGCAAATAGAATTACAGTTATTTGACTCTATGGGTTAAATCGGAGCAAGAATGTTCAAAGTAAGGTTAAATGAAATATGCCTTTAATAACATTTTAAATGAATGAAATTAATTACAAGGCAAAGATGTTACACAAAATGAAAGTTAACTCTTACCTACGCTACCATGATTATTGTAAATCAGAGAGACAGCAAGAGCTGAGCAAGGAGAAAGGACAAGACAGAACTGAGGAAAAAGGTCTCAGGGGATGAAGAATTCACAGGACAATGCAGTACAATTCCTTTTATACACAAGACCAACCAATCAGATCAAATCTTTACACAATGGGGTGTTAGAGCCATCAAGTAGACAGTCCGGCAGAGATTTTCCTGCATAAAGAAAACGTTGCCGTGTGCCAAAGCCGTTTTCCCGAGCGCCTATGACAATTCCTGAGCATCCAAGGCAAAAAAAAGTCAGCGATGAAGAAAAAAAGCTGTGTTCATCACGGGTGCAATGCATGTCAGCGAATATGTTCTCAATAGTATGTTTCAAGTAGGCTACAGCCGAACCCTCGTTCTGTTTTGATCAATAGTAATCGAGTTGATAAATGTTTCTTCTTGTCTGATCAATACCCAACTGTGAGGTGCAAGAATGGACACAGCGGCCACTAAACTGTCGTTCCGCTGCGAGGGCCAGCCCGACCTGCACAAATACACCTGTACAACTGCAAATGACATTTCCACTCAAAATGCTGACAAAAGTTTGATTCACGATTTCCAAAGCAGCCTCCATTGGTATTCTTAAAATGGAATGCTACTATATAGTGTAGGCTTGAAGAAAATATAAGGAAATTGCAAAACACCTGGGAAAAAATACATTGATTAGAAAATATTTAAAAAGTTATATAACTTCTATTGGAGCCGTCATTGCAATTAACCACTCTTCCAGTGCATGTCCGCGAATATGTTTAATAGTATTTTTCAAGTACAGCCGAACCCTCGTTCTGTTTTGATCAATAGTAATCAAGGGTGTAGGTTTGGTCTCAGCTTTGGTAGGGACACTGCCCCCCTCCCGTCCTTCCGTTGCGAGGCCAGTCCGACATGCACGAATAAAAATGAATAGTAATAATAGATCAACTTGAATTTCATAATTTGTGTGTTCCATTTCTGACCACTGGTTAGTTCTACATTCTATTGGTATACATGTCAGTAGTAGCATATACACTGCCTCGCCAAAAAAAAGGTCACACTAATATTTAGTTGGACTGCCTTTAGCTTTGATTACGGCACGCATTAGCTGTGGCATTGTTTCGATAAGCTTCTACAATGTCACAAGATTTATTTCCATACAGTGTTGCATTAATCCCTCACCAAGATCTTGTATTGATTATGGTAGGGTCTGACCACTGTGCAAAGCCTTCTCCAGCACATCCCAAAGATTCTCAATAGGGTTAAGGTCTGGACTGGATTGGTGGCCAATCCATGTGAGAAAATGATGTATCATGCTCCCTGAACCACTCTTTCACAATTTGAGCTTGATGAATCCTGGCATTGTCATCTTGGAATATGCCTGTGCCATTAGGGAACAAAAATAAATAGATGGAATTACCTGGTCATTCATTCTTTGAGCACATACTGTTGCTGAACCGAGACCTGACCAACTGCAGCAACCCCAGATCATAGCACTGCCCCCACAGGCTCGTACAGTGGACATTAGGCATTTTGGGTGCATCACTTAATCTGCCTCTCTTCTTACCCTGATGCGCCCATCACTCTGGAACAGGGTGAATCTAGACTCATCAGACCACATGACCTTCTTCCATTGCTCCAGAGTCCAGTCTTTATGCTCCCTAGTAAATTGAAGCCTATTTGCTTAGTTAAAACCAGGTGGCAACTTTCTTTGGGCCAGGCAGTGTATATGTAAAGAGGTAAACCTTGATAATCTTTGAACCATACATGATAGCACCATGGGGCTTGGACTATCGTCAATCTATTAGCCTATCTATTTTAATCTAAAGTGGAAGCAAAATGATTCCTCAAGCAAAGCCTCCATTATTTATGAAATGGTAAAAAAAAAATACATAGATGTCTGCTAATAAGGTGACACAGTAACACAGAATTATTATTTTTTTGAGCACCGAAGACCCATTTTGACCCAGGAAAAACCCTGGACACCCACCCTTACAATCCTCACTCTCGGACACAAAAGCACAGGCAAAAGCTGCAGTGTTCATTGTGTGATAACCTGCACCCATAGGAGAGAGGAACTTGATTGCAGACAGGTCAGAATTGAGATTCTAATGATCATGGCTGTTTGCTCAGAGGATCACTTGTGGACCATGGCTATTGCTCAGAGGATCACTCGGAAGAACCATTGTATGCAGACGTGCCCTTGGTTAGCATATTCCTACTACTTAAGTCCTTGTCCTGTTGCAGCAGAACACACTTGAAGCACAGCACTTGGTTAACAATGAAAATTGTAAAGTTTGGGGTGGTCTGAGGTCTGACAGAGTCGGATTTAATTAAAATGGAAACTAGTGAGACAGTGTCCTCAAAAGAAATAGGTGAACAGTCCTCCTTTTTGATAGATGAGAGGTAAACTAGGGCTGTCCCCACTCAGTCGACTAGTCAATTTTCTGGTCGATGCTCTTGGTCAACTAAGATTTTTTTTGTCAAGCTGCCATATGGCAGTGTGAGATCTGATTCCCGCTTCTATCACCTGTGCTGAATTAATGAAATGTTCTACAGAAATAGTAAATTATATTATTTAAGACAAATAAAGTAACTCTAAAAATATATAATTTAAACGAAAAGGTTTTCCGTTTCGTCAATCTGCGCTTTGTTTTGGTTTGGTATTTTGCACACGGCACGAGCACAATTGGCTGCAGAACTACAAACTCTGCCATAGCCTACTTTGTCGGTGTTATTAGTCAAAACGGCAAATAAATCTGTGGTATGGCAGCATTTCTTTAAAGTACATTTACATTTACAAAGTACCGGGTGACTCGAAAAAATGTTGAATGCCAACTCTGCCAATAAATGTTTTATTTTTCATAGTTCAACGTTGAATATGCTGTAGCCTACCACCTGAAAAACATAAGTTGGCCTAGCCCTACTTCGCTCATGCTAACGCACTGGGTTGAAAAATGAATATGCCTATTATAAGAATCACATCCAAATCGAATTACATTATCTTCTCTGGCCAAGACAACAAAATCTTTCTCTGTTGCACCGTTCCCCACTCAGCTTCTAGTAACTTCGCATGCTGCAAGTTTTCAGGCAGTGATAAGCGCGCTCTGACGATTTGCATGTTAAACAAACAATATTTTTTATTTGTAGTATATCGTAAGAGATACTAAATACCATCGGCATTCAGTTACAATAGGACTGGTGATACGAGTCTTATTATCAGTAGGCTATTAGCGGCTGAATCTGCAATGTCCAGCAGCCCTTGAGTCAGATTGCGAAAATGTTTGTACGTTTTTTGGGGGGTGAAAAAAAAAAAGCATTTCAAATTTCAATTAATCGATTTTCAGACGTCTTAGTTGAGTCTTGGTCAACCAAAGAAAATCTTACTCGGGGACAGCCCTAAGGTACACAAACATAATTTAAACAGCAGCAATAAAATAAAATGAAAGTTCTACCAATCTACATTTACAGGTCAGGAACCATTGTGAGTTTAGCTAAAACCTAGAACATTTATCATCAACTCTATAAAACACACAAAAGGTACACACTGATCCACAATACCCAATACTCATCCACACAAACCAACATAGGAACCCATGGATGGACAAACCATATGCACTGTGCATATGCAACAGGAACTGGCGCAGCAACAAATAAACTGACCACAACTGGATCTTTGAACTGCATCAAAGACTAAACACAGGGGTAATACCAGAGGCGTTGTTAAAAAGCGCTACTGGGGCACAGGCCCCTATTCATATCCCTTTTTTTTCTTTCAAGCTTGCTGCGCACAATGCACTGCTAGGCTATTCTTAGCCTACCTCAATTCTGACTTGTGTGCGGAGTCCGACACCTGGACTTGTGTGTGCGTGCTGCTGTGGCTATTTGGCAAGCTCACGCGCTGACATGGAATTCTGCGTGCATCTGTTTGTGTTTTCGGTTAAACAATTTCACAAGCACTGATTTGGATACTGCCTTTATTTTTTCTGGGATTATCAATCTAAATGAATGCACTGACTAATAAAGTAAATTGTTCAAACTCAAACTTTAGATTTTACTGGGGCACAGTAGATTTATACTGGGGCACGTGCCCCAGTAAAAAGGGTCTAACAACGCCCCTGGGTAGTACAGTAGGAATGTAGCAATCTCACAATTTATTCCTGAATTAAGATGAATTAAGTAAATGTAAGAGATAGAATGCACGTCTTAGGTCAAATGTATTTTTGCCCAATGTATCCCCAGTGTTTGCTGCAGGTAAAATAGAGGAGGCCTACCCTTTCCCAGGGGGCTATTTGTTGTAGCTCGCTAAGGGGTTTAGCGAGCTAATTTTCAGGCGAAGATAAAAAACACCCCTCTTTTTAGTTTGTGGATGCAACTTTCGATAAATCACCACAGTTACATATCAATTAGCACTAACTTACTCCAGAGCAGGCTAAGGTAAGTGTGGCTGGATAAGCTTGTCACACCCCCGTAAAAAAAACATGGCAGCTCCCTTTTTGAGAGACCCAGTTGACCAAGGAGCTAATCTAGTTCGATTAGCTTTCCATACCAATAGTTCTTTGCAATCGCCAAGATCCTTTATTTCACACGGATGAGTTCTTGTTTGACCGATATCGAATCAGCCGACAAGAACTCATTTATTTGCAAGACCTTCTCGGGCCGTACATTGCAAATATCACACGCTGCAGCAAGCTTTATGCTATGAACTTATGCTGCTGTATGTGAATATGTAACGCTATGTTTTAGGATATGTCTTGTCTTATCTGTTGTGCCTGTGCTTTTTATATGTTTCACTGTGGGAGAGTGGGAAACGTCATATCGATTCCTTTTTATGTCTTGACATGTGAAGAAATTGACAATAAAGCTACTTGAAACTTTAACTGTGCTTCAGACTCTCTGCATAGCCTTGATGTTTTTAGCGTCCGGTACATTTTTATACAGGCGATGCAGAAAACATTGGCAAAGCCGCAGCATGCGTTCCTGTACTTGGCGCTTAACCAGCTGATTAATCAATTCATCATATTCCCTGGCCATGTCCCAGTCAATTATATCAAAGAGGGTTTTACACATAGGCCTACATGCATATACACATATATCACATGATATAAGCGCTTTCAGTACATATATCATCATAAGTGTCTATGAATTAGTATCAACTAGATATTCTTTGGCCTTGTTTCAACTACTTATTCTTATTAGAGTTTAGATTATTTTTGCTAGTAAGATCTCATTCGATGATTAATTGGGGTGTGCTTGCCTTCGGTGAGTACAAACCATTGTTATCTCACATATATATTATTGTGAGAATGCTGTTAAGCATTCCTGTTTCTCTTTCTTCTTATTATTATTCCATATTCTTAGTTCTTCCGCCGTTTATTGTCCTTTAACTAGTCCTGCATACTTTCACCGATTCCTACAATTTTGGAATCAAAACGTTCAGCTCCTTCAGGAGGTGTTGGCTATGACTTTTGGTATTTCTCACTTTTATACTTCTTAAAGAATTAAGGTTTTTGTGCAAATTATTATCCCATTACAAGTAATGGTAAAACATGAAAAGGCTTCTTCCTCTTTCAAACTTAACTACTTTAGCATACTTTCAACTGGAGACACCATTCAACCTTAAAATGTAGGAAAACAGTCCTCTTTCAGCCAATGTAACTACTAAAGCGCTCACATTTACAGATTTTCAGCTTTGAGCCTTGAAGCGAGAGCAGCCTTTCAAATTCTCTCACTAACTTCAATGGAGAGGTGGGTAAAATTTGAGTCTTGGGTCTCGGAAAATATCCGTATTTTTTGGATTGGACGTACAGTTTTTCGTCTAGGTTAACTTGTTTGAGGTGTGGATTCTAGCTACATTTCTCATAATTGAGCTAGCGCGATGGCTCTCCATAACTAAAAACGGTTCAACTTTTTTTCCACAATCGACCAAATTGGCCAAACAAGGTATGTACATTGAGCTTAAAGTGTACATAATCTAGCTAGATCGTTTTTATTTTAGCAAGTTTTACAGCAATCTGCAAAAATTGAGGCTCGACTGTCATAGCTGACCGTCACAAACAGCCAAACCAGGGCTGGGGTAGTTAAATGTTTGCTGCAGCTGGCATTGATCCTGCGAACAAACACTTCGTAACTGGAAAGTTTTTACTTTTAATTGAACACAGATGGAAAGTAACTTGTCTTTACTCTAAATATCTTCTCAGTTTTCAATTTGAAGTAGTAGATGTACTTATGTAGGAAATCTTCCATTGCATCCTCTCTAGCAACTGGTTTTCTGCTAAATTTTCACATTTTCCTGCAGCTCATCTTTCTGAAACTTTCCCCTTTTTGTTTAGCATTTTCTTCTTCTTTTCTTCTGTTTTCTGACTTCATCTTGCTCCAGGTCCTTTCAAAAATACCTTTCACAGCAGTATCTTCCAACTGCCATTACTTTTTCATTTTTTTCCCCTCTTTTCTGTACTTTTCTGCCTTCATCTTGCTGCAGGTCCTTTCTAACATACATTTCAGACCTTTTGAAATTCCGGCAAATATTCTTTTGCCAAAGTTTCACATTTTTATGCATTGTTTCTCTTCTTTCTGATTTTTTTCACTTTGTTTTGCATTTTTCTTCTCTTTTCTGTAGTTTTATGCCTTCGTCCAGCTCACGCCCCTATTTAAAATACCTTTCGGTCGCTTTGAAGCTTCAGCTTATAACTTTCTAAAAAATTTCAAAATTTTCAGCTTTTTTAGCATGGTCAGCTATCCCCATTCAAGTTTTCAGCATTCTCACTGCTGTTTCGCAGGAACAGCCTTTTCTAGTTATTATTATTATTTATTTTTGCCCCCCTAAAACTTTGTTAATATTTGGACTACACAGTCAAACGTTTAGTCATGGTAGCGATTGAGTTGCTTGTATTGGGATTTACGTTCCGTTGCACGGTTTAAGTAGAAATTACGTTTTTGTGGCGAAAAGCGAAACCAACAGTGGCTAATTTGCTAGACAGTCACTGACACCACTAACGTCACTAACGTCACAAAAATTTGCGTGACTATCTCTAGCAGAACATTAGTTTAGCAGCTCGTTAACTTCTGGGAGATGGCTAGGCTAACTGGTTTACTGCAAGGCAGCTGCAGAAACGCCACAAGCAAAGAGGCCTAGGTATAACTATTTGCTCATTTTACTTTGTGATATGACACACAATTGTAATGTGTAATGTACAATATAAGCTAATATTATTCAGGAAGTACATCTACTTTTGGAAACAGTAGTCTACTATTTCACTGAAGCATTAGCATCATGACATTAGCCTCTGTTGCCCGTGCAACACATACTACAGCGGTCTATGATGCATCTGTTTTCAATCGTTAAAATTAACATTCCTCACAAATACATTTTTGTTGTAGGATTTATTATGACAGTAGATTACAAGTAAACAAATTGTGGGTCAAATTATCATTACCTGTGGTTTCAAACCAGTGTAGCTCACTGCAACGCTGTAGCCTAGTCTAGTACAGTAGCTAACAAAAACATCTCCACAGCTGTTTACAGTACTAGTAGGAAGTCAAACGGCGGCACATGTTCGGCACTACCCTTACTTAAATCAAAACTCTTTCAATAGGTGAAACTATCTGACTAGTGACTACTAACCTGAACTCCATTGCCACAGCTTAAACTTTGTCAATCTATTCATGAATTCATTTCAGCCTAGACCGTACAACGGAAGTAACGTTAAATCGAATTCAACCAACGCAATCGCTACCATGACAGTCTAGTAGTAGCCTACAATTTACCGGGGCAGCTTCTCCACACAGCAGGGCTATATTGCATTTTGCCTTGTTACTGAAAATGATCGCTACCACTGACATGTTTATGAATGAGTGATTTTCCCCTAAATAAATGTCAAGCTTATTTACGTTTTTGGGGGCATATTCTCAGTTAGCCTATGGTACTATTTTAATCGCAATTCCATCTGAGATAGCTACTGCTGGTAACGTCGTTGTTAAAATAAGCTTCAAAAGAGGGTTCTTTATTAATGAATGAAAGCAATAGGAGTAGGCTAAATGACTGAAAATATCACGTGAAGGGAAAAACTTACAATGACGTTTAACCCTTTCTTGCCGGACCATTCAAATATGTACATTAAAATGCCCATGGTTTCCTTCTTAATCTTTGCCGTCCAATCACCGATTTTATTTCTGAAAACAGATACTCATGACAACTTAAGCTCAAAGTACATATAATTGGTTAAGGGGTTACTGGGAGGGGAAAATAAATGTATCGCCAGCAACGGCAGCCATTGTTTTCCGAGGCGGAGCCAGAGCGGAGACCATGGGAGATTGCCTGCAGTGTTAGAATTACAGCTTTGAATTAAAATCGGAGAAGATATTATGACTAAGGACAAGTTTCTTAATAAGATATACTTTTTGCTTACAAAGAATTTGTTTTGGGAGTGACGCAAGTTTTTTCAGGAAATAATTACTTGTCCGGCTTGGCCGTCCGTGACAGGCAGCTCTGACGGTAGTAGCACTGTTTAGCCTCAATTTGAGCTGATTTCTAAAAAACTTGGAAAAACAACAGTAACTAGCTCGATTATGTACACTGTAAGCTAAATGTACATGCCTTGTTTGGCCAATTCGGTCGATTGTGGAAGAAACTCAAACGTTTTTTAGTTATCGAGAGGAGTATCCAGCCATAGCGCTAGCTACTTTTGGGGGAGGATCATTCCGGTTTCCCATAAGTCTCCATTAGTCACTAGAATGGTCATAACTTTTAATCACAATATGATATTTCTAATCTGTCTTCTGTTCTACATTGCCCACAGATTTGTGGATATTCCACCTACTTTTAAGGGGTTAAAAATTAAGTTGTCTGATGAGGTATGGTGGATGGAGAAGTTTGTGTAAAAAATGGCTGCCTGAAATCACCTTGATAAAATATGATTTGCCTTAAGTAAGTTTAGGCCTGCCTCACAGACATCTCCGCCTGGATGACCGAGCACCACCTCCAGCTGAACCTCGCCAAAACAGAACTTCTCATCATCCCGGTTAAACCCTCCATCTCCCACGATCTGTCAATCACCCTGGGATCTGCGACGGTGACCCCTTCATCCTCTGCCAGGAAACTTGGGTTTACCATGGATGACGAGCTCTCCCTCACAGCCCACATTGCTGCAGTCTCCAGGTCGTGTTGATTCACCCCCCAACATCCGGAAGATCAGGAGATACCTGTCTGAGCACTCCACCCAGCTGCTAGTCCAAGCACTGGTCCTCTCCAAGTTGGACTACTGCAACTCGCTGCTCGCTGGTCTCCCAGCATGTGCAACCCGCCCTCTTCAGAGGATTCAGAACGCAGCGGCCCGCCTGGTCTACAATCTACCCATACGCTCCCATGTTACCCCACTCCTCATCTCTCTCCACTGGCTACCCATCAACGCACGTATCACCTGATGGTACCACCGCTCAAGACCGCCCGGTCCCAACACAAGCTCTTCTCCTGCCTGGGCACCCAATGGTGGAACCAGCTCCCCACCTCCATCAGGGACACTGACTGTCTCCCCATCTTCAAGAAAAGGCTCAAGACGCACTTGTTCCAGGAGCACAACGGCACTTAGGAATGCTTGATTGGACCTGATGTTAGTTTCCTCCAGGATCACAATGACTCTTATTGAGAGACTTGTTGCTCTTGTAGGTTAGTTATAAAAAAATAACTCTTGAACTCTTGTACTCGCTGTGAAATATTTTACGGTTGACTGTTCTTCTACAGGTACAGTCTTGCACGTTTTGGGGTTCATGTTGTTTAATTTGTAACTTGTATAACTGCATGCTCTTATGGGTCTTGCCTTGGCACTTGTTTAGTTTTTCACAATGTATGCTTTCATGTTTTGGCTGCTTGCAATGTTTGGGACTACCTCGTTGTTATGATCAGTGACCTATGCTCTTTTGTAAAGCTCTCTCTTGGAAGTCGCTTTGGATAAAGGCAACTGCTAAATGCATACATGTAAATGTACTAAAGGGCTATTGGCAAGTCCCTTTCACAACGCGCGCTTCTGAGATATCTGCTTTCGTAACACCAGACCGATTTCTGCCATACTCGGTCATGGCATTCGGTATGCGTAACGCGTCGGCTACGTTCCAGCGCTTGGTGACCATAGTACTGGCGGATGTTCCAAATTGTACAGCTTACTTGGATGATGTAATGGTGTATTCCGACACTTGGCTGGACCATCTGAATTCTTTAAGAACTGTGTTTGATTGTTTAAAGAAGGCATCATTGACGTTAAACCTCGCCAAATGTGAGTTTGGTAAAGCTAAAGTTACGTAACTGGGTAACGAGGTGGGGTGCGGTGCGTCTTATTGCCGCCAAGTTTGTAGCTATTGCTGCGTTTCCACATCCGACCACCCAACGTGAGCTGCGCAGATTTTTATGAATGGCTGGTTACTACAGGGGGTTTTGCCTTAACTTCTCCACCGTGGTGGCTCCCCTAACCAGTTTGCTCAGTCCGTCTGTTTGGTCCCCTGAATGTCAAACCGCTTTTGAGACTATAAAAGTGTTGCTCTGTAGTTCCCCGGTTCTGTCTGCCCCAGATTTCACAACACCATTCAAGATCGAGGTAGACGCCAGTAGAATGGGTGCTGGTGCTGTATTGCTTCAGGAAGACGCGGAAGGGCTTGATCACCCAGTTGGCTATTTTTCACGTACGTTTGCAGGCTGCCAGTCGCGTTACTCGATTATTACAGTATTTCGAAGTTTATGTTAGGTCTAGTGTATTGCCCGTAGTTGTGTTCACCGACCATAATCCCTTTTTTTTTTTGTGAATGTACAACCACAACCAGTGCCTAATGCGCTGGGTGTTAATGGTGCAGGAGTATAATTTAGTTAGACTTAAGCACAAGAAAGGGTCCAAGAACGTATTGGAAGATACATTGTCTTGTGTTTAGTAAAGACCGCATAACAAATGCATGATTGTTTTTTTTTGTGTTTCTTCTCTGCATTCTTATCGTAGCTTGAAGGAAGAAAATAAAATTGTCTCATATTGTTGTGTTTGTAATTGTCTAAAACAAACACAACCCCCCCCCCCCCCCAGGAGTTAAAGGTATAGGTACAGGTGAAGGGAAGAATAGGTTCTGTTTTTGTTTCTTTGATTGGACCGTTTGCCCAGTCCCCCTCCTACTGTTTCCTCTTGGATAATTTTGTGTTAGTAAAAACATCCCGAAAAGGGTTAACTGCTGCCTGGTGTCGTGGTGTTGTTCTTAGTGGTTCTTATGCATCTACATCTCTGCACGTCAGGTTCTACCTCAGTGCACGGGTAGGCACGGGAAGTTGCGTCTCCTTCTGCATGCAAGCTCATCGGCTCAGTCGGAGGAGCATAACAATTAGCATAAAACAAATAATGCCAATAACAATGTAATTACAGTTTTTTGACTATGGGTTAAATCAAAGCAATAATGGTAAAAAAAATAAAAATAAAATGAAATTAATTAACAGGCAAACATCCCTTTAAAATCGCTTTAAAATCTTACCAACTCTACCATAATCATTGTAAATCAGAGAGAAAGCAAGAGGTGAGCAAGGAGTAGGACAGTAGGACAAGGGAAACTGAGGAGGAAGGTCTCAGGAGATGAAGAATACACAGGACAATACATTACAATTCCCTTTGTACACAAGACTAACCAATCAGACCAAATCTTTACACAATGGGGTGTGAGAGCCATCAAGTAGAGTCCCTCCACAAACTCCAGACTTTAGCATATAAGAGTTGGGGGAAGGTTGACACCAATGTTCCTCTAAAGGCCAAAATATGCTTCTGAGTCTCCAATTACGTTTATTTATAAGACGTCATCGAGTGTTTATTTACCTAGGTTACCGAGAAGTCGGAGGAAATTTACAAATTAACCGTTTCATCAATAAAATACACACATTTTCAGCAACTACACTGCCCATTTCTCATCACATTTTAATTCAGATTCTGATTTACATGTACTGTTTAACTGAAATATGAATTGTAAAAACTTACAAAGGCGGTCAAAGGATTCTGTTCGTCCTGTTTATCACGGCAACCCCCCTTGCCCCCGACGCAAGCGGTTCTTTTAAAACTGACCAATCACAGCCAAGGGGGTCTCCGTAGCTCTCCGTAGCTCTCCGTAGCTCTCCGTAGCTCTCCGAAATTACAAAAGATAGTTAGAAAATTCAGGAGGTGTACGTCAAGCTCTCCGAGGCTCTCCGAGGGCTGACGGAGAGCTCGTAGAGGCGTTCCATGTGGCGTATTTCAAAAAGCGCATAAGCATCTATCGGCCTTAAGCTGCGTGCATTCGCGGCCAGCACAAAAGTTGAAGGACCCGCGCACTATATTTTTCAGACTGCGCACAAAATAAAATCAGTATTTTTAAAATTATTATTTTAGAAAAACAAGTCATGTTCAGTTGATCGGCCAAATGCGGCGAAGCCCACTTAATACGTTTCAATGTCACTCTACTCAGACAATTACAATAATAATTTTACATTTGAACATTCTATCTAAAGTCTATTTCGGGCTCAGCTCGAGCTTTGACTATACGTTACCTTTACAGGCGCCCCCCAAAAAGGTCAATTTTACATTTAAACATGAATGGCTTGATGAAATCGTTCAAACGGATATTAATGTTGTTTATACAAGGGCATAACCATGGTTTAGACATTGGGGGGGTCCAAATGAATACCCTTCCACATATTTTTTTGTTTGTTTGTTACGTGCATTGCCTACAATTTACATATGAAAATGAGCACATTTAGAACATAGTTTCGAGGACTACATTGACCATTTGAATTCACATCTAAAGGAATAGTGACATTTCTCAGAGACAGTCTGTCGGCGCCGCCGGTGTCGCATAAAGTCGAACACACGTTATATCACCCAACCATGTTTTTTCTATATGGCACAGGCCGTTCTATATAGCCTGCTGATTGGTTGCAGCACAGGTCACAAATTGGTCACAGTACTGAGGTTTGCACTCAGACAGATTTATATTTGCTCGGTGCGGGAAAACAGAGGGAACATTGGTTGACACCCACCCTTACAATGGCATCACAATCACTTCCAACTATTTACCATCATGAAGCATGCATTGCTCTTAATGACGCAAAGATGTTTCAGAGTGAACCTGTCAAATATACTGTGATCTTTTCTATTTTTCCTATGCTTTCGTTTTGAAATTTAAAGTACAGCCTTGTATAAGCTATTTCAAAATTCCTTAATAAAGATTTGGGTCTGGGTAAAAACCAAATGAAGGCCTGGATTGTTTCCCCTAATAACTCCACTGATGTGCTGTACAGTTGACACTGTTGTCCTTGCCTAGAAGCATCTTAGCAATGGTAGTAATCCATACATCTATAAACTTAATCTGTGTCTATGACAATATATTTGACAACATTTCAACTGGTGGAACATAGCTTCAACCTTAGTTTGCTCTTACCGGGCCGATACTGATAAAATTGGTGAAGCGGTCGTCTGCCTGGATATGGTCGTACAGCTCTTTGACTGCTCTGCCTCGCAGTACAGTGCTGTGATGGGCCTCATATACATTCATAACCACTAGTGAGGATCAAAAAGTATAAGGTTCAGAGTGAGATTTTGTAAATTGTTGTTGTGGATGTTCCATGGAGCTCCATCTCTACACCAGTGACAGTGCTGATTACTTACTGTAAGCCACTGTGAGCAGTGTACTGTATGGTGTGTACATGTCACAAGTTGCTACATTGTTCCTCTGAGCAATCCAGTTGATTGTGGCATAGTCTTGAACATAGAGTTCCTGTAGAATAGAGGGAGAAGTTAAACATGCACAATTATTTTTAAGGTTTGTGATCCTAGTTGGCTTATATCTACACCATAACACAAGGAATCTCTGTCTGTGTGTCTGTATGAGTTTTTAGTGGAACAATTAGCTCGAGAACCAGCACTGTGCAAAGTTGTAATTTTGAAGGTGTTCATCTCAAGACCCAAGGACGTGCGGGGCCACAGATGACATTGTTTGAATGAGTGCTTTGCATTTACGAAAAATAAAAATGCTTAAAAGGTTACATGTTGCATGATGGGTATTAAAGTTAAGGAAAACACTGATTGGAATAGAGCCATGTATTCCAGGTTAAACTGGCTTTTGTGCCACATCTTCTATTCTATGTTACAGGTAGGTAAATATGGCTTCAGTAGATATGCCTAAAATTGAGTGTTCATTCTATATTTTACAAGGTTAACATGTTGTTTATTATAAGTGAACATGCAGTTTATTTGAGGTGAGCAAGCCATTTATTAGAGATAGAGGCCATCTTGCTGATGTTAGAATGAACTTGTGTAGTGTGGGTGAATGAATTATCCCAACAAAGTTCACTGATCTATACTGAAAGAAGAATGCACTTTTATTAACTTGGAGCTGGCACTGTGGATACCAGTGGAGGTTGGTCCATAGAGGCAGGGGAGGTTACTCCTCAATTTTTTTAGATTTTCTTTTGTTGACAAAATTGAAAAATGCAAAAGGAAATGAAATAAACCATTGCCAAATCTTAGTATAATTTCAAATTTCTCTCTTTGGAAAAAATCCATTAAAGAAATTCTGATTCAACCTGTAGGCAGAGGGGAAACGGTTAGGGGCTACGGTTGTGAAGGAAGGGGGTAGAGTAGGACGGGCTTCTGTTGTCCTCTGCGGGATCTCATATCAATTTAATGCAATAATTAATGCATGTTAATCTGTTATTGGCCAAAACACGTCAAATGATGCTCCAAGTCCTCCCTTTCCAATCAACAACCAGAATACAACATTAACATTGCGTTTCTCCAATAATTATTTTCAAATTTCATCTTGAATTCTCAACCACTGTAGCTACTGTACCATGAGAGTGGTGAGCTGGTGGTAAAGTGATAGGGATAGCAATAACTACAGCAATGGCAATAGATAAAGTACCATATAAGAAAAGATAAATGCAAATTGCAAACCTCTTAGATTTCAGATTCAAAGTTACGTTTCCCTTTTTGGATCGAGAAGTAGCTAGTTAGAGTTAGCTTGTGGTGGCATGCCTGAAATAACGTTACGCTTGGAACACACTGCCTGTGAAGCGCCGCGATCGGCTGCCGCACTGAAACAATTGTTTCGGCAGCTGGTCAAATTTTTTCGTGTGACGCTTGTCATCATCATTGTATGTCATCACGATCATCAGTAATTCCAGAAATCTCTGTGTTTGTGTGTCACAAACATCTTCATCATCGACTGCATCGTACAATGCTAATAAATATCTATGTTCCTGAAAACTGCCAATGGTTGACATGATCTTAAATGCATCTTTTATTTCAGTAGCCTGACCTCTCTCAAATTCAGGAAGATTTTAGGAATTATGACAACATACCATGCTCCCAACCCAGCTCCTTAGCTTGAAGCAAAGGCCCAGCTTGACCTTGGTGGTATTCCGTTTTGGCACCCGGCTCATTCTTGTAATTGTATTGATTTATTGAATAAAATTACAAACTATTCCAAACTGGGTTATTTAGCTTATATAATTTAGATAAGACATTATAATTCAAAAGGCTATATTAATGACAACCTTGATGCAATACATTAGTTATTAGTTTTATTCCCCTCCAGCTATGCTTTTGTTTTCCTAGAGCTTGCATGTTCACGACTGGTTCTTAGTGTTGCAAAGTTTGATGTGTACAGGTGGTTGTGAGCGTGCATGAGCCTTGGAGCCAGGAGCACGGCAAGCTACTCTAATGCGCAAGACCGGACGAGCCAGAAGTTCTGTTACTCCGTTTTGCAAGCTTCAATGCACCACTGAGCAGTGGCCATTATTTTGGCTATGTGTTTCTATAAGAGCGCTATATACAAAATGGCCCCATGTGGAAACCAAATGCCCCCAGCCTCCATCCAATTTATTCTGGAGCCTAGCCTGTCTTTGATGCTTGGTCTACTTACATTTACATTTAGTCATTTAGCAGACGCTCTTATCCAGAGCGACTTACAGTTAGTACAGGGACATTCCCCCGAGGCAAGTAGGGTGAAGTGCCTTGCCCAAGGACACAACGTCATTTGGCTCAGCCGGGAATCAAACTGGCGACCCTCAGATTACTAGCCCGATTCCCCACCGCTCAGCAACCTGACTCCCTACTTAATGGTCTATGCAACATACCCAAAAGAGTAATCATGTTGCTTCTATGTGTACTAATACAAGTACTGCACCTGTTGGAGGCTTAGCACCAGGGGATCCTCTTTAGCTGTCAGCCTGACAGCGTAGCAATAGCTCATGGGCAGATACACTTGACGGCAGTGGCACCACAGAGTGGCTGGGTGCGCCGGCATCCAGCTAGGAAACAACCTGAAGTGTTAATAAAGTGTTAAAAACACAAAAATGTCAATGGGCTGGAATTTGTCTGAAGTCAAATGAATGTATGAAACAACAAGAGACAACTTTAGTTGTTCAGCATTGTAAATACCCCATTTCCAGAAAAGTTGATATATTTTGTAAAATGCAATAAACAAAAGATCTGTGACATGCCAATTCTCTTGTACCTTTATTTAACTGACAAAAGTACAAAGAAAAAATTTACTGTTTTCACTGATTAATAGAATTGTATTTTGTTAATATAAACACATTTAGAATTTAAAACACAAAAATGTATTAGTTTTGCAAGTGTACTGGCATGGACTGTGATGCTACTGCAGGCGGCGTTTCAACAAGTCACACGAGCCTGAGGCACAGGTCCTCTTCAAGAGCATCACTACATCAAGACCTCTCGAGCTAGTGTGCACAGACTTCTGTTGTGCTGAGGATTCCTCCAACAAGTCAGTGGATGCCCAAATGTATCCCTGCTCCAACTAGTCTTTGAAAGTAATAGAGCAGCAGCTCTGGAACAATTAATTTTGCATCCATGGGTTTCCCGAAAATGTACACTGACCAAGGTGCCAACTTTAAAAGCAACTGGATTCATTGAGCTACAATCAAAGTATCCACTTTATTTTGTTGTTCTGTTAACTAGCCAGCATTTAATCCATAAACGAAACCCTTTGAAAGCAGCTGATTCAATGTTATGCTTGCCTACTGAAATAAATCCTCAACTTTAAATATTGTCTAGTTTTGTGCACCGACTTCAATAATATTGTTCCTGTCGGATGCCTGTTTTCTATGGAAGTAAATCAGTGACAATGTTTTGAATATTAAAAGGCATTGAATACTTAATATTGAAATGTAAACACCAAATTCACATATGAATACATATATCAATGTAAAAAAAAAAATGTAATGCTCGGAAATTCAGGTTTCTAAAAAACAAGACAAAAAAATGTGATTAAAAAAAAAAAGTTCGAATTTGATAGACAAAATTATTTTTGGGCTGATTTGCTTCCTCCGTTGGATTATAAAAAGGACATCTCAAGATAATTGTGGGAAACTCGCTGCCCTTAAAACCCTTTTTAATATGCGGATACCAGTGGAGAAAATTTGCCATCAACTTCAGGGGGGATAATTCATTACATTATCTCAAAAGCAAATCCTGAGGGGGCCACCAAAATTACTACTGTAACACATAGCCTACATTGTAATACGTTAAATGTATATTGAAGAACCATAATTAATACTTCAGGATAATTGATAGTAACTGAAGGGTTGTCTCAATTGAAAATCAAAGTAAACAGATTATTTGCATTTGTTTTTGAGAATATGCAACAACAAAACAATTGACCATGTTGGCGCAGCTGTGACTGAAGTCACTTCAGTCAGCTGCGCCAATGCGCCACGTTATTTATCTCTCTCGCTAATGGATTGCCCTCTTTCAGGATCTCACGAGTGCTTATGCAATCACAGGATGCATACATGTCAAGTTCAGCGTAAGACCTTCTAGCTGGCCTTGGTGTCGCAGACTCTAGATCTGATTGGCTATCGCAACTGACTGTCTCCGTTCAGTTACAGATATAAACTCTACCATAATATAAAACACTATATATATATATTTATTTTATGTATGTCAGTGTATGTATTGAATGACATTAAGATGGGGGGGAAATTATGAAGAAAAAATATATAACCACAACATTTAACACAAATTGTATTTACATATTTACAGGAAAAAAAATACGAATTTAATTTACTTTTCTAGTATATTTAGGCCAGCAGAAAAGGCGTGCTGGCCCTGACAGCCCACCACTGAGTTTTAGTAGTGTTTCTTATCAGTCAAGTAAGAATGCAGGTGTACAGTATTTACAACCAGCAATACCAAGAAAGGCCAGTATGTACTGTTCACTGTATGGGTGCAGTTTATGTAATTACAATGGGCATGGTGCAGTCTCATCTAAAATAATCTCCATTGAACCATTATAAAGTCGGGCTCAGAATTTAATTACCCTTTTTATTTTACTTTTTCTGATACATTTATGTTGTCATAAGATATGTACCACTACAATAGCTTTACAAGAACAAAAATCTCTAAATAAGCACAGTTCTAAAAGCAAAAGAATTACTTCAAAGAATAAGCTAAATCAATCAACCCAAAAATCCTTCAAAGACTTATTTGTTGTTCAGTCAGTGTCAACTCTTCAAACAACGGCTATGGACAAGTATGTCACACAAAGTATGCAATAAAAAAAAAATATATATATATATAAAACTAGAGAGGGTACAATTTCTGGTGAAATTGTAGGGTGTGCTTGATTGCGTCAGTTGCAGGTGGGTCCGTTTTCCCTTCTCGTGATATTTTCAAGCATTTAGCCGACTCATATTGCATAATTTATTAAGAACACCCTTTGAAACAAGCTACTGCAACAACATTGTCACTGGCAGTATTTCAGATTGAATTGCGATTCAAACAGTACCGTCTGCTAACTGAAAATAAGCCCCCCAAAATGTTAATAAGTTTGATATAAATTTAGGGGACATGGCTTATTCAAAAGCAGTTTGCTAAAGGCAAGCTAGCTGCTGTTGCTAGCCAAACTTCACTGATTGTTTGAAAGCGCCGGAAATGAGAACGTTTCTTTTGACATAATAGTAGCTGTGGCATTGAAGACAGTACTGTAGCCTACTACACACTGCCAGTGGGCAAGCCGAGTCTGTGACTCTGAGGCTAACGTCAAAACAAGACGCGGTCTCACTCAAATTCCAAGTTTTACACAAATCACAAAAATATGCTGACCCGCTGGCTGTTTTTGCAATCGCCATATCTTTAAAACACTGCTCTCCATTTGGATGTAGAATTGACCCTGGTACGAAATCAAGAAAATACTCATCAGACGCAGATCGACAACAGCTGCCGCAATCGTCCATGGAGGCTGAAGGGGCTCTCACTTAGCAAACAAATCAAAGTTTTTACAGCAACCTAGATTAAAATCTCACCACCTGGCATATTCACAATAGTCATATTGTCATAACATTTCCCTCTTTCTGGTTTTTCTTGTAAAATTTAACTACTACGACGCTTTCTAGCATGGCTGCCGCCCGAAAGACTAGGAAGTCTCATGGGCGACACGCACTCGTTCAATTTACAAAGACTTTCACCACCTAAAAAAAAAATCTGAGATTGCAGTTCCACTCGAAATCGCTTTCTCAACAAAGTCCAATGGTTGGGAATTTTTGGGGGTGGTATTTTTCATTCATAATCCAAGCTCCAACTTGCGTGCTAGAACGTCTCTATCACCTTGTATCCATACGTCGTTGCTAACGTGTGCTGACGTAGTGACATAGGTTATTGAGTACCCTTTGTTGACAGAATGCACTTTTTGCCACAAAAATGTTGTAACCTCCTAAACTGTGCAACGGAACGTAAATCCGAATAGAAGCAACGCAATTGTGACCAAGACAAACCTTTTGACATCGACGTTGTCTATGTAGTCCAAATATTGACTGAGCCTTAGGGGCGCGAAAATAAACAATAATAATAAATATATATGTGAGATAACAATGGTGTGTGGCTTCGGCGAACGTTCGAAAGAAACGTTCTCATTTCCGGCGCTTTCAAGCAATCAGTGAAGTTTGGCTAGCAACAGTGTACTGTCATGTAATAAAAATGGAAAACTAATAAACAAAATAACAAATCATACTATACACACTACCAAACTAATGAACGAAAGAACCGAACATATGTTTGCGGTTTCAATGGATCCAACAAATTGCTGGCAGATATTTTCCCTCGAGTCTGTCCAGCCTGTCCTTATGTAAGTTACAGACAACAGTGCCGTTTAGTCTCTCTTGACCAATGTTAGCCCATAGCCAAATCTTCAACCTGCGGAGTGCACTGAAACTCCTCTCAGCCTCACAAGAGGACACTGGCACCACAAAAAAATTCTGATCAGCACCTCAACTTGGTTAAACAACCCCGCACCTCCACTGGAAGCCTCCTGAGGACCTCTGCTGCCTCTCCACTGCTGCTACAGGGGTATTTGTTGCAAAAGAGAGGGAACTGCACTGAAAGAGAATCCATGTTCAGCTCAGGGTACTGTCCTGCAGTGGCGGCTGCTGATCTTTCAAAGGGGGAAGCTCATTTTTGGCCTAAATCCTAAAAACGTTCAATTTATTTGGCTAGTTCACTGGCTAGTTCACTGGCTAGTTCACCTCTACGACACTAGCCTAACCTTTTGAATTAATTAATGAATGAATGAACGAACGATCTAACAAAACAATATTAATCTCGTAGGAGGAAATGTGGAAATTAGGTTAAACTGAAACAAGGAACGTGGTGTATTATTGTATGAAATGAATGATGAAAATTGGTTAGCAATTTCACCATACAAACACCAGGAAATAGGTTGATGCAGTTTGTCTTTCAACTACAGTTGCAAAACCCACGATGGGACTGAGCTTGAATAGCTTTGATGACATTTTATAGTACAAAATTACTGTCAATCAAAAGGTGAAGCAGTCTTTTCGACAGACCATCCAATCATCACGCGGAAGCCCAGCATTCAGGCCAGCCCACTCTTCCATTCACCCCCAGAGATGCTGAGCGTCCAGGGCGGGACATAATCGCAGCATTTATCCAATGACTGTATAGTTTCGAAGCAATGAAGAAAACTGTTCAGAGCAGCCCCATTGAAGTCCATGGAAGCTGAGCTTCAACAGGGAAATTTACTGTGGCACTACAGGAATTTATGAGAAGGAAATCAGTCAGTCGACCTGCTAATATATGTAGCTGATTCTGAACGAACCCGTCTTCGATATGAACGTGTTCTAACACATTTAAAATGTTAACACAATAGTAAATATTTAACCAACATTTTTTGAGCTTCCCTTGCAGTCTAAAAGAACTTGCACTGCTGTCCTGGTCAAAACGGCTGCCAAACTGAACCTCCACACCATCCAACACTTCCGAAAAATTCTGCCCTATATTGATCCACTGCTTTCCCAGCAAATCGTCTTGAGTTTGTCTCAATGGATTCAATTGATTGATTACAATTAATCAACGTTGTTGCTTTCTCATACAGTGCAAGGTATCTTTCTTCATTTCTCTTAGAGATGTCTGCACACACTCGACTGCAGCGTGCATACCAGAGACAGTCTGGGTTTTCTTCTGCAGTGAAATGTTAAGGCATTCAAGCTCTCCAAAAACAACAAAAGCAAGTCTGAGGCCCAAAACAGTCTTGCCTTTGCTGAAGTGCTCAAATAAGCCACTGGCAGTTGATGCAGTCTTTTTGCAGTTTTTGCCATCTCCTCTAGGCTTCTTAGTACCCGCTAATACTTCCCAAGCACAGCTTTAATTGCAGTATTCCGCACAGTCCACCTTGTTGGACATAGGGGTTTCAGGGTGGTCCGATGTGTAATTCAGGATCAGAATCGTGTTTAATCGCCAAGTAAGTGGTCACAAACTAGGAATTTACTTTGGTGTGCAGGTGCATACAGTGAACATTTAAACATAATGAACAAAATAAAATATAGAAAATGTACGACAAAATAAAATACTAGGGCTATTCCAACACGCACCAGGGTGAACTTCAACAACGACAAGCCCTGGTTCTCAGCAGAGCTCAGAAGGTTGAGGTCAGAGAAGGAGGGAGCATTTAGGAGTGGGGATAGAGACAGATTCAAGGAGTCGAAGAGTTTTCAGGTTTAGCAAAGCGGTCAGAGAGGCTAAAAGACTGTACTCAGAGAGACTGAAGCACCAGTTCTCTGCTTACGACTCTGCTTCTGTCTGGAGAGGCCTCAGGCAGATCACCAACTACAAGCCCAAAGCCCCCCACAGACAGGAAATCTGTGATCCACCTGCAGGTGGAGTTGGGCACGTTCAGCTGAGCGAGCTTGTCCTGAAGCAGGGCGGGAATGATGGTGTTGAAGGCAGAGCTGATGTCCACAAACAGGATCCTGGCGTAGACTGCTGGGGAGTCCACGTGCTGTAGGGTGAAGTGGAGGGCCATGTTAACTGCGTCGTCCACAGACCTGTTGGCTCTGTAGGCAAACTGCAGGTGGTCCAGGAGAGGGTCTGTGATGGCTTTGAGATGTGCCAGCACCAGGCGCTCAAAAGACTTCATTACCACAGAGGTCAGGGCGATGGGTCTGTAGTCATTATGTCCTGTTGGCCTTGGCTTTTTGGGCACAGGGATGACGGTGGAGGACTTGAAACAGGCTGGCACGTGGCATGTCCCCAGGGAGGTGTTGAAGATGTTGGTGAACATCGGAGACAACTGGTCAGCGCACTGCTTGAGGGCGGCAGGAGACAGAGAATCCGGACCAGCTGCTTTGTGGGGGTTCTGCCTCTTGACCAGTCTGTTCAAAAGGGGTGGTGGGGGGGTGGGTGGGAGTCCACTTGGGTGGGAAGGGGTAGTTCAGGACAGTCCCATTGTCTTTCAAATCTGCAGTAGAACTCATTCAAGTCGTTGGCCAGGCGGGAGTCATTACTGGTGTGGGGGGCTCTGGGCTAGTAGTTGGTGATCTGCCTGAAGGCTGATATATGCTTCTGCGTTTTTCGAAAAACTGACACATGGGAACGCCCTTATCTCCGTGGAACGCCCTCTACGAGCTCTCCGTCAGCCCTCGGAGAGCTTGACGTGCGCCTCCTGAATTTTCTAACTATCTGTCGTAGCTACGGAGAGCTACCGAGCCCCCTTTGGCTGTGATAAGTCAGTATTAAGGACCACCTGCGTCAGGGGCGGGGTTGCCCGTGATAGCAGGACCAACAGAATCTTTTGACCGCCATTGCTTGTAAAGTTTTTACAATTCATATTTCAGCTAAACGCAGGGGTGAAAGTAGTTTTTATTTCTTGGTGGTACTATGATACAGGTGTAATGCGAGCGCGCGCCGAAAATTTCACTTAGCCTATTTATTTACTGTATTATAGTCTACTTATCAAGCATTCACTAGGACTTCTTATCACTCTAGTATCACTCTTTAACCCACCTGTATCTGTTTTTGATGAGGGTCAGGCAGTCGGGTACAGCACATGCAAGAGCCCAATCGGCAGAGACAAGTGCCATCATATGGCAGCTTTGTTGATTTGTGCAGAAAAAAATGTGTCCCGTAGCCCGTTCCCGCTAGAATGACAGTTGAATGTCACTTGTTTTTTAAAACTCCAATCTATTTAAACAACACGGGACACGGCATGTTAAAACTGAGTCTCTGTCTAACGGACTAACACATGCTAGCCTACCTGCTGCAAAATTACATCAAGACAAATAGACCGAGGTGAAATCAGTTTCATATTCGAGATTCAACAGACATTCATATTCGTACCTCCGCGTCATATTTAGGGACCGGGGTAAAAGAGTTGACAATCCGAATGTTTCTTCAATATCTTTGTCGAAATCGACCATACAAACTTCAAACTTGTTGCACATTCTTCTAATACTGACTGACCAGTTTGTCCAACCTTTGGATTGGTGATAACATTGATTATTGATTAACCCATAGCCAATAACTCAACAAAACACCAATATTGCAGGATTTCCTCAATATCTTTGTCAATAATGACCAGAGAACCTTCAGACCTGTTTTAAATTCTTCTACTACTAGCTGACCAAGTTGTCCAAGCTTTGGTTTGGTGATGAAATTGACTATTGATTAACCCATAGCCAATAAATCAATAAAAACACAAATTGTCCAGTATTTCCTCAATATCTTTGTCAATAATGACCACAGAACCATCAGACCTGTTTAATATTATTCTACTGCTAGCTGACCAAGTTGTCCAAGCTTTGTTTTGGTGATAAAATTGATTATTGATTAACCCATAGCCAATAAATCTACAAAAACACCAATATTTCAGTGTTTCCTCAATAACTTTGTCAAAAAGGAACATAGAATCTTCAGACCCGTTTCACATTATTCTACTACTAGCTGAACAAGTTGTCCAAGCTTTGGTTTGGTGATAAAGTTGATTATTGATTAACCCATAGCCAATAAATCAACAAAAACACCAATATTTCAGTATTTCCTCAATAACTTTGTCAAAAAGGAACATAGAAACTTCAGACCTGTTTCACATTCTTCTACTACTAGCTGACCAAGTTGTCCAAGCTTTGGTTTGGTGATAAAGTTGATTATTGATTAACCCATAGCCAATAAATCAACAAAAACACCAATATTTCAGTGTTTCCTCAATAACTTTGTCAAAAAGGAACATAGAAACTTCAGACCTGTTTCGCATTATTCTACTACTAGCTGACCAAGTTCTCCAAGATTTGGTTTGGTGATAAAGTTGATTATTGATTAACCCATAGCCAATAAATCAACAAAAACACCAATATTTCAGTATTTCCTCAATAACTTTGTCAAAAAGGAACATAGAAACTTCAGACCTGTTTCGCATTATTCTACTACTAGCTGACCAAGTTGTCCAAGCTTTGGTTTGGTGATAAAGTTGATTATTGATTAACTTATATTGCCAATAAATCAACAAAACACCAATATTGCAGGATTTCCTCAATATCTTTGTCAATAATGACCAGAGAACCATCAGACCTGTTTAACATTATTCTACTACTAGCTGACGAAGTTGTTCAAGCTTTGGTTTGGTGATAAAGTTGATTATTGATTAACTTATATTGCCAATAAATCAACAAAACACCAATATTGCAGTGTTTCCTCAATATCTTTGTCAAAAAGGAACATAGAAACTTCAGACCTGTTTCACATTATTCTACTACTAGCTGACCAAGTTGTCCAAGCTTTGATTTGGTGATAAAGTTGATTATTGATTAACCCATAGCCAATAAATCAACAAAAACACCAATATTTCAGTATTTCCTCAATAACTTTGTCAAAATTGAATATCTACTACTAGAAAACCAATTTATCCTACCTTTGGTTTGGTGATGAAGATGTCAAAAATGAATATAGAAACTTTGCTAATGTTTATTTTTTTTCCTTTATTTAGCAAACATTTCAACAAAGTGCCCTTCAAGACTTCAACAGATCCAATATGGAATAGCAAACATAACGAACAAAAACATTTATGTAGTGAACATGCCAACTAAATCCTGTTCTAGAATCTTCTCTTCTCTTGCTTTCTTTCTCTTTCTCCTGTCTCCCATCTAGTCGAGTTATAGGCCCTCTGAGTTGGCACCAGCACATACTGCCTCTCCTGTGCAATCACACACCTGATCAGTATCTGGTAATTTTCAGCCGCCTTACTTTAGAAAAGACCTGACATCCAGTGCCGTCTCAGACATTTAAGTATTTATATGTTCTGTAACCTGCCTGTTTGCTTGCCTGTCGTTCTTACCTTTCTCTTCCACCCCAAATGCCCACCTTTGACAGGCAGATAAATTACTCTGGAACTTACAACCCATGAAATTAAAGCTTGCCTCAGCCAGTTCACTTCGATCAGCCAATCACTAGAAAGCTTCAATCCCAGATCGGAGACAGAGCCCCACCACTACCAGCCACCCCTGTCCCATCTCATTCTATCCTTATTGTTATCTAATGAATCTTTTGAGACTAACCAACTGTCTCCAATCTGTTTTTGGGTTCCTTGTTCCTACCAGAATTGTTATATTTAGTACAACATACAACTTACAATTGTCACCTTTTCAATTGCAGAGACAGCATTTCCACTCTGGAGACTGTTTAGCATCAGTGAAGTCCCTTTTTGTCATACCAAGACAATCACAATGAAACCACCTCATGCATACTGAACATGATATCTGAGGATTTAAAATAAAAGCAAGACGGTGACATGACCTACAATGGAAACATAACTCTATAACCTCTTACTAATTATTGTTTGAATTACAATGTTTAATCATCGTAGGAGCTTTAAGAATGTCAAAGTTCACCATTTCAATTAAGAAGTTGTCTAAATACTAATAAATACTAACCCATTTTGTCACAGTGCCAGTTCCTGTGAGCGAATGACACCCACACAAAGAACAATTATGTTCTGTCTGGAAAACTGTAATAAAGAAAATATTATATATAGGGTTATCCCTAATATTATTGCAGGGGTCAGATGATTTAATGCAACTTAATATTCTTTTTTTTTTATTACCTGATTTTTCCAAAAGTTTTTCAGAAAACTCTTTTCTTTTCAGTGCCATCGCCTTTTTTGATGTGTCTATTGTAATTTGTAATGGCAAGGTTGGGAAGCTGGTGATCATCTGTCTTCCCATCTTTATATTCATATAAAAAATTAGGCCATTCGATAAACAAAAATAACAAACAATGTTAATAAAGGTAAACTAGCCATTTGGTCCAGAGATGTTTTTGTGTGTGCTATAATATATATTTGCTTACCTCCATGACAATGACACCACAGCTACATCCATCTTGTTGTAGGGAGTGAGGGATTGTTGCTCCCTTCCATTTGATGCCGACCCAGTCAGCCTTGCCATGTTTGTTAAGGCGCATTTTAAAGTACTCCCTGTAGAGTCAAAATATTTCATAACTTTTTTTTTATCCAAGCATAATTCACTTGTGGTTATGAATGTTATGGCTTTGTTTTATATGTTGGGCATAATTTATAAATGTTCTGATGCTCCAAAGGAACCCGGTCCTAGATACTGACCCTATCCAAGTCATGTAATTATTATAATCGTATGGTGGCTACTAAAGTGTAATTATTTTTGATATGATATATTTAAGTATAAGCAATACATTCAGATTGTGAACCTACCTCAGTCTGTTGGCAGCGATTTCAGACTCTTTTTGCTCGTCTCCCCCTGCTGGATCGACGAGGAACACATTTCCAGATGCAGGTTGGAAGAACTAAAAAGAAAAATGTCTGGTTCACTAGATATTGCATGTAAGATTACAGTGCAACCATTTAGATGTATGTATTATAAAACAAGCTTACCAAGAACCTCCAGTGCTGGTTGTTCATATTGACAAAAGATATTACTGCATCGTAGTCTGTAAAAGTCACCTGAATGAAGAGAGATGTGAACATTGGCAAACATGTGACATATTTAAGTAGGCCTACAAGTAATCTACAGAGAAATAGAAGAGTTGGTTTAATGCATGTTAATTCACATGCATGAAGTTGTAATAATTGCGTTTTAATTGGGGACACAGAAGGATGTTAGATGTTTTGTATTTTTTACAATTTGTAACCAACCTCTCTTGGAAGTCGCTTTGGATAAAAGCGTCTGCTAAATGAATAAATGTAAATGTAAATGCAATATGTAAGTGCATCTTATTGATTCTCAGAGGAAAAGACTGTGAAAAGAAAACAGTACCTTTTTGAAGCCATGAGAAGTTATTTGGTCACGAGTGCCATTGACAACTACACCTCCACTAAAATGATTGAGCAGGAATATTTTTTTCCCCTTGCCAGACTCATTTAACACCACCTGCAGGTATGCTTCAATAGCCTGAAAATACACAACATAAGAGACAGAAGAGAAGATTCAGACCTTGGTTGAATGTACTGTATGTAAAATAATCACATGATATGAAATCCCTGCAATCAACACATATTTCATTGTTTGTTTTTGGTAATTGTTTTGCTAGCCTTTTAAATGTAGGCACTTACTGCCAAATGACTAAAATGTCAATGTAAATGTACATATAATTCTTGTTGAACATTTATTATATATCTTGTTGGCATATATTACAACGTAGCAATCAATCATTTGCCTACCCAGCCAGCCAACTGTGTGGCTTCAGAGTCTTAAATTCACTGTGGTGCAGGGTGTAAGACACCTTTGTATCAACAGCTGACTGGATCTTTACCACCACTACACCATTGTCTGGCTTCTTCCAGAGAGCTTTTACCTGTAACACATGGACACTTTGTTGATACACACCATTTCCAGTGTACAGTATGGAGGACTAAATGTGCCAAAATAAATACATAAATAAATAAATACTTAACTAAATACATTACAGTACATTATTTTGCGAAAACAGAGAAAAAAATTAAATTTCCTACCTGTTTTGATGAATTTGTAGACGTGTTGTTCTGGCTTTGGGTCAAGTGAACGTGGCCTGTTTGCTTATGATTATCCTGCAGTCCACATAAAATATATATAATTATTTTAACACAATCATGAATCCTGTATCCATTGAGTCTAAAATGTTATACAGAAAAAAGTCATCTGCTTATATTCTTAACATTATTTTCCACGGTAATACAATAAATTGTAAAACAGAATTCCATTACATAATTATTAAATACAATTTTAAAATACCTTTTTGGGCTCACAGTAGGCACTGGACTCTTTATACTTTTTGGGTTGTTTTGGAGCAGGCATTTGTGATGGGGCATCGAAATGTTTTGTTTTTTTTGTTGCACCTGTGCTTGACAGACACCGTTTGGCCCATTCCTCACAGTGGTCCATGGATTCTCTCTGTTTTTCCTCAAAATGTGCTCCCTGTACCTTCCTCAAAGGGATGTATGTTGCCTCCTAATGAAGGCTGCAGGTCGGAGGCTACGATCTTTCCGCAGGATTTGTTTTTTAACTATCCCAAACCACTGCTCCACGTATGTGTTTGTCTCCCTTGTCTTGTGTGGTATCAGTACTTTGTCATTACCCAAGACATACCTTTGGAGGTCACCTAGGAGGACACCACTCCAGAGGGGAAAAAGTCCAAGGTAATCAGCAAATAACACCTCTAACAGCTGTGGGCAGTAATATATGTTGCTCTGTGCTCCTTGGGTCATCTCTGCTTCCATATCTTCTTTGGTATTTTCAAACACACTTCTGAATTCCATTGTAAATGGAGATTTTGCAAGGATGGTGTTTGAATTTGGTGGCATCTGGATGTCAATTGTCTCCCCTTTAACCTCACCGCCATCGTCTAATTTGCCTTTTTTGGAAATGAGATTTTGCAGCTTTGCTACACTCTTTTGCTTATGTCCTCTGCCATGAAGACCACACACATGTGGTGAAAGATATCCAGGCTGGTCTCAAAGGATGTACAGATTAACAACTGTGCAAACGTGTACACGGCAAACTCCTTTAGGCCCTTGTCAGCTGTTTTCCTTCCAAAAGACCCTGAGACTGCCTTGATGATGTGAGCCAAACAGAGGTGGATGATTGTTCGATGTTTGACGTCTTTCCTTGACAGCTTCTTCATGAGGGTTTGGTGAGACTTTTCCAGATAGGTACTTAGGTTCTCTTTGTTGAAGGCAGAGCACAACACTCTGTATTAGGGCCCAACTATAGTCAGTCTCCACTTGACTGACTCTGATGGATGTAACTTTACTAATCTTTGCGATACTCTGCATTAGCCAAAAAGTCACATTTGGAATTGTATGGTCCTGTGTCACCATTTCTGTGACTGGCAGAGGGGGCCTGTCTCTTCTCTCTCCTGGCAAAGCAAGACAGTAGTAGAACACCCTTTTATTTTGATTTGGAATCTTGCTCACAATTCCACCAGTCGCATCCAAGAACAAAGTGACAGGTTTGCAGTGGCGTAGATGGTAAATCCCGATGCTTAATCCCATCTCAGTGTAAAGGTGCACTGTAAATGGATCTACCTGCAAAAGCTGTATGTAGCCGGGACAAAAGGAGTATCCACTATCCGATTCCCGCATGAACCTTTGAGTCAGAATTAGTTCCAAGATTACATCGTCATGCAGACATTTGCCGCGCCGGAGTTCAGAGCCAATAGCTTTCAATACATCTTTGGTCAGGGTTTGGCTCATATTGCCTGCCATCAACTCATTCAGTGGAGTTTTGCTCATTTTAGAATAGTATATGTTACTTACTCCTTTATAGAGTACTTTGGCTATTTTGCCCCTCTTCAAGTACGTGGCAGGACGTGCTTTTAAAGATGTTGTATTATGAATTATTTTGCCTCTGCGACTCACCAGGACATTTACAGTCTCACTTTTGTGTGGTTTCTCGTGTAATGTGAACATGTAGGTTGCTCTACATTCCTTAAAGGAGCAGACAGCTTTGATCTTGAGATAAGGGCAACACTTTTTTCGACTGTGCTTTAATTTAATGTGCTGATACTTAAATATCAACGTACAGCATGGATTTTTTTTTCTGAAGCATTTATAGATAATATCTGTCCATGGCTTTCGCAGCAGATGGTTGCCAGGTAAAGGTTTTATATTGTCCCATTTTTTGGGGTCTATTTCAATGGAAAATTTCTTTGACATGTGGTTAAGCTTTCTACATGTTCTTTTCACTATTGACATTCTTCTCTCCACTCTTTTTATCTTTTGCCTTTCCAGAATCCTTTGTTATATCCTCTGAAAACTCATGGTTGTCCTTGACAATAGCCTTGTCCTTTGACACCACTACACTCTCCACTTCATTTTCCTGGAAAACTGCCTCCTCAATGGGCTCCATTTCTACATTCTTGTTTTCATTTTTATTGTCAACAGATTCCTCTTTGGACAGCCATCAATTTTCTATTTTTAATGACCATATTGTTCGCCATGGTTTCTCCCATATCAACCGGCTCAGACTGTGTCTCCATTTGGTCTTTCGCAAAGCCATGGACATCATCGTCCATGACTACAGCACATCCAGCACATAAGTGATTTACAGATGACTTAACTTGCCATCTATTTTCATGCCAAAGAGTATACAGCCATCTTCTTAAACTTAAACTTAAACATTGTGTATTTACATTTGGGAAATTCAGAGCATAACATTTATTAATTACTACCTCCAAACCTCCAGATTCCCTTAAGATGTCTTTCTTTATCTTCACCCTGCCCATGGTTTTGTACAAATATGACTAAAATCTAATTTAAATCAAGAGCTAATTGTTAGAGCAACTGACCTCCACCATGCACAATGATCTAAGATTCTATTGTGACTGTTTCCCTCCAATTATTTGAATACTGTCAAAAACTGTACTGACCTCTAGTAGCCGATATGTGTCACAAAGAAATAGCAGTACGCTATTTTGGGGAAAAACAATATTATTCAAATTGTGAAATATTTCACTATAATTGTGGCAATGTTTGATAGTAGAAGCATATTGTGAAACAGGTCTGAAGTTTCTATGTTAATTTTTGACAAAGATATTGAGGAAACACTGAAATATTGGTGTTTTTGTTGATTTATTGGCTATGGGTTAATCAATAATCAACTTTATCACCAAACCAAAGCTTGGACAACTTGGTCAGCTAGTAGTAGAAGAATGTGAAACAGGTCTGAAGTTTCTATGTTCCTTTTTGACAAAGTTATTGAGGAAATACTGAAATATTGGTGTTTTTGTTGATTTATTGGCTATGGGTTAGTCAATAATCAACTTTATCACCAAACCAAAGCTTGGACAACTTGGTCAGCTAGTAGTAGAATAATGTGAAACAGGTCTGAAGTTTCTATGTTCCTTTTTGACAAAGTTATTGAGGAAACACTGAAATATTGGTGTTTTTGTTGATTTATTGGCTATGGGTCAATCAATAATCAACTTTATCACCAAACCAAAGCTTGGACAACTTGGTCAGCTAGTAGTATAATAATGTGAAACAGGTCTGATGGTTCTGTGGTCATTATTGACAAAGATATTGAGGAAATACTGGAAAATGTGTGTTTTTATTGATTTATTGGCTATGGGTTAATCAATAATCAATTTTATCACCAAAACAAAGCTTGGACAACTTGGTCAGCTAGTAGTAGAAGAATTTAAAACAGGTCTGAACGTTCTCTGGTCATTATTGACAAAGATATTGAGGAAATCCTGCAATATTTGTGTTTTTGTTGATTTATTGGCTATGGGTTAATCAATAATCAACTTTATCACCAAACCAAAGCTTGGACAACTTGGTCAGCTAGTAGTAGAAGAATATGAAACAGGTCTGAAGGTTCTATGTTCCTTTTTGACAAAGTTATTGAGGAAATACTGAAATATTGGTGTTTTTGTTGATTTATTGGCTATGGGTTACTCAATAATCAATTTTATCACCAAAACAAAGCTTGGACAACTTGGTCAGCTAGTAGTAGAATAATGTTAAACAGGTCTGATGGCTCTGTGGTCATTATTGACAAAGATATTGAGGAAATACTGGAAAATGTGTGTTTTTATTGATTTATTGGCTATGGGTTAATCAATAATCAATTTCATCACCAAACCAAAGCTTGGACAACTTGGTCAGCTAGTAGTAGGATAATTTAAAACAGGTCTGAAGGTTCTCTGGTCATTATTGACAAAGATATTGAGGAAATCCTGCAATATTGGTGTTTTGTTGAGTTATTGGCTATGGGTTAATCAATAATCAATGTTATCACCAATCCAAAGGTTGGACAAACTGGTCAGTCAGTATTAGAAGAATGTGCAACAAGTTTGAAGTTTGTATGGTCGATTTCGACAAAGATATTGAAGAAACATTCGGATTGTCAACTCTTTTACCCCGGTCCCTAAATATGACGCGGAGGTACGAATATGAATGTCTGTTGAATCTCGAATATGAAACTGATTTCACCTCGGTGACAAATAGAGCTATTTTATCCAGTGTAATTTATCACTTACCACTATATTGTTTTTTTATTATCCTCCTCTTCCTGTCTCGTCTTCCTTTTTTGGCTTCCTGAAGCGTAATTCCGCTTCATGATGACTGCCGACCGACGAGGTTTTTGTATTTTGCCAGCAGCACAGATCATGAGAGGGGCCCCTTGAGGGGAATTCCGATAACAGTGTCATGACTTTACTGCATTGACTATCAAAGGGGCGCTCACACGTTTGACGTAGCATTTTATTCTTAACCAGTCGTTGTCTTGGGGCCCCAAGCCAGCTCGGCGCCCCAAGCAATTGCTTGTTTTGCTTGCCTTGTCGCAACGGGCCTGTGCGTGTGTCGTAAACGGGAAGACATTTCTTACCGGTACTGCGTACCCGCTAGTACCGGCTTACTTTAACCCCTGGCTAAACGGTACATGTAAATCAGCATCTGAATTGAAATGTGACGAGAAATGGGCAGTGTAGTTGCTGAAAATGTGCGTATTTCATTGATGAAACGGCTCATTTGTAAATTTGCTCCGACTTCTCGCTAACCTAAGTAAATAAACACTAGACAACGTCTAAACAAAAAACCGTTGCGCCACCTACTCTTCTGGCGGTGAATTGTTTTCAGCACCCACAGCCTACGTAGAACCATAAACGCAGTCTATCCGTCCGTATCCGTGCGCCTGCCCATCCGTAAACGGAGACGCAGAAGCATATTTCGGCCTTGAGCCCTCTCCAGACAGAAGTTGTTGGCAGAGAACTGTTGTTTTAGTCTCTCTGAGTACAGTCGTTTAGCCTGTCTGACCGCCTTGCTAAACATATACTTCAACTCCTTGAATCTGTCTCTGTCCCCACTCCTAAAAGCTTCCTTCTTCTCCAGACGCAACCATCTAATAAGCGGTTGACGATGGATGGATGGATGGATAAATATTCTATAAACATTTCAGTCCTATTTTTCAGTCTCAATTTTTTGTGTGTGTTCGGCAGGCATCAAATTCTGAATTTGTTTATATTTACAGAATACAATTAAGTTGGTCAGTGAAAACAATGAATATATTTTCTTTGTACTTTTGTCAGTTAATTAAAGTTTCAAGAGACTTGACAAATCACAGATCTTTTAGCAGCATTTTAGAAAACATCCCAACGTTTTTGGAAATGGGTTTGTATATATGTATGGTTTATGGATTTGATCAACTAAATCAGGACACTACTAATAAAAAATTAAGGTAATCTGTGAAATTCATTCCACTAGGGCAAGCATACCACATTTCTGGTAGGAGTGTATTCAGTCCTTCCCAACTGTACACATTCAGAATGGCCAACCAAAATTTACCCCAGGAGGGAATTCCCACAGCACCACCTATTCAACAGACAGCATAAAAACTAAAGGCATGTTTTCTTTTAACTTTAACACGGCTTGAATGCATGTTTGTTAAAAAAGTAATTTACATAAATGTTTTTGAATACTGCGTTGCCGCCTCTTTACAGGAATACATAATCTATTCCACCCAATAAGCTCACATGATCTTGGAAATACAACAAATCATCAATATGTGGACCTCACCCTTGCTGTGCAGTTCATTCCTGGCCCGTACCATGTCAGGATCATCTGGTCCTAGTCCAAGGATTCTCAGGGCGGTGTAGTTTAGTGCAGTGCCAAACACTGTAGACTTGTCTTCAATGTGTCTGACAAATATACAAAGAAATTGATATATGGTTGGAAATGGTTAGATTCTATCACCAGCAAACTTTCAAATAACTTGTCTATTGAGCTTAACCTTGATCACAAATGCACACAGTTCAAAATTAGGACAGGACCCTATAATAGAGTAGAAGTACAATGTACACTCACAGGCCCCAGCCTCCGTCAGGTAGCTGAACAGAACGTAGATATCTCACCATCTCTTTCTTCCAAGCTTCTGGCAAGGGAATTTGAGCCACGTGGCAGGCAATCAAGAGACCTGAGGAGTAGTGTAGAGGGTAAATTGGTGGCCTATGGCAGACATGTTCTCCATTACAAGTGTGGAAGAAATTTAGATTTCCTGTGTGCTTACATTATTCACTAATCAAGAGACCTAGTCATTAGACACTAGTGAGTCAGGTGGCTGAGCGGTTAGGGAATCGGGCTAGTAATCTGAAGGTCGCCAGTCCGATTCCCGGCCACACCAAAAATGACGTTGTGTCCTTGGGCAAGGCACTTCACCCTACTTGCCTCTGGGGGAATGTCCCTGTACTTACTGTAAGTCGCTCTGGATAAGAGCGTCTGCTAAATGACTAAATGTAAATGTAATGTAGTTAGTAGGTTCTCATGTAAGCTTGTTATTAATAAGAGTAGATTGTGTCTGTGTCAGGGTTAATAGATGTTCGAGATCCGGAGAAAGTACTGGCTAAATGTTCCTTGTCATGACAACAAGGACAGCTCCAACTATTAACTCTCTAGTCTGAGTGGTCATGTGTTGGGAGCTGTGAATCTCTTTCTCTGAGACTGTTGTAACGTGTACTGCCTGACTGTCACTATCTATGTTTACATTCTCGTGCCCTATAAAAGATGGTCCTCCGGCCTTCAGAGCGGAGAGAGACATGATTGAGACCTAAGCGTGGTGTTGTGTTGTCATTTATTGTCATAGGTCTGGTTTTCTGTCCCAATCTGCAGATTGATTAATACTTCAAATCCAGAACTCAACTGAACTTAGTCACTCCGTTTATGAAGAGACGGACAAAACACTTTCTTCATCACAAGTCAGGGTTTCCCGCAGAAAATGTGTTAGTTAAGGTGGTATGGTGGGGTTTGCCGTCAGACCGGGGGGGAGCGGGGGGGGGGGGGCTAGTTTGTGCAATAGACTAATGCGTTCTGCAGAGAAGGGAGATTAGCATTGGTCATGGTTTGGAATGAAAAGGAGAAAATAGGACAGAGTAACACAACAGATATCGCTATATAAAAAAACGGCGGCAGGCGTGTATTGCTTAGGCGGCCGCCTTAACTGAAAAGTGTTGCGGGAAACCCTGCAAGTGAAACGCTATTCTAATTTTAAGTATATGCTACTTGTTGAAGGCAAAGGAATGGCAAACCTGTCAATACCTGGGAGTAGGAAGAGAGGTCCTCCATAGTCTCCGGCCCAGTGGCCATCCTCTGCCTGTAGGTGACTGTAAAACTCCATGCCCTTCAGGGCTGCTCCCACTACAGTTTGTGCTGAGGGAGAGTCAGAGACGAATTGGCTCTGTAGAAGGGGAAGAAAATACACGCTTCATTTACATTACATTTAGTCATTTAGCAGACGCTTTGATCCAAGGCGACTTACAGTAAGTACAGGGACATTCCCCCCGAGGCAAGTAGGGTGAAGCCGGGAAACGAACCAACAACCTTCTGATTAATAGTCCGACTCCTTAACCTCTCAGCCATCTGATACCCAGAAGTTAGGATTAGGTGTGAAGAGGAGACCAACTTATTTAGGGATCAAAACTTTGTTTTTATGACTGTCACTGTGACCAAAACGCTGGGGTGCCCAAGATGACTAGGTTTTTTGGCTCCAAAGATGTTACAAATCCAGGTCTCATTTTATTGGGGTGTGCTTGCCTTCGGCGAGGACAAACCATTGTTACCTCACATATATATTTATTATTTCTTTTCCCACCCCTAAAACTCAGTAAATTTATGGACTACATACACAACCTAGGTGTCAAAAGTTTCGTCTTGGTAGCGATTGAGTTGCTTGTATTTGTATTTAAGTTCTGTTGCATGGTCTAGGTAGAAATTAAGTTTTTGTTGCGAAAAGTGAAGCTAACGGTAGCTAACTTGCTAGCCACAGTCACTGATGCTACTAACGTCACTATTGTCACGAAAACTCGCTTGACTATCCCAAGCAGAACATCAGTTTAGCAGCTCGTTAACTTCTGGGAGATGGCTAGGCTAACTGTTTTACTGCAAGGCAGCTGCAGAAACGCCACAAGCAAAGAGACCTGGGTGATAACTATTCGATCATTTTACGACTTACACGTGATATGACACACAATTGTGATGTGTAATGTACAATATAAGCTGATATTATTAAGGAGGTACTTTTGGAAACAGTAGTCTACTATTTCACTGAAGCATTAGCATCATGACATTTGCCTCTGTTGCCCGAGCAACACGTACTAAAGCGGTCTATGATGCGTCTGTTTTCAATCGTTAAAATAAACATTCCTCACAAATACATTTTCGTCGTAGGATTTATTATGACATTAGATTACAAGTAAACGATTTGTGGGTGAAATTATCATTACCTATGGTTTCAAACCAGTGTAGCTCACTGCAACTAAGCCCCCGCCCCTCGCCTTGAAGCAACGGCCCCGGTGGATGTAGGTGGTATTGCATTTACGGTTAGGTTCCCGTGTCTTCCGGTCGTTTTTATTTTATTAACTCAACATTTACAAAACTATCTCCCCCAATAATTTTTGTTCGATTCTCGAACCTGGCTCATACTACTAGCTTTTTAATAGAATAATTTTTCACGAGCACAAAAATTCACATTGGCCGATAGCCGATTTACATTGAGCTGAATGAGCCATAGACTTATATTGAACGAGCACAGGGAGAAATGGCTTGAGTTGCCGGCCTTGTTGTAGCAAGTTTAGCAAATCGTTGTCACATATAGGCCTACATGAAATTTTGTTAATATAGTTTATTCCCGTTATTTTCAAACAGATTAGATTTTTCGTAAAAAAGTTCATGACATGATGGCAAATATATTATGTTAAGCGCGAGCATAGATTGCTGACATGTCTATTTGGAGCAAAGACGAAGATTAATACTCTAACTTTGACCACAATAGGAAATGATATATATTTAAATAATATTAGTCTTGCCTTCATAAGCTTTTGTTAAACACACCCATTATTCTTTTTTTGATCGTGTCATCAAGCCAGACTGCTTTTGTGGGACAATGTTTCTTCCCCACTTACATCTGATGGAAACGTCTTGTAGCCTATGGTTCTATGAACATGCCCCTTTCAAAGGCAAATGTTCAATAAAGTATATTTTAGACACACTTCTCGAGCTTTTATTTATTACATTATTAACACGTCTTGTTAGATCACGTTATATCCATTAATAGACGTTTGGTTTTCTAGGTTGAGCATGTAAAACACAGGTCGCATTTCGACACTGATGTGAAATTGAAGGCAGTGTGAATTTTGTGGCATTTCGTTTGAATATAAAGTTGACAGTAAACTATGGTAAGTCTGCATTATGCAAGATTTTGGTTACCAAAATAACTATTAAGCTTTCTTTGCCTGGCGAGAACAACCACGGAGCTGTTCATGTTAACAGTTTATTTCATCCGATACAATGCATTGTAAATCATACTCATATCACAAAGAAAAAAAGCAACATATGTGATGAGTTTCATCTAGAATAGCCCTATATTTAGCCATATAGCCTAAAAAACTAGTGAAAGGAATACTATACAGTTAAAGAATACATTTCCGTTAAGTTTGCATCATGTGTCTGATTCTTATCGGACTTGTAGCTCATTCTGCCCATAGATTCTGCAACTGCAATGCCCACACGCTCGTAACCATATAAATCTATGCTCGCGACTGGTTGTCGCAAAGTATGACGTGTACAGCTAGTTGCAACAAGCACGAGGTCTCGGAGCGAGAGAAAAAAGAGCCATTGTTTAAAGCTAGACCGGACGACACGGAAGTGGAAAGATGGCTGCGTCCAGTCTCGAGCTCTCGCTTGCCTCACTGCGCCACTGAGCACTTTTCATAGAAATGAATGGGGACGCCTTCTTGGAAGACAGAAGTAGCTGTCTCTAGTTATATTAACTATGACTGCAACGCTGTAGCCTAGTCTAGTAGCTAACAAAAACATCTCTACAGGAACAGCTGTTTAACAGGAAGTCAAACGGCGGCACCCGTTCGGCACTATACCCTTACTTAAATCAAAAGTATTTCAATAGGTGAAACTATCTGACTAGTGACTAATAACCTGAACTCTCATTGCCACAGCCTAAACTTCAATCGGTTCATGAAAATAATTCATTTCAGCCTAGACCGTACAACGGAAGTAACGTTAAATCGAATTCAACCAACGCAATCGCTACCAAGACAGTCTAGTAGTAGTTGTAGCCTACAATTTACCGGGGCAGCGTCTCCACACAGCAGGGCTATATCGCATTTTGCCGTGTTACTGACAATGATCGCTACCACTGACATTTTTATGAATGAGTGATTTTCCCCTAAATAAATGTTACATTTTTGGGGGCATATTTTCAGTTAGCAGATGGTACTATTTGAATCGCGATTCCATCTGAGATAGCTACTGCTGGTAACATTGTTGTTAAAATAAGCTTCAAAGGGGGTTCTTTATTAATGAATGAATGAAATATGAGTAGGCTAAATGCCTGAAAATATCACAATAATTTCTACACCGATCTGCCAAATGTATTCGTTTTGATTCAACTATGAGGTTGCTGATCACCATTCCCTCTTGCATAGGAAATGAGAAGACAACTATTTCATTCAACTCTTCACTCTTAGTATTTTGAGTTGTAAATGAGCAGAAAAAAATATGCTTTTAAATCTATGTAATCTTTATAAATAATAAGTAGGCTATGCATTTTAATATAAAATATACAGAAATATCAGTTGTAAAATGTAATTTAAATACGGACCCCTGCAACCAACAAGCAAGCACACCCTACAATTTCCCCAGAAATTGAAGGCCTACCTTCTCTAGTTTAATTTGTGACACAGTCTGATAAAAAAGGGGACTTTGTCGGCCAAGGTCATATCTCTGTTTTACAGATTGTGAAAGTGCCAGTTTTGGGGTGGTTACTCAAAAAAGGTAATAGATTACACATTACTAGTTTTTTTTTTTTTTTTTTAAGTAATGCTTTACTTTACTGGATTACTCACTGCGTTTGCGTTGCCTCAGTATTGTGCTTAATTTGGTTTCACTGCCAACATTCCTTAATGTGAGAGGCAAATTTGCAAACTTCGTTGGTGGCAGCGTTAAACAAGCACTGGTTGGCTACACGCTATGGAGGATCAAAAGTGCCACAATGAATTAAATAAATACACCATTAAATAAATAAATACACCATTAAATAATTACTTGTCATTAATTAATTAAAATAGACGTTAAATACGTAAATGTGTTCTTAAATGTGTCATGAATTAATGAAATACCGATTCATTTAATGTTTTTATATATAATTATTTCCTTATTTAAGTATTTCATGCTACATTTCATGCTACATTTCTATGGAACGCCAAGTTAGTCAAAATTAAATCAATAAATAAATAGGTAAATAAATATAAATACTAGTGCTGTCAAACGATAAAAATATTTAATCGCGATTAATCGCATTAATGTCATAGTTAACTCGCGATTAATCACAATTAATCGCACATTTTTATCTATTCTAAATGTCCCTGATTTCTTTTTGTCCCAATCTTTTTTTAAATTTTAATGCTCTTATCAACATAGAAAAGTGGTTCGGATTGCTTTGTGCAAATATTTTTTTTATTGAAAACAACATTGCAATCGCCTGGCTTTGACGAGGGGGCAGAGAATTCGCATCAGCTGTGTGCTTGGCCATCAAGTGGTATTTCAGACTGGACGTGCTGCGATGATAGCTCAGTTTACAACGACAAAACACACAGATCACTGGTCTTGTCAATAGAACCATTTGGCAACTTTTTAAAAGCAAACTTTCCATTCAGAATCTTATTGGCATCCATTTCGGCATCTCGCGCTCGTCATCCACTCAAAACGTAACGTTAGCCTACTACCAGAGAATGTCTAATATCCGTAAACGGGCTCTGCTACTACTCTTTAGCCAGCTCGCAAGCCAAACGAGTGTTTGGCGAGCCTGTTGTTTTGTTTCCGGTCTAGCTAGATCCGGTGTGGTGTTCTAGTTTTTTTAACGTCGGTAGTTGTTGCAACAGCATGTGAAAAAAACTACAAAGTTTAATAGGCCAAAAAGAGCGTTAATCGCGCGATAAAATAATTGACGCCGTTAATTTGGGTTTGCGTCAACGCCGTTAATAACGCGTTAAACTGACAGCACTAATAAATACATACATAAATAAATATGGCTATGAAATAAAGTCTGAAATTAAAAAAAGATGGCAATAAATATAGCATTATATAATTACATAGCTGAATCCATTTACCGACATCAATAAATAAATACTTTTTATTTTATAATTATAATACTTTATAATATATTTATTTCAAAATGACGTTTTTGTAAAGACAACATTTATTTATTTCATGGGACTTTTACACGCCACATTTATTTCCACACTACATTTATTTCTGTGCTGTATTTATTTCAAATCTCACATGCAAACGAGAGGGGCGTGGTTATCGTCAGACCAACGCAGCAGATAGCTATGCTACCTGTATGGGGGTGACAGTGGAATCGCACTGCCGAACGGCATGGCTTGTCAGGATATATTATTTTGGCACAGATAGTAGATTTTGTAGAGGTACTTGGGCGGATAAGTGCTCTACAGAACATAGATATTGAAGTCTTAAATAGTTTGAGACTTATCGAGCACTGTTCGTGTGCAAGATGTACAGGTAGTGGGGGGTGACAAGTGCCAGGTAATGTTAGCTAACACAGCTAGCAACAAAGAAGACAATCACTGCCACCACCGCTACATCGCTCTGCTATTATGTGGATAACTAGGTCGATAAGGCACCTGATTATAACGATCTAGCCTCACCATTATGCCATGCATTACCATTTAGTGAGACGAGACCTGAAGTGAAGCCAGACCATTCCAGACATTACCCTTACCTTTGGATTTACAGTAGGCTACTGCTTCAAATTGAAGTCAAGTTTCTTAACGCTTTGTTATTATTGGCAATTTAAAGTTGCAACTAACCAAGACGTGTCAAGACCAAGACCCATTCAACACGGTACACAATAACCAAACCCAGATATTAGGTACAGGTTTATGGAATTATTCAATATTAAATCAAACCACTACCACTGGACTCGTTTTAATGACCATTCAGTGACAAAACGGGTTTGGCTGTTCATATGTGCCAATACAGCACAACACTACTAGCTCTACAGTAGCTAGCTCTAGCTGAAATGGCCACACTGATGTCGTCCTTTTATTATTTTGTCAGCTAGCTAGCCGGATAGCCAGCCACTTGGCCTACAGTTGCCGACTTCGAGACCGGTGATAGCCAACATACCACCTAGGAAGACATAGAAGACATAGTGTTGGCAGTGATTGTTAGCTTTGCAGACAGTGATTGTTAGCTTTGCAGACGAGTTCCACGTCACACGAGCGAAAGCCATGTTTATAAAGGTAACTTCAGCGCAACCTCATAGCTATCAAAGATCAAGTCCCCACACGTAGGCTACTAAGTCACCGCCATCACTCCCATACAAAAGGTAGAGACGACACAGACATTATGGGCAAAGCTTGTCTACATTGTATGCTTTTCGGCAGTGCGATGCCACTGTCACCCCCATACAGGTAGCACTATCTCCTACGTTGGTCTGACGATAACCACGCCCCTCTCATTTGCATGTGAGATGTGAAATAAATACAGCACCGAAATAAATGTGGAGTGGAAATAAATGTGGTGTGGAAATACATGTGGAAAAAAATGTGGTGCGTAAAAGTCTCAAAAAATAAATAAATGTGGCATTAGGAAATAAAAGTCCCATGAATTAAATACATGTTGTCTTTACAAAAACGTCATTTTTAAATAAATAAATGTATTTATTTATTGATGTCGGTAAATGGATTCAGCTATATAATTATATAATGTTATATTTATATATTTATTACCATCTTTTTTTTTATTTCAGAGTTTATTTCATAGCCGTATTTATTTATGTATGTATTTATCTATTCATTTACCTATTTATTTATTGATTTAATTTTGACTAACTCGGCGTTCCATACATTTCATGCTACATTTCACAACGAGTTGTGTTGCAGTGCTTCATTAATTGTGTTATCTGTCAAACTCGCCCATCAAAGTCAGTGGGGTGGGGACCCAGTAACCCCTTAACCAATGATATGTGCTTTGAGCTTAAGTTGTCATGAGTAGTAGTTTTCAGAAATAAAATCGGTGATTGGACGGCAAAGATATTAAGGCGAGAACCATGGTAATTTTATTTCCCATATTTGAATGGTCCGGCAGGAAAGGGTTAAATACAAGGGGAAGGACTCGATCCTGCTTGCCCCCATGCCATTTGAGGTGCAGTATAAAATGATTTGATAGAAGAAGCTCTGACCAGAAATCCTCCGGCTCCGGCGGCTCAGTCAACGCCGATACTTGCCGCTCCATCACAGCAGATACCTTTTACTGGCTACAAGCTCTGGGTCAGCAGATCCTGCTTTCACATCCTCTGCTAAATCTAAAATTTCTCTCACCAACCCCAAGAAAGTTCACGGAGATCCTCCATTGTCACTATCCAGGCACTCTACTTCAGATCAAAGTAATGGATCAGACTAGATTTGCGCTAGCCCCACCCCACTGATTTTGATGGGCGAATTTGACAGATAACAGTTAATGAAGCACTGCAACACAACTTGTTGTGAAATGTAGCATGAAATGTAGCACGAAATACTTAAATAGTGAAATAATTATATATAAAAACATTAAATGAATTGGTATTTAATTAATTCATGACATTTAAGAACACATTTATGCATCTAATGTCTATTTTAATTAATTAAATACACATTTAAGTAATTATTTAATGGTGTATTTATTTATTTAATGGTGTATTTATTTGAACGTGTCACATGGCACGGTTCAATTTGAGGCGAAAAAAATGCCGACTTTGTATTGGAAGTCGGCGCAATGGACGCCGTCTTTGCATGCAAAATCGGCGTAAATTACGCGTGGTTAACAAACGGGGGCGTCTTAATACTTGCCCACTAGGCCTTCCATACAATCATGGACGCCGCTACACCAAGCATCTGACATTTTGTGGATGGCTAGGAAGATAAGCAGCTAGCGCACCAGAGACCGGAAGTGAACCGGAAGTGACCATGTAAGGTGATCCTTCGATTAAAGTCAAGTTTCGTAACATCTGTTATAATTATGTCAATTAAAAGTTGTTACTAACCAAGAAGTTCACCCATTCGTTTCACCCCCCCTGCTAATGCATACAAATTATGTGCCTGATGTGATGCTAGTTAGGGACTTCCATGGTTAATGCGAGCGCACGAGGGCTGATTTCAGCGAAAAATAGTTTTTGGAGCTTGAAACAAACAAACATAGCCGTTTGTCCAATTGGTAAAACGTTGTCTAGTGAAGGTAATTACGTTTACATTTCTTAGCCTGGTTTTCCATCTTTATATTGTCTCAAATTAGCTTTCGATCCGTCAGTGTCACTGTTGTGTGTAAGCGGCACTCAGGGCTGCATACGTTCATTTTGAATTTTCCACCGGAGCTTTAGCTAGCTGGCTAACATTCCGTTCTCTCCTCCTGTGTTCAATGACTCAATTCATCAAGCTGTAGCTAACGTTAGCCAAGTCTGTCAACAGAGCTCCTGGGTAACTTAACTTTAAATATACCAGAAAATATACCAGAAAATATACAAATAATTGAAACCATCATTCACCAAATTCAGTCAGGTAAATCGCCGAGGCCAGGAGTGCTTTCAGCTTCTGATGGTAGTCTGCACCAGTGTTGCCAGATTAGATTGACAGTTTTCCGCCCAATAACAATTTAAAACCCACCCACTTCTATAAAAAACCGCCCAAATCCTTACTTTTCCAGAAAGCCGTGTAAAACCATGACATGTTCAATAGAAAATACGCCACAAACATTCAAAGCTTTAATCTGCAAAAACGGAGATTAAATTTACAGATCACTAAGAGCAGAATGAGAAAAAACATTACACCTGAAGTTTTTAGCTCAACACAATAAAGTAATGACATTCTGCCATGACATGTAACGCTAGATTAAGCCACAATTAAACTCCAAAATCCAACCTATTTAAAATGTATATAGCTCTATATTTTTTTTTTCAACAAGCACAGAAACACTACTAGGCCTCCTGTATTTGCTCCGATTGTTCTCTCCCCTTTGCGATTGTTCCTCTCTATCCCTTATACACAAACACAAAAATGAATTGCTAGAATTTACAGTATTGTTGATATCGCAGTATCCATGGATTCTTAAGCCCCACTCCAAATGATTGTCCCTACAGTCACTGAACAAGCCAATTAGCTTACTGGCTAATAGATGGAAGAATCAAATCTCCCCAACATTTGCCGGGGAGGTTTGAAAGTAGCGGATGTCCACCCATTCCTTGAAAGGCCAGAGCGAACATCCATGAGGCTGGAAAGTAGCGGTAGTCCCATGCGATTTCTTGTGTCATCCTTTAGCAGCGTCACCTGGGAAAATGCCCTCTCAACATGAGCATTGGATATTGGCAGTGTGAGCAATCGAATGGCACCCAGTGCTAATTCCTGAAAACACTGATTTCCTCCCGCGTCTTTGAACGCTTCAACTTCCATCCAAAAAGCGTCAATGGCCTGGTTACTTGAGAAGCCTGCTGATGCTACATTTCTCCATTGGCACTCTAACTTGTCCATTGAGCATGAGAAAAACTCAAGAGGCAAGTCTTTAACTCCTGACCTGTTTGTGGTAGACATCACAGAGGTCGGACTAAGCAGCTCCAGTTTGCGCAGCATTTCCAGTGATAAAGGTAAGCGCATTTGATATTGCACCAGCACTTCTTTTAGAAAAGCCATACATCGCGCTGAAATTCCCTCCTTCAACTCAGGCGTTAGCGTACTTGCTTCCAGAAGCTGTTGGAATGTGGTACCTAGGTCTGCATCCTGAGGTGACAGGTAGATGCTGGACAATTTCAGATCAAGTTCCCTGAGATGACTGTCAGTGTTCATGCACAATACGCTGGGCTTTATAACTCTTTTCAGTGTAGAAATGTACAGTCTTTCAAGATCTTTAAACACACCCAGTGTGTCTCCTGTTTCCAGTTGGAAGTATTTATTCACGGTTCTGATTTCCGTCAAAATGGGCCTGAGAAAGTGCATGTAAAGGGTATTCGATTGGTCGCTGTACATTTCTTTCAGTAGCCTAGCTGAATAACAGTGTTCTGCATTTGATACCAAGTTGAAATGGATCTTGAGTACGTCTTTTTGATCTAAAATCCTCTCGATGCAGTCTGCTATCACTAACCAACGGGTAGAGCTGGGTGATACCAATTTCAGGGGACACTCTCCATCGTTAATGGTCTCATAGATATTCCTATAGTCACTCTGGCGTTTTGCTGAATGAGCAAACCAGTTATAGGTTTCTTTGATCATATATTCAAGGTTGCTTGGGAGAAGTTGCATAGCTTTGTTCGCAACTAGATCAAGTGAGTGACAAACACAGCGAATAAGCTGTAGATTAGGCTGCTTTTGTTTGAGTAACGTGAACACAGAGTGATTTTTTCCGACCATCACACTTGCCCCGTCTGTAGCAATCCCCACCATGTTTTTGATGTCCAGGCCACACATCCTCAGAAAGGCATCAATTGCGTCAGTAATTCCAGTAGCACTTGCGTTGTGAAGATCAACAAGCCCCAAATAAGTACTAACAAATTTGCCGTGTTTCTGTGAGCGGTATTTAACACACAGACACAGGAGTTTACTCACTGATATGTCCGTGCTTTCGTCAAGGTAGAGAGAATAAGGAGACTCGCCAATATCTTGCTGTAACTCCTCTCTGAAGTGCGGTGCCAGGACAGACTTTATAACTGCGGTACACTTGGTCCTGTGCATTTTGAATGTTCCCATCTCCTCGTGCAAAATATCTGACAAGTCATCCACTGCGTTGATGGAAGTGTGGCAAGCAACATAGGTTGCAATTCTGAGTTCACAACGTTTTTGGTCATCATTGATTGTGCCTCCACTATTACAAGCCATTGGTACTGTAAATGATTTCACGCTGGGCACACAACGGGACTTGTGCTTCTTTGTGGAAGCATGATCTTTCAGATCGCTAAGTTGAGCCCTGATCTCCGTGTTACAATATTTGCAACGGGCTTTACACTCATCTTGTGGGACAGACTCGATCCACTTTTTCAACTCCGGATCCGTCTCCCACTCTTTTCTGTAAAGCTTTTTATACTTCCCCCACTTCGGCATATTTTTACTTTTCGAAAACCAATGCAAACCCAAGTTAGTTACGATCTGCTTTAAGCAACTTCATGCTAGGTAGGCCTACCCTACAGATCAGCCTCTGTCCCTTGCCCTTCCTGTATTCAGTTCCTAATAGTGATTGAACAATAACACATGCCAATCAAATAGTTTGTTTGAATGTTTTCAGTCTTTAAAAAAAGCGCCCAATTGTAATGAAACCCGCCCAAATTTGATCAACCCGCCCAAGGCTATTTTGCCCCGCCCAGCATTATCAAAAGCAGCCCAATTGGGCGGGAACCCGCCCAATGTGGCAACACTGGTCTGCACTGGTGATGCAAGGCCCTTCGCGTTAATATTTCCATTCACTCGCGCTCCCTTCTGACACGCGCACCTGTTCGCAGTTCACGGAATATGAATACCGGCCGGCAAGGCTGTGATTGGAAAACGGGACTGGAGCTGTCCCGGACGGGACAAATCAATATCACCCATAAATCAGGATGTCCCGGACAAATCGGGAAGGTTGGCAACCCTAACTGTAGCTGTCATTAGGGGCCAAGCAGCAAAATTGCTCAAAAGTTATATCTCAAAGTCATATCTCAAAAGTTATTTGAGGCAGTGACACCAAAGCTGGTACGCCTACCCGGAACTTTATTCTAAGGATGTCCTCCAAAACTTGTGTCATGTGACTAAAAGAGGGCGTGGCCGGAAGCATGTTTTGGCTGTTGAAGTGTTTACCTTAATAAAGTAATTTCTTTGTCTGTTGATGTATTGTGAGATATCAAGCTTGACCATTGATAATATTTTCTTAACCTTTAGAGGAGTGAGTTCTAAATATTACCGACGCTGCCAGCAGAGTGAGTTATTTTTTCGAAACGAAAGCTAGCTAGCTTTAGTTAGCTTCCGTTACCTAGCAACCTAGCATAACACTCGTAGCAATGCTACTACCTGCTAGTGTAGGTGTAGTGCTTGTTAGCCTCCTAATTGTAAATTTTGAAGCCATACTATAGCGTTTGTCATATAGTTTTTGTCTATCGGAAAATAGTCGGTTGGAATGTTCAGAATCACATATGTATGACGGTACTCTGTGGGGCCCGCATTCGAACGATCACATATGTGACGCTACTAATTAACGGGTTAACAACCGAATTGACGCGGCTGCCATTTTGGCGTTAATGGAAAAGTGTAAAAACCTTTTGCAGGCCCCAAATGTTGTCCAATGTTTACTAAATTTTGCACAGATGATCTTCAGACCAAGCTTCACAGAGGTGTCAGATGGATTTTCAATTTTCAAAACCGTTTGTTCGGTAAAGCTGATCAAAGGCGGCGGCGAAGCCGCAAAAGACACGTGAGAGCGTAACTCAGCAACCATTTGTGCGATTGTCACCGAACTTGGGTTCCATCGTTCCCACGAGGAGCAGAGGAGGCCTGTGGTGTTATACCAGAAAAAACACTTTGAACACTCAGTACTTTGGAACGCAAACAGATATTTCAACCAAACTTGGTGTGTTGCATGAGTGCAACAGGTTATTGTGACTTAATTGTTGCGCAAGTGCTATGGAGGCCATGTCCTGCTCTGGACTGCTTGGCCCCTCCATTGCTGCTTGCATCTATATTTCTTTTTTGCCTTTCTTCACACTCACAGCCCAGTCCCAGTTGTCAGTTGGCCTGTGTTATCGATATGTTGAGTAAGAATATGATAGTTTGGAGAAAAGTACAAATGTGTATCGATATCCTTCTCAATTACACCAAATTGTTTGTTTACTTGCTGTGCCAACTAGCACTAAATCCCATATTTGTATGTCACTTTGTATAAAAGCGTCTGCTAATCTCAATGAATAAAATGTCTTAGAGACTTATGACCAGGCCCAAACATAATACGCAGATTTTTTTCACATTTTCTGCGGTTATTCAGACTGAAAATCTGCGGAATTCCGCTAGCTTTCCTGTTCTTATGTCGGAGCGACCGAAGATGTTCCACAACAGTTTGACGGCAAATATGGTCGATTGAATGTTGACAGACTTTGCAAAAAAGAATTGATCCATCCTCATAAAGATAAGCTGAAAACTCCCTGGCCCTGTCTCTTGCTGTAATTTGGGTTGATACATTTCTTTTTCAATTCCTAGCATTTTTGGCTAACGTTTTAATAATGGAGACGTAATATGAGTTGAAAAGTGTATTCACATTTTACCTCAGACCAATGCGTTCTACTTAAAAATCTGCGGGTTTTGGCCGGAATTCTGCGCCCGTGTATTCCGTTTGGGCCTGCTTATGACTCATGAATTTTCCATTCAAATATGACCATTCTATGAATGTACATCTATACCTCTTGGGATCCCAGACCAGATCAAGACCCATCTAACACGGCACACCATACCCAAACCCAAATATTCGAATTCATGTAATTCTTCAATATTGAATCAAACCACTATAATCACTCTTGACTTGTTTTTTATTCAAATAATGATGCCTACACAAGTAATTGTACGCCTATAAATGCTATTATTGTGTGTTTTAAAAGTAACAACAAATAAATCAATGATAATAATTGTTAAATATAGCTGCAAGCAGCAATCAAAGGGGCCAAGCATCATTCGATATGGAAATTCAGTAGCTAAAGCAGCAAAGCAAAACTTTTCATAAAACATTCATGTCATTTTGAGACAAAATCCGCTGGCTACATGTAGCAGCGTTATATCTACAAAGCACAATAACTCCGCTTGTTCTTGACTATAAATTGCAATATTGCACTAATTGTTACCCCACTTGTCTTTAGGTTAGCATAGGTTTAAACGGTTAGTATAGGTTATTATGTGTACTACAGGTTTAGTATACTGTATTGTATATTATTACGTAGAAATTTAATTAATTTATTATTGTTATTTAGGAGTTTTTATTTTGTTATCATAGATGTAATCTATGTTCAGAGTACTTATATGTTATGCCAGGTTGCTTTGCATTGTCTTGTCCTAAAGGCCGATTTATACTTCTCCGACTCCGTTACGGACAGACGCACACACGGTGTCGGACGGATTGGTTGAATTTACATTACTCCGACGGCTCTGCGTGCTGAAAGCAATTCACCGCCAGAACAGTAGATGGTGCTGCACTGCGATGCTAGCTAGGTTATCGAAAAGTCAGCAAATTTATATTTGTATTCGTAAAATGACGGACTGACCAACGGATAGTCAGGAAAATCAGGAGGTGCACATAAAGCTCTCCGAGGGGTTCGGAGAGGGCACTGAGAGGGAGTTCCTTGACAGAGAGGGCGTTCCCTGTGTGCGTGTCCGTAAAAACGCAGAAGTATAAATCGGCCTTAAGAATTTCAGGGCCCAGTCTGACCTTGTGTTATGTTTATCTTACAATAAAAGACTTGAACTGGAACTCAGCTAACAATCAGACTAAATGGTTGAACAGTGGTGGTGAAAACCAATCTTACTTTGGACAAATAAAGCAACTTAAAATACATTAAATAGTATTACATTTTAAAACCAGCACATACAACTCATATTCACCTCTTATTTGTCAGGGACATAAAAAGGCTCTCTCTTGATAGTGACTTAGGACTCCAGCAAATTATATTGTCCAAACATTGAAAGCAGGCACAAGGACAAGTAACTTTAAATGCAAAAACATCGTTTATTATCAAAATAGTAAGAAAATCAATACATTATGACAATGTAACAAAGTCAATACAGAAACAAACGCTACCTTTAGAGCAACCAATAACAAAGGTATTTTAAATGCAAATAAACCTAGAGCACATGAGCAAGTATAGAAGGCTAATCAAACTCTGTGATCGGTTTAGCTTCTGTTTTTGTTAATTCATCCTGCATACTAAAATAGGGACGCCAGCTAGAACGTTTGCCTAACGCATACAAATCACCGGTACTCGGTAGCTGCAGTAGGCCAAATACGCCTTTGCAAGACAAGAGAATATGTAAACACATTTTGGGCCTCTGCACGACAAAACTCTAGGCTATCAAACCAGCAAATATACATTTTACAACACTGAAAACATTACTAGAATGTGATGCATAAAATACGAAATTAATACATATCAAACATGACATGAAAACGTGCCTAAAACTATATTTACACACAACACAAATTTCGGATTCTAATTCAGGTCTGCCAATACAGCCCAATACTAGCTAGCTGAAATAGCCACACTTGATTATGTAGGCTACTTTTTTCTGTGTAGCCTCATTTTTTCTCTCCGATTGATAGCTGGCTAGCCTACTTGAGACCGGTTATAGCCAACTTACCACATAATAGCATATCTAACTTACCAATAATGGCAGGCGCTTGGCGTAGCGGCGTCCATGATTGCAGACGCTTGGCGTAGCGGCGTCCATCATTGCAAACGCTTGGCGTAGCGGCTTCCATCATTGCAGACGCTTGGCGTAGCAGTCTCCATGATTGCAGTAGTGATGTTACGCTCCATACCGTGCTCACGAAGCGGTATCGACCTTTCGAAACAATTTGTACCGATACAAACGTGTCGAGCGTAGCTTCAAAGGGCCAAAAACGACGTGATCCGAGTCGAAGTGACGTCACGAGCAGCTGAGACAACGGCGTTTTTTTTTCAAACGCTTACAAGACATCAGACATCACTAATATTCGTAGGTTATAAAGAGACATTGGCCTATTTAAGGACACTACATTCAATGACAGAACCAGAGATACAGATAGATTGCCAGAGCTAGATACAAATATGAGATAGCAGGTGTACACAAGCACAAAGCCTACATCTTTCTCTAGTTTTACCAGCCTTCAAATGTGGCCATCCCTTTCCCGGTTGCAAAAGCATGTTCCAAAACCTTAACCGCAAGCTTACATTATCATCTAGTAATATATCCATTTGAGTGAGGGGTTGCGCTCTTGCCACGAGGCCATACTCAGTTGAAGAATGTGTAATTAATGTTAGAACCTAAAAATAAATATCATAAACGTAAAGTAGCAAAGACGTTACGTTGTTTATAATACAACAAGATATATGATAACATATTTTTGACACTTGCAAATCGAAACATTTGTCACATAACCTTAATTTATCAAGTTGTCAATGACGATTATGAGACTGACGTCTCGAGGACTTGACGTCACTTGAGTCCTTCCATCGCTTGATACAGTCGCCATACCATAAACTGACCAGCAGATGTCCCTATGGAGAAGATGTATCGAACGCTTCGAAAAAGCGAGACTTTTTCGAGACAATTGTGTCAAATAGCTTGTTGCTTCAAAAAGCTTTGTCCACATTGCATGCGGACTTCCATACAAAGTCGGCGTCTTTTTCGCCTCAATTTGAACCGTGCCACGTGACACAAGACAGCTAGTGCTAGCCTGCCTAGCCAGCCAGTTGCACAGTTTGCTGAAAGCTTTTAAAACTAGTTACGAAGTAAAAACAAATGGGTGAAACGTTTTGGCAGTTACAACTTTTAATTGACAAAATTGACAACAGAAAAAACTTGACTTCGAAGGATCGTCTTACTTGGTCACTTCCGGTCTCACTAGATGATAATACCGGCATGGTATAATGGTGAGCTAGCTGCTTATCTTCCTAGCTATCCACGTCATGTCAGACTCATGTCGTAGCGGCGTCCGTGATTGCAGACACTTGGCGTAGCGTCGTCCGTGATTACAGATGCTTGGCGTAGCGGCGTCCGTGATTGTCAGGCGTAGCGACGGTTGTATGTTGTTCTGGTGTGCAAGGGCACTTGTCACTCCCCATATGTGACTCTCTGTGTGTGTGTGTGTGTGTGTGTGTATGTGAGAGACGCGTGAGTGACAGAGGGAGAGCAGGGAAAGGAAATGCAGCTGAACGAATACGCTGCGTGTTTTAGATAACGTAAAAAAAAAATATATACAACGAAACGCAATGTGGTAGGTGTTGATTCTGTGGCGCACCGCCACAAATTAGTCTGTGTGGGAAACACTGTCATCATCTCTGCTGGCCAGTGCCCTCACAAAAGCCTCCCTGTCCCTGTCAGTCAAATCTGCCGGCCGCAAACCTGGGTCAACATCCTTTTCATGAGTTAAGTCTCCTTCCATAATGCATCTCTCATCCTTATCATCACTGTAACTTTCTTTCCTTTTTTCCTGTGCTTTCACACTTTTTCCTCCTTCTAGCTCTACCTGAGAGAGCCCTGGCTCTGTAGGCTGTATACAATGCATGTGATACATACAGTGGGGCAAAAAAGTATTTAGTCATCCACCAATTGTGCAAGTTCTCCCACTTAAAAAGATGAGAGAGGCCTGTAATTTTCATCATAGGTATACCTCAACTCTGAGAGACAAAATCCAGAAAACAACTTTCTCAGAAAATCAGTCTGATTTTTTAAGATTCTTTTTGCAAATTATGATGGAAAATAAGTATTTGGTCAACAACAAAAGTTCATCTCAATACTTTGTTATATACCCTTTGTTGGCAATGACAGAGGTCAAATGTTTTCTGTAAGTCTTAACAAGCTTTTCATACTCTGTTGCTGGTATTTTGGCTCCATTCCTCCATGCAGATCTCCTCTAGAGCAGTGATGTTTTCGTGCTGTCGCTGGGCAACACAGACTTTCAACTCCCTCCACAGATTTTCTATGGGGTTGAGATCTGGAGACTAGCTAGGCCACTCCAGGACCTTGAAATGCTTCTTACGAAGCCACTACTTCGTTGCCCGGGTGTTGTGTTTGGGATCATTGTCATGCTGAAAGACCCAGCCACGTTTCATCTTCAATGCCCTTGCTGATGGAAGGAGGTTTTCACTCAAAACCTCACGATACATGGCCCCATTCATTCTTTCCTTTACACGGATCAGTCGTCCTGGTCCTCTTGCAGAAAAAAGGCCCCAAAGCATGATGTTTCCACCCCCATGCTTCACAGTAGGTATGGTGTTCTTTGGATGCAACTCGCCATTCTTTCTCCTCCAAACACGACGAGATGAGTTTTTCCCAAAAAGTTATATTTTGGTTTCATCTGGCCATATGACATTCTCCCAATCCTCTTCTGGATCATCCAAATGCTCTCTAGCAAACTTCGGACAGTCCTGGACATGCAGGTAATTCACTAGGTCCCCCCGTGTGGTTCTGGGATTTTTGTTCACCGTTCTTGTGATCATTTTGACCCCACGGGGTGAGATCTTGCGTGGAGCACCAGATCGAGGGAGACTATCTGTGGTCTTGTATGTCTTCCATTTTCTAATAATTGCTCCCACAGATGATTTCTTCACACCAAGCTGCTTACAGCAGATTCAGTCTTCCCAGCCTGGTGCAGTGCTACAGTTTTGTTCCTGGTGTCCTTTGACAGCTTTTTGGTCTTGGCCATAGTGGAGTTTGGAGTGTGACTGTTTGAGGTTGTGGACAGGTGTATTTTATTCTGATAACGAGTATAAACAGATCCCATTAATACAGGTAACGAGTGGAGGACAGAGGAGCCTTTTAAAGAAGAAATTACAGGTCTGTGAGAGCCAGAAATCTTGCTTGTTTGTAGGTGAACAAATACTTATTTTACCAAGGAATTTACCAATTTATTCATTAAAAATCCTACAATGTGATTTTCTGGATTTTTTTTCTCATTTTGTCTCTCATAGTTGAGGTATACCTATGATGAAAATTACAGGCCTCTATCATCTTTTTAAGTGGGAGAACGTGAACAATTGGTGGCTGACTAAATACTTTTTTGCCCCACTGTATATATACTGTGATATATACAGTTTATATAAAACTATGCCATATACCAATAAATGACACTAACACTACAGAACATTGACCCAAATTACATACCATGTGTATCACCACCACTTGATTACATACATTAGATCCAATAGATTTTTTGGTGTGTGTGTGCAAGCTTCTCAAATAAATTGCCCTTCATGATGGGAATAATAAAGTAAACTGTATCTATAGATGTCATTTAACGGCCATAATTCAATCTAAATGAATGTATCAAACTGGATTATTTTTATATTGTCTGTAATTTACATGCAGGCTAAGGTAAGCTACTCACTGTGAGGATTTTTTAAAATTTCATAATCATCATTATGTGACAAAATCATTAGTTTGAATTTCTGTCATTAATAAATATGTATTTTTTGTTATGGTAAAAAGAGCGACAGAGAGAGAAATCCCCACAAACTCCCTGGAATGATGCTAACTGGCACGTCGTTAACACAATGTTGCTCACCTGGGACAGGGAGGGGTACAGTTATGGGGGAGACTGGGATGCTGATGACTCATCTGTTGTTAAGTCTGCTAAAAGAGGCAGGGAGTCGGGACAACTACATATAAATATCTTGCTAAACGTTTCCCTGTACTGATTAAATGTTGATGAAATGTAGGCTAATACTAGTCTTTAGTAGTGCTGTCAGTTTAACGCGTTATTAACGGCGTTAACGCAAACCCAAATTAACGGCGTCAATTATTTTATCGCGCGATTAACGCTCTTTTTGGCCTAGCAAACTTTGTAGTTTTTTTCACATGCTGTTGCAACAACTACCAACGTTAGAAAAACTACAACACCACACCGGATCTAGCTAGACCGGAAACAAAACAACAGGCACGCCAAACACTCGTTTGGCTTGCGAGCTGGCTAAAGAGTAGTAGCAGAGCCCGTTTACGGATATTAGACATTCTCTGGTAGTAGGCTAACGTTACGTTTTGAGTGGATGACGAGCGCGAGATGCCGAAATGGATGCCAATAAGATTCTGAATGGAAAGTTTGCTTTTAAAAAGTTGCCAAATGGTTCTATTGACAAGACCAGTGATCTGTGTGTTTTGTCGTTGTAAACTGAGCTATCATCGCAGCACGTCCAGTCTGAAATACCACTTGATGGCCAAGCACACAGCTGATGCAAATTCTCTGCCCCCTCGTCAAAGCCAGGCGATTGCAATGTTGTTTTCAATAAAAAAAATATTTGCACAAAGCAATCCGAACCACTTTTCTATGTTGATAAGACCATTAAAATTTGAAAAAAGATTGGGACAAAAAGAAATCAGGGACATTTAGAATAGATAAAAATGTGCGATTAATTGTGATTAATCGCGAGTTAACTATGACATTAATGCGATTAATCGCGATTAAATATTTTAATCGTTTGACAGCACTAGTCTTTAGCTATCTTATTTCACTATGGACATTAAGCCAACAGGTTAATACCACAGACTACTGGCTACCCACCTTTTTTTTGGTGAAAAACTGGGTTACAGATTGAAAACCTCTCCTTTGTCTTTCCTCTCTCTCTTTTTTCTCTGACATTTTTTGAAAGCCCAGCTCACGATACAATACCTACCATGATACTGGGTGTACAATACAATACGTATCACTATATTTTGAACAACATTTTTTATGAAACTGAAATTCAATTAACAGATTGAATTATTTCCAAAACATTAAACATCTTCAATAATTGTCTTTGTTGTACATACAAGTTAGTTATCTCAGTTCAAGCGATTTCTGTGAATGCAATGAATGCACACGACACAGGAGCAGAGTAGGTCGCGCACTGGTAGCTCAACCAATAGGTTCAAACAGATGACATATTGTAAAAATCTTGCCATGACTCTGTAATACATATTGTAAACATTTTATATTGCAATATATTGTTCCACGATATATTGTTACACCCCTAATGTTAACTAGGCGACATTGTGATCACTATTTCTGGCGACTAGCGTGTCTACTGACTTCAAGTAAACACAGTCAGGCTGTGTCTACTACCGCGCACTTGTGCACTTCGAGCACTGACTTTCAGTGCTTAGGGCGCTTCACTCACAAAACCGGCAGAGTTCAGTGCACTGAAAGTACCCGGATGGCTCACTGTAAACGGTCCAAAAAAACAGTGTACAACAATGGATACTACTCACCCTAAACGGATGCCATCTTGGCTACATAGCGAAAGAGGAGGAGTCTTTTCGGCAGCTTTTTCCACTTGGGGTGGAGAAGCGCGTTCATTTTGGCAGGTTTTGCGGGTGTCCCGAGCAGATTTGCGTCTGTCACTTCCGCCAAGTGTTTAACGTAAGTGTTCCATTTCAGACAGCACTTATCAGCGACGGAGTTCACTGAATATGTAAGTGCACTGTTTTGCAGTGCACTGTATTGCAGTGTACTTCGTAAAGTGCGCGGTAGTAGACACAGCCTCAGTGATAAGTGCGCTAAGGCAGGAACAAACCATTTCATGCCAATACAGGGGGGTTGTCGGTCAATCTGGACGTTTACTTTTTGGTCAATGACAATGGGGATATTTAACTTTTATTGCCAAACACAAGTAAAAACAAAGAGATCATTAATTGTATTATTATATTTGAAGGTGTTAACGCAATCTCACTTTAACGCAACAAAAATAAATTGTGCCGTTAACGCAGGTTTCATTTTGACCCTGGAAATCACCTGTCGTCACATGACTTCGACTGTCGACAGTAGTTGAATGATGGAGAGAGGGTTTTTAGATGGGAAGTTCCATTTCAAAAAAGTTGCGAGACGGCTTGGTTGACAAAAGTAAGGCTGTGTGTACTGATTGTCAGGCTGAATTTAGTTATCACCTGAGTACTTCCAGCCTAAACTATCACATGCAAGCAAAGCACACAGCTAGCAGCAGAGTTAGCAGCGTTAGCGGTAGCAGCAGCAGCGTTCGCTCCGGTAATATATGGCGGACAACACTCGCTAAAGAAGCGAGCAGCTGACTGGGTTAGACCAAATAGAAACTTTATTGTTCAACATTAAGGTAAATCTGTGGTTGCTTAAGTATCTAAAGTATGTTTGAGTGAAATTTGAATATTATGGAGCAGGATATCGTAGTAGGCTATGAGACAACATGTCTTAAATGTATTTTATATTCCATAACAAGTCAAATTTTGTGGATGTTTATTATACAGCAGTATAGTTAGTGAGTGAATAAAACTCCCTCACAATTTAAATTGGGTTCCATCTGAACTTGTTATATGGACATTATCATCCAGTTAGGCCTATTTCAAGTTAAGTACACCCTTTTAGCAGGGTTTTTCCTGCATAGAGAAAATTTTGGCACGCACCAAAGCCGTTTTCCTGAGCGCCAATGACACATCCCGAGCGCCAAAGGCAAAAAAAAGTCTGCAATGAAAAGAAAAAAAACGGGTGGAATGCATGTCAGCGAATATGTTCTCAACAGCATGTTTCAAGCAGGCTACAGCCGAACCCTCGTTCTGTTTTGATCAATAGTAATCGAGTTGATAAGCGTGTCTTCTTGTCTGAACAATACCCAACTGTGAGGTGCGCGAATGGACAGAGTGGCCACTGAACTGTCATTCCGCTGCAAGGGCCAGCCTGACGTGCACAAATACACCTGTAGAAATGCTAATAGAATTTCCAACGCAGCCTCCATTGGTATCCTTAACCTGGAATGATAATATATAGTGCAGTGTTTCCTCTATGGCAAAATTTCTGCCGCCACGGTGTCAGATATCAGGCTGTACAACATTTTTGGTCGTCGTATCAGCAGTGATTGTTAGAGTGCATGTCGGAGAATTGCAAGGGCACGCGTTTGACAACGCAATTGAGATTGCGTGTGTGCGTCTTTGAGAACTGTAAGTCATAGCCTATAACTTATGTTGTCAGTTTATGTGAGCCTATTATTGTATAAGTAACTATAGGTTGCAAATGACACGCTTACTTCTGCCTTCTTCGATTACAATGGAAGTCTATGGTGTCCCAACTCTCTTTTTATATGGCTCTGGGTCTACCTAGCTTTGACTACCAAGCCGTTTAATCCGTTAAACTATATACATGTTTCTTAAACTAGGCCTATGTGTTCTAGTTCGATCAGAGTGAAAGTTGCTAGTTGTCTGGCATTAACTGTTAAGTCTGTGGTGCTGTTAGACATAAAACTGTAGCTTACTGGGGCACAGGCCCTTATTCATATCCCTATATTAGGCTATAGAAACTCCCCTTGCTTAACCCACTATATAACAGTTCGGGGATAAAAGTTTGATATCAGCTTTGGCAGACATCTATGGTTAATGCAAGCTTTGTGTTTTCGGTTCAACCGATATATATAACATATATATATATATACACATATATATACATATATATACACATATATACATATATATATATATATAACATACATATATACATATATACATATATACATATATACATATACATATACATATACATATACATACATACATACATACATACATACATACATACATACATATATATAACATACATATATATATATATATATAACATACATATATATATATATATATATATAACATACATATATATATATATATATATATAACATACATATATATATATATATATAACATACATATATATATATATATATATATATATAACATACATATATATATATATATATAACATACATATATATATATATATATATATAACATACATATATATATATATATATATATATATATATATATATATATAACATACATATATATATATATATATATATATATAACATACATATATATATATATATATAACATACATATATATATATATATATAACATACATATATATATATATATATATATATATAACATACATATATATATATATATATATATGTATGTTATATATATATATATATATATATATGTATGTTATATATATATATATATATATATGTATGTTATATATATATATATATATATGTATGTTATATATATATATATATATATATATATATATATATATGTATGTTATATATATATATATATGTATGTTATATATATATATATATATATATATATATGTATGTTATATATATATATATATATATATATGTATGTTATATATATATATATATATATGTGAGGAACTGAGGCTCTGTAGTGTGGTTTACTCTGTAGAAGGGACACTCAGATTGTTTTAAGGTATTTATGGTGTTGTTTTATGACACCTTACTAAAAGCCAGAGGGTCTTAGTTGGGTCTGGGGGTTGGGGAGATGGTTATCAGTTGAGCGAGCTGACCTAACCTTTTGGCCAAGGAGATGGCCAAGTCAGACATCCTGATTGTGTATGATTAACCGTCTCCAGAACTGTGGGACACTTGGTATGTCAAACTGTCACTGAGTAGTGCTGGCCAATCATAGAGACTCTTGTATTGATTGATTGAACATCTAGAGATCCTTTGTTCTAAGTTCATATAAGGCAGTGCATGTGTGATAGTTCTTCACTCCTCTCTCGAACAACCTGTAGGTTACATCTGCATGTCTTTCGCTATGACGGGTCCAGAGTGCTCTATTAAAATTGTTTGTACAAACTAAATAAATTGTATTGAAACCGCCATCTTGACTATTCAGATCTACACAGTGCCACTTGAATTCTACCATTACCATACTCAATGATGATGGTTAAATGATATATAATATAATGTAATTTCATATTAGGTTTTACCTTTTTGGGGCCCCTGTCAGTCAGGGGCCTTTAGAATTGTTCAAACTTTTCCCCTCTATACGGCGCCCCTGTGCATACTTCCATCCCTCAAAAGACGTCTGCCATTCTTGTTTTGCCTCTTGAACTGGGGCTAAGTCATGTGACGAGTGTTACGCAAACACACGTACTGTAAAGGGAGATTTGATTTGTTGTTTTTTTCTCCTCCCGAAATGCAGATCGCATGTCTGCATTACAGACAAATGTAATCTGATTACAGTAACGCGTTAATGCGTTACCCCCAACACAGGAAAGTGCAGATTGTAAGCTTTCAAATGATGTGTCATACATTAAAATCTGAAAATAGTTGATAGAAGGATACATGTAACTGAATGTTGGTAAACCTGGAAAGCTCTAGCCCAGATATTCAGCTTCAAAGATTTTAGACCATTTCATGCCTTAAGATAGGTGTGATTGTTTTTGTGTTAAACATTAGAAGCACTGAACACCGGTTCTTTCGGCGCTGTGAAGAAAAGAACATGAAAATAATATTCTCACTCGATCAAATTTCGGGATCCTACTTTCTTGACTTATCCTAGCATGTGTTTTATCACTCAGTATGTTTGTACTGTACCTGGCCCGATTGTACCTGGCCCGATTAGGGTTCATGTTATGTGTTAAGTTGTTGGTGCAAATCGCATCTTCCGAAAAGATGCATTCGCTGTTTACTAAGAACACTGAGAAAATTCATCCTGTGCACAATGCAATTCCCGAAATTAGCCTATTCATTCAATTTAGTCTGTGGATGCAGGCTAAAATGAAAGTATGACAAAAACTATTAATGGTTTAGCTAAGATGCTCATGCCCAATTCTAGCGGTTGTCCATAGGATATATTTGTACCGTTACTAAACCCAGAGAATGGGCTTCCAGCATGTTCTGTTGTCTGTCAGGAATGTCGTCCTCCACATAGTGCCAGGTCTGCCTTCCCTCCACATTCCTTAGTCTCCACCGCCATAGCTCTGTTTCAGGTTTGGTCTTATAAGGACCCCCCCGTCTCCGCAGGCACCTTGGCAGGGTAAAGTGAATGTAAGAACAGTGTTATGTATGCTAGTAATATTTAAACAACAAACAGAGAATTACTGTTTTTGGAGTTGAAAGAAAGTTGAATTGGTTAAATTGCATTTTAGAAAGTACAAAATATATTAGAATGTCTAATTGGCGTAGCTGTGGTTAGAGGATTAAATCTAACAATTGTGCATAAAATACAAAACTGATAACTGAATAGGTCCATCTAGCAAATTTATATTTTATTAAATAATTTACAAATCAATACAATAATTCAGATAGTTAAGCAATTTACAAATCACCGGTCCACGCAGTCTCTCAGCTAATTGTCAAATGCAATCGTCAATGTAGTGATGGTTTGCTACCTTATCAGATTTTGCACCTGAAGCACAAGAGTAAAGGGTCTGCTTGCCAATATTGTCAATATTGTATTAAGAAGCTCTTCTTAACAAATCTGGGAAACGCAGCCAATGTTGTTAGAATCTGCTTGTTTCAAAATGTATTATGAAATGCGATGTGAGTAAATGTTTAAAAATATCACCAGAGGAAAAAACTTGTGGGGAAGTTTAAGTTAAAGTAATATAGGTTAAGACCATTTTCACACAGGATTGCCCAATTTCTTCATTTTAACTGTTTCAACTATGTGAGACTGCAACAAAGCCTATTACCATTACCTCTTGCACTAAGGGAAATTGGAAGAAAACCCTGTTTCCAAGGGCGTAACCACGCATTCTTTGAAGGGGTTGTGTGTCCCCCAATATTGAGAAAATACAAATTTGTCCCCCGCATAGCCGCGCAAACTTATTTTATCAGGGGGGTGCTGGGGGTTGGCTTAATGTTGCAAAGCGGCAGGGATGTTCTGGGAGTAAAAATGGGCCCTGGACTTTGATCCAGACCGGCCCACCAGAACTGGCCCCCATATACGCCACCACAGCTGCCCTGCTAATGCAAGCATTTTCTGTGTTTGACGTGATGCAAATTTGGGAATTCTATTGTTAGTGCGAGCGCGCATAGCGCGCGAGCCAAATGTTTTGGCCTTTATTTGAGTGCAAAATAGTTAGCTTTATGTAAAATAAACTGCAGTTTTTCTATTGGTAAAACCTTGTTTAGTGGAGGTGATTTCTTTGTCTCTTAATTTTTCAGCCCCACTCTACGTTTCTTAGCCTGGTTTTCCATCGTTCATCGTTTCCATTCTTCTCCCGGTGCTCCCGATGGCCAGTCTGCTACTACGGAGCTGTGCCATGGTGGTGGAAGTCATAATTTTAAATTCTCGTGCTGTCAGGGCGTGCTACAGCACCCTCAGCACCCCTATTTCCCGCGGCCATGCCAATACACAGCAGAAAATATGTAAAATATACGTTCTCCTTTTATGAACCCTGTCAATGGATCAGTCTCTTGATATGTCTCATTTATTTTCAAGTTATTTCCGTTTGTTAAGAAAAACACGTGTGAATCCCCCCTCCTAATTGTACACTTGTGTGATTTCGTTTGAATCCACCTTGCGTTGTTCTGCGTCGTCATGGTTACCCAACACTTTTTCGTCAGTCAGTTGAGTGCAAAGAAAGTAACGTTAGTTAACTTGTTGAAGATGAAGTTGAGTAATGGCGGATTTGAGGTTACCTAATAAGCAGAGAAAACTAGACCAGCAGCCAAGCATTAAGTAAGTAAGACAGTAAGTAACTTGATACTGAGCTAAATGTGTAAGCAAATGAAACGAGTACCCTCATAAAAGCATGAGTCGCTGTTTTTCTGATAGATCAGAATGGGTTTTATTCGCCATGAAAGTTTGCACAGACAAGGAATTTGCTTTGGCAGGAAGGTGCAAACATTAAACATATAGGAATCTAAAATGTAAATATGAGGACTAAATATACTAAGGGTGCATAACTAGCAATACTAAATGAAATAGAATTAAAATAAACTATACAATAAAATATGAAATAACATAAATGACATGGTCACAATGCAGGCAGTCCCTGTCTTTGAGAAATTACACTATTCCTTTAGATGTGAATTCAAATAATCAATGTAGCCCCCGAAACTATGTCCTAAATGTGCACATTTTCATAAATAAATATAGAATTGTAGGCAATGCACTTTAAAAAATATATATACATGGGGAAGGGTATTCATTTGGACCCCCCCAAATGTTTAAACCATGGTTACGCCCTTGCCTGTTTCATTCTACACTTCACTCTTAATATTTTCAAGTGTGTATGAGCAGTAACAAATGCATGCATTTTAATCGATGCAATTTTAATAAATAGGATCATCAGTATGCCTATGGATAATTAACATACATTTTAGTTATTTAAGTAATAAAACGGACCCATATGCAACAAATTTCCGCACACCTCACAATTTCCCCGGAAATTGTACCCGCCCTAGTTTAACGTGCTGGTTGCACGTTCTGATGGGTAGCAAAAAAGAAAAGACCCCGGTGTCCAAACGTTATCTTACCATCAAAGTTAAGGTAAGCCCTCTAGTTTTGTGCTACGGTAGGACCAGCTTATTAATTAATCTTTTGTATTTGTCAGAAGAGTTATGGAAAAACTATAATACAGTGTATTATATAAAGCACTGTAGCCTACAGTGAATGTTTAGCATACAAGTGTAGAGTGAAACAGTGGTACAAAATGTACGATGCAACAGTATCAACCGCCCCTCCCCACACACACTGGAGATCATAACGTTTAAAAAAAAGTGCTGAGGAAAGTGCACCATTTGAATGTGCTGCAATATATTTTTTTGTTGAAGGCTATATTATATTAGCTAAATTTTCATTTTGTTTCTGTACTAGGTATGGCCTAGCCTGGTCCTAACCAGACTCTCGTACATTTCATTTGTACAGAGAGTCTGGCCTCGCTCCATTGACAAGCGTTGATTTCCTTGAAGACGGGTACTCTGTTGAAGTTTAAAACTATTGGATCTTCCCAGAGCCACTCTGATCTGCCATATCGCTAGCCTTAGCCAATTCCTTCACCACTACTGTAACAGAGCTAGCTGCCGTAGCTGGAAAATCAAACTGTTCCCGAAAACCCGTGGGGAGGAGGGCCACAACATCATGGCCACTAACAAAACTCAGCAAAACTTGTTCTTGCTCCGGCTTTAGTTTATAGTAGGGATGGGACGTATGGCACTGACGCATTGATGCTTGTGTCGCAAAACCAATACGCACAGTTTCAAAAAAGTGGTTTGGAGCTTGTGTCAAATGACGATGCCACGTGATTGATGACGTTCAATGCTTCAGACGTCACAAACTGGTTAAAAGTTGTGGCGCACTTCTAAACCTTAAAAGAGGGAAAGAAACCAGTGCTTGTCGTCTTAATAGGAGGCGAACACTACATTGGCAGAAACGCAAACAGTTATTAAAAGAGTACATAGTTATTATTAGAGGACGATTAGAGAATTATCATTAGCAGACGAGAAGTAGGTTATATTAGCAGAAGAGTATAGTTCATTAGTAGAAGAGAAGTAGGTTATATTAGCATAAGAGTGTAGTTCAGTAGCAGAAGAGAAGTCGGTTAAATTAGCAGAAGAGTATAGTTCATTAGCAGAAGAGTAGTACAGTTGAGAATTATTAGCAGAAGAACAGAAAGTAAAAGACGATAGAGAATGGATGCTATCATAAATATGATCTTTGTTACAGTTTCCAGAAAACTAATGCTGGATGATGCATATGAACACATGATTGTCAAGGATGCCCAGCCTTTGTACACCTTTTGGACCCTACCTACGACATCCCTGGGAGAAAGGCCTTAAAGAGAATGGTGGAGGCCAAGTATAAGGCCACTAAAGAGGAAAGCCATGGCTGAGCTGAGGAAGGCCTCTGCCGTAAGCCTGATGGCTGACATGTGGACCTCCGTGAACATGGACGCTTACCTGGCTGTGACATGTCACTACATAACAGACCAGGCAAAGCTGGCCACAGTTCTTTTAGGGGTAGGAAAGTTTCCCCAAAGCCACACAGCAGCTCACCTTGCTGAGATAAAACACACCCTAATGGTGGAGTGGCGAATCCGAGGAAAGGTAAGAAGCCTGGTCACAGATTTTGCAGCCAACATGTTTGCCTCTGCAAACCTGCTCAGTGTGCGGCATGTGACTTGTTTTCCACATGTCCTAAATCTTGTGGTGAAAAAAATCCCTTTCTCAAACCCCAGAACTGGAAGAGATCCGCACTCGGGCATGCCGAATTGTGGGTCATTTCAAATCCAGCACCAAAGCCAAGGAGAAGCTGTCGGAAATGCAGGTCAATATGGGACGAAAAGTACTGAAAATTATCCAGGAGGTGGACACCAGGTGGAACAGTGTTTTGCCATGCTGGACAGACTCTACAATATCAGAGAACCACTTCGTGCAGCTCTCACCACTCTGAATACAGACTTGAGTCCCATCACTGCTGAGGACTATGACAATCCGACAGTGCCTTGCCATTTTAAAGCCGTTCAATCAAGCCACTGTGGAGTTGTCAGAAGAGACAAAGGTGTCCAAATGTCATTCCACTAATCAAAATGCTGAAGCACACTGTAGTAGGACAGTGTTAGCCTGGCTCTGCCCTCCTACGTACTTCCGCTCAATTTGGATTTCGCTTCAGTAGTAGGTCTGGGAGCTAGGCTCTGAAGTCGGTTTCTAAAACAATTTTTTTGTAGGTCCAATCAGCGAACAGAGGGAGTGGCTGAGAACGATAACGTTAATGTCGTGCACTAGTTTGAGTAATTCAGTAATGGCGGCGGAGAAAGATGCGAGCAAAACTATTCTGCGGTTGTGGCAGCAACGCTGCTGAATATCCATAGGTTAAAGCCAGAGCAAGAACATTCCTTGCCGAGTTTTGTTGGTGGCCATGATGTTGTGGCCCTCCTACCCACGGAGTTCAGGAAAAGTTTGATTTTCCAGCTACGGCAGCTAGCTCCGTCACAGTAGTGGTGAAGGAGTTGGCTAAGGCAAACGCTTGCGATTGGTTATGGTAAATCAGAGTGGCTCTGGGCGGATCCAATAGTTTTAAACTTCAACAGAGGACCCGCCTTCTAGGAAGTTAACGTTTGTCAATGGAGAGATCCCAGACCCTCTGTACAAATGTAATGTACGAGGGTCTGGTTAGGACCAGGCTAGGACAGTGTGCCCAGATGAGGCACAATGTTGGTGCCAAACTTGTTACGAATTTGAAAAACAATTTGCTGGACAAATTCACTCTCCTGGTGAAGATATCACTGTCTGTGGCAACACTGCTGGACCCCAGATTCAAAACAGCGGGGTTTGCAGTGCCACTTGTGCACAGGGTGCCACTGTGAGGCTGACCAAGGAATGTGCCCACTTCTTCGATACCAATGTCTCAGAAGGTTCTGCTCCACAGGAGTCTGCACCGGGTACCTCGGCTCAAGAAGCTGAGGACAACCTTTGGGCCCTGCTGGACTGCGAAGTGGGATCACAGCAGGTGACCGACCCAACTGCCAGTGCCACTGTGGAGGTTCAAGGGTATAGTGTTTCCAATTGTATTGTTTGCTGCTGAATTACAATTGGTTGCATTAAATGACAATGCTTTTTCACTGTAGAATTAATACAAGTACATTTATTTCTATACAGGTATTTGAAAGAATCAAATGTGGCCAGGACGGAGGACCCTCTGGACTACTGGGTCACATGCAAGGCCCTTTACCCTCAGCTATTTAAAGTGGCCATGCAGTTCCTGTGTACACCAGCATCCTCAGTTCCTTGTGAGAGGATCTTCTCCAAGGCTGGAGAAATTGTAAGCCTGAGGAGAAGCCGCCTGAAGCCCAGTACAGTCGAACAAATCCTGTTCCTGAATAAGAACTTATAAATGTTCTCAAATCAGACTGTTGCACCAACACATTCCCCTGAACCCTGTTATGGTACACTGCCTTTTTATATTGCACAAGGACATCCACACAAGTATTCCCCTGATTCACAATACACATCACAAATGTAAGGAATGAGACAGCTATATAAGCAAGCCGTTTGCAGAACATTACAAAGTGTGGTGTAGACCAGTACGTCACAGTAAAACATATTTATTGTATGAAAATTACACAGATCTCAAACATGTATGGTTTTAATGAATGAACACGAACATTAGACCATCACATATGGAGCTAGAAAGCTGACAAAAGTATCTGAATTTGAATATGAAACATCTGAAATATTTGTGTGTCGAATTTCATAAAACTGAAATATTTAGCTGTTGAATATATAATATCTGAATTATTTGTATGCCGAATTTAATCAAACTGAATTATTTTGATCCAAAAATTCAAATTTCTAAAATTCAGATTGCAGGAATTCAGATTCTTGAAATTCAGATTGCAGGAATTCAGATTCTTGAAATTCAGATTGCTGAAATTCAGATTCTTGAAATTCAGATTGCTGAAATTTAGATTGCGGAAATTCAGATTCAGATTCTGTCTGAACTAGGCCAAAGGTGAAACAGCTTGCCTTCACAGGGAAAAGTAGACGATTTCAGAACGACCGAATATAGACATTCTCTGACCGAATTTTACCCCATAACAAAAGCTAAGAGTTGCTCGTTGGAGGAAGAGTATGGAGCAAGTGCTTATGAAACTTGTAAAAACTTGTGTCTTCTCCTCTGCCAAAATCGGCAGTTACTGTTACCAAGTGAGTCGAGATAGTCAGAGGGCGGCGGAGACTGAGGGAAGACGCGGAACAACTGGCAAAGCTATAGCCTATATATTTATGTTCCGTTGTTCTCTTTTCTGGTTGGAGTTCTTTTAAGAGCTTGATGGCATCAACATCCAGCCTGATATAAAATCATGAACTTCAATTGTGTCTCTTAATTATAATACCCACACAGAACATCCAGGTTGAATCAAGTCACGCTAGCTAGCTACTGTATTACTAATAGCCAATTTTGGATGGTCAAGCATATTTTTTATTGTCTCCTTATTCCTATCAAAGTCAATGTTCAGCCTATAGGCTATGTTCATTTCCTAAGTGACATTTCAGATCGGTTATGGATAGTGAAATATTTGCTGTCTGAGAGATCGGACATAGTATTTAACAGCATATATATATAAGGAGTTATCTATGGTTAACAGGATATATCTGTAGTGCGGCCGGATGTGATTGGATTCATTGTCCACACGTCGTCTGGAAGTCAGTTTCGATCAAATGCCAACGATCTCCATACTAGATCTTGCCGACGTATCTTCTACACATCGGGACGTATGTGTGCTATCCCAGATACTTATGTGTGATCTGGGTATTCCTCCAACTAGAAACTCAGTTTGTTCTGAGGTAAAGTTCGGTCGTTCTGAAATCGTCTACTATTTCCTGTGAAAGCAAGCTGTTTCACCTTTGGCCTAGTTCAGACAAAATCTGAATTTCCGCAATCTGAATTTCCGCAATCTGAATTTCAAGAATCTGAATTTCAGCAATCTGAATTTCAAGAATTTGAATTACTGCAATCTGAATTTTAGACATTTGTATTTTTGGATCACAATAATTCAATTTTATTAAATTCGGCATACAAATAATTCAGATATTATATATTCAACAGCTAAATTTCAATTTTATGAAATTCGACACACAAATATTTCAGATCTTTCATATTCAAATTCAGATACTTTTGTCAGCTTTCTAGCTCCATAATCACGTAGCCTTACAAAAATGAACGACATTGAATAATTAACGAGGCGAAGTACCGCCAGAAACTACTGGTACACCGCATTCAGTTGGTTTAAACGGTTGCTATAATTTTAGCTGACCACTAGATGTCACCGTGCTCTCCAATTTCAATGCGCCAATAGTTCGGCTCTTTGGTTCGGCACAATCCGGAAGAAACCACCAAAGCTTCAAAAGGCATTGTTCGCACATCCCTACCCAGATAGCACACATACGTCGGGCCGACGTCGGCTTAAGATCGAAACGTGTTCTATTCATAACGTCGGATAAGCATCGGCAAATGGTCGGATTTCTTCTCATCTCTGTGCTCTATTTCAAACGTCAGAGATACGTCGGCTCATCACTGACTGTTTCAGGAAGAACGTTCCATTATGCCAGAGCCTGTTTAAGGAAAGCCTTGCCACTCCCTATTAAGCCCCATTGCACCGAATTTGGCCGCAGTTCCACCAGAGTTCCACTGGGGGTGATTGCGAGCGAGTGCATGTTGAATGGGAGTCTATGGTGCTTAACGGCTAAATTTGTCTCTTTCGCCTGATTGTCGTTGAGAAATCTCCGATTTGATTGGAGTTTTTGCATGTTCAACATGGATTATAGGTTGAAAGTTGAATGAACGAGTACTTATGTCCTTATGATTTCTTACAGGGTGAGTCGTTGTTGCCCATAACACACTAGCATTCTGCTAATGAATGCTGATTGGTTAGTGAAGGACTGATACAACCAGAGCTCCCGCTTTATGGCATCCGAAGCGGAATCAGAATGTCAGAGCATTAGCAACATTAGCGCAACATTAGCAATCCAAAACTCTTTCTAGCATGTGTATTGACAGGGAGAGCCTAAACTGCCAGCTGTGTTGTCAATGCCCTGAGAGAAAAAAGTAAGTGACCAGAGCTTGCCGTAAAGCAGTAGCTATGGTCGTACGATGTGTATGACGTCAATTACATTTTCAAAAGCTTTTTAGAACAGAAAGGCGACTTTAAAACAATCTAACAGCCAGCAGTGTGTATTTTTTTTGCCTCCCTTTTCGAATTCAGATTACTAGACAAAAAATTATATCCTGAGAAAAGTGGATTTTGAGGGGTACCGCTCCATTGACCTCCATTCATTCTGCACTCGCTCGTTAGCGCCCTCATATGGAACTTTAGTGGAACTGCAACCAGTTCAGAACCCAGAAGTTTCCCGAGATTGGGAGTTCTGCCTTTATTAGACATTCTCTGACTAACTATAAATTGAAATTAACAAAACCAGTCAGTATGATGACTTGAGCGAATATCATTCACGTCTTGCTAAAACAGCGGCCACGCGAAAGGGAACGAAAAAACAGTTTCCTCTATTGAAAAATACAATGCAGGTCACGTGAAAAATGATCCAAAGACTCGTAGAAAGACTGAGTAGGGAAATGAACGAATCGTTCGTTTCCTCTAGATACCAGTAGGCTACAGAGCCTATGCTGCCCTACAAAGGCAAAAGACCGTAACTCGCCGAAGTGTAGAACTTAGAAAAACGACTTCAAAGTTATTGCACTTTCAAAGTAGTTGTCCTGCCAAATGTATTTTAGGTAGGACACTGGAAATCTAGCAGTTTGATGTTTTAATGATTACACATTATCTAAATAAGAAATCTTTAAAAAAATGTATCTTAAACTGCACTTTTGACCCCTATTTTGAAGTTACAATAGTATACTATAGTCTATAGTAAGTGGTCATGCCAAGGCAAAATACAGTAACTTCCGTTTCTTCGCTCACTTAGTTGCTTATCACAATATAAACTCTGTATATTATAAGCCAATGTAACATACACGTGGATACCTGTCACAAGACTCACAAGACAAGAGTGTTTTTGATTTAACTGCCAGGGTAGGATACTTTACAAACGACTCATGTTTGTGATGTTTTGTGTTGAATGCCAGCAAGTAGGCTAGGCTAATGCTAGATGTGTTTGTTGTTGCTAGGTTACGTATTAGTTAAAGTGAAACAGTGGCTCTGTTCGAAAACTGTTAAAATGGGTCCTTCCTTCCTTCCTTTTAAGACAGCGAGGTCTGTTCGAAATGTCTTAAATCTTCTCTTCCTGTCTAATAAGATACCTTGAAATACGTCACATAACGGTCATTTTTTAAGAGAGCATACGAGCTGCCTTGCTGTCTTAATGGCGGCACGTATTACCCATAACTCTGTGCGCGGGGTTACCGTAAGCAACAAGTTAAACAGAATCATTTGACCGCCATTGCTCTACGTTTTTACAATTCACATTTCAGCTAAACGGTACTTATAAATCAGCATCTGAATAAAAATGTATCGAGAAGTGGGCCGTGTAGTTGCTGAAAATGTACTTATTTTATTGATGACACTCCTAATTTGTAAATTTGCTCCGACTTTTCGATAACGTACAGTAGCTAGCATCGCCGTGGAGTGCAGACACTAGCTAGTTGCTGCGTTTTATCATAATCCTATCAAATGAGTGAAATACAAACACAAATGTTATGAGCTATTGAGCCTATATCTAACACAAGTTTAAATACAGCTTAACTTGACTTAGTGTGACAATAAACTCAATGCAATTGACTGACGTCTGACAAAGCGCGCTAGTGCGAGCACATAAGTACACGCAGCGCGATGATGTACATCCTGTCTTAATAGGCTGTTCGAAAACAAAGGTTTTTAAGATACCTTACCCCGAAGAGAGCTGTCTCGTTAGACACCTGTCTAGTAAGACATCAAGGATTAAGACAGCTGTCTAAGTTTTCGAACAGAGCCCGTTACTCCATTTGAACGTTTGAGTGCCGGCAAAGGCAAAGAATCTTAACTGATGTTACGGCATTCTGCGTTGGCTTTCTAAAGCCAAAGCAGGCTTTTGGAAGTTACGGTTAAGACAAAAACTTATTTTTTCTGAAAAACAGACGAGTTAATTTAAGATATTTGGCCACATGATAAAGCAGACCTAAACTGTTCCGAAAATGAGAAAAAAAAATCATTTTCGACAAATTGGAAGTTAGGTCTTTTGCCTTTGCACAGCAGTATGCAGGTCACGTGAAAAATGATCCAAAGACTCGTACCCGAAGAGCGAGTCGGGAAATGAATGAATCATTTCTGTTTACTTTAGGGTTGCCAACTTCCTCAACCCCAAATGAGGGACACTTTCTTACAGGTGCATGCGCGCATGCCAATAGCTGACCAACAATAACGAAAATAGCAAGCTTTCATTATAGCCATACCATAAACCTACTAATTTCAGCGTAATTTTGTCAAACCACTACTGTACTCGCTTGTATACATTGTTCATAGTGATAGTCAAGACAATTATTACAAGTTTCTCATTTTGACAAAAGATAACGCTCACATCACCAGTGGCCAGTTCACACACACTTAGGGTTGCCAACCGTCCCAATTTGTCCGGGACATCCCGAATTATGGGTGATTTTTATTTGTGCTGTCCGGGACAGCTCCAGTCCCGTTTTCCAATCACAGCCTCGCCGGCCGGTATTCATATTCAGTGAACTGCGAACAGGTGCACGTGTCAGAAGGGAGTGCGAGTGCATGGAAATATTAACGCGAAGGGCCTTGCATCACCAGTGCATACGACCATCAGAAGCTGAAAGTACTCCTGGGGCCTCATGTATAAACGTTGCGTACGCACAAAAAGCTTGCGTACGCTGGTTCTCACGTACACTTTGTGATGTATAAAGATTTACTTGACATGAGAACGTGCGGACCTTCACGGAAACTTTTGAGCAGATGTGAGAATGTGCGGACTGTACGCAAAGTCTTGTCTGGCTCTGTAACATGGCGAATTCTAACTGAAAAGTGCCGATGTAACAGACGTGGTATTGCAAGTTCCGTCAGAGGTATACAGGCCACTGTCTGCTCCCACCGGGAGTCGAACTCACCACCTCTGACTTCCCAAGCGCCACCACTACCAACTACGCCAACGAAAAGCTAGCCATTCGCCAACGCGGGTGGCCTGCTACATACTTGAGGAGTGAGTTTCACCACACACCGGCTACACCGAGACTCACCAAACATTACAAATAAAGTTTCCACTAGTACGTTTATGAAGTTGACTATTCAAAAAACATTAAAATGAAAGTTTGATCATTAATGTGGATAATCACATCAAAATGCCAAAACGGGAAATGCTATATAGCCTTCTGTTTATACCGCCACCACTTAATAACTTCTGTTAAACTTGAGGCTGTCAAACGAACGACAAAATCACTCAGGACATGCATGTCACGCTAACCCTATAGCTGCCATGCTGTTAGATGGGCCACCACTCGTTTCTTCATTTAAAGTTTTATATCGGACCATTTCTTCTTAATTTCTGCCATGGTCCAGTTCTTTGAACCCACAGCATTGATGGCCCTATAATAATAATGATAATTTTATTTGTAATGCACTTTACATTTAGCTAAATCTAAGTGCTGCAGGTTAAAAACAAAAAAGGGCGCAAATAGTGACAGTTTTCCACTCTGCCGACTTTCTTTTGTCACTAATACCTGATGACAGGCCGCCAAACAGGACAAATGTTTTCGCCTCCACATCTGTTGTCAGAACCTCGATCTCATAGTCCCCGTATTTCTTCGAATAAACGCTGCGGCGTTTGACGTCGATTTTTGGTCCGGCATTTCTTTGAGGAAAGCGTTTATAAGAAGAAATACGGTAATTCATACAAAGAAATGACCTCAGGAGCGCATTTGTAGTCCATCTGCATATTAATTTATGAGAGGAGGCAAGGCGGGGTCAGTGGCTTGTTCACGTGCGGTCAATCTCACGTTGATTGTGATTTATAAAGGAAAGGTGCGCAGGATCTGGCGTACGACCGGTTTTATACATGTGAATATTTCTGTGCTATTTCTAGGTACTTTTCAAGTTTTGGCCGTACACTATCTTCTGGTATGAAAGCTGCGCAATCCTTTATACATGAGGCCCCTAGCCTCTGCGATTTACCCGACTGAATTTGGTGAATGATAGTTTCAATAATTGTTATATTTTCTGTATCTAAGTTAAGTTACCCAGGAGCTCTGTTGCCATAGACTTAGCTAACATTAGCTACAGCTTGATGAATTGAGTCATTGAACACAGGAGGAGAGAACGCAACGTTAGCCAGCTAGCTAAAGCTCCGGTGGAAAATTCCAAATGAACGTATGCAGCCCTTCGTGCCGCTTACACACAACAGTGACACTGACAGATCGAAAGCTAATTTGAGACAATATAAAGGTGGAAAAGCAGGCTAAGAAACGTTAACGTAATTACCTTCACTAGACAACGTTTTACCAATTGGACAAACGGCTAGCTTGTAGTGTAGCCAGCGTGGATGCTGATGTTGTTTCTCCCATTGACACGGTGTCCGTCCCCCGCCATTTTTCCAAATTCCGGCCCTCAATTATTAGGAATTATACCAATGTATTCAGCCTTGCTCCCCCGTTGCTCTTCCTACTAAGTTTTGTGATAGCAGTACCACCTTTTCAGAAGGATTACCTACGTCTAAAGCTGCCAAAAACCCATACTGGAATGTTGGGCTCCTAAACATCAGATCTCTATCCCCAAAGGCCGTTTTGATTAATGATCTGATGTCTGAATGCAGCCTGGACCTGATTGGACTCACCAAAACCTGAAGAATATTCCTCCCTGAATGAAGCATCGCCTCCGGATTTTGCGTACTCACACATCCCTCGTGTCTCAAAGAAAGGTGGCGGTGTTGCTATGATATATAAAGCTAGCTTCAACCTTAGCCTAAAATCTGTAAATACCTTTAAATCATTTGAGATAATTTGCATGAAACCACCAACTACTCTAAAAAGGACTAATTCTTCTACTATTGCCCCCCCTCCCTCATTTAGTTTAGTTACTCTATACCGGCCCCCCGGCCCGTATTCCCTCTTCCTAGAGGAATTTGCAGATTTTAGTGCTGATCTTGTGACATATACTGATAATATCTTAATTATGGGTGATTTTAACATCCATGTGGATGACCCAAAAGATCCTCTAAGTAAGGCCTTTACTGCTCTATTGGATTCCACAGGTCTCACTCAGGTGGTTTCTAAACCAACCCATCTTCACTCGCATACATTGGATTTAGTTCTCACACGGGGAATCGAGATTATTGACATCATTGTCCACCCCCACAATCCTATATTATCAGACCCCCCCTGCCAGAGCCCTGGAGGCACCCAGAATATTTCTACTAGCCGCATACTAGCGCATAACCCCAAGCACAGCTATGGAACTGGCTAGTATTCTACCTGCTGCACTAGAAGCACTGGACGTCCCAAATAAATCATTAAATGCTAAAACAAGGGATCTGAATTTGGTTCTTCAGTTATCCCTAGATTCTGTTGCCCCACTCAAAGCAAGGAAAAGAAAAGACAAGAAAATGGCTCCATGTTATTCAGAGGAAAGCCGCACTCTCAAGAGGTCCACTAGAAAATTTGAGCATAAGTGGCGTACCACTAAATTGGAGGTTTTCTGCCTGGCCTGGAAGGACAGCCAAATGGAGTACAAGCAAGTCGTCATCAGGTCCAGATCAGAATATTTCTCTAAATTGATAAGTAAGAACAAACACAACACAAAGTTCCTATTTGATACTGTTGCAAAACTCACTAAGAAAAGTACACTCTGTTAGTTCAGATCTCTCCCAATGATTTCTTAGATTTCTTTGACCAAAAAATCTATGCAATAAGGGACAAACTACAGACTAGTCCTGGAGGAGTGGCCATCAAAACTGAATTTGACTCTATACCCAGCATGCTGCATGTTGAGGCTCTTACTCACTTAAACCCTATTTCTAGGGAAGCGTTCATCGAGCTGGTAGATTCCTCAAAACCCATCAGCTGCCTTCTTGATCCCCTCCCTGCCAAACTTTGTAGGGAACTTCTCCCTATTATTGGACCACCCATGCTTAGTATTATTAATGAATCTATTGTAACTGGACAAGTCCATGACGATTTCAAACAAGCTATTATTAAGCCCCTTCTTAAAAAAACAAACCTGGATCCAGGTTGTCTTAGCAACTACATTTCTCTCCCAAATTTTAGAAAAAGCTGTGGCACAACAGCTCACTGAGCACTTCTCCTCAAATCAGCTTTATGAACCTCTCCAGTCTGGATTTCGTCTTCACCACAGCACTGAAACTGCATTAGCTAAGGTATTCAATAGTGCTGTCAAACGATTACAATATTTCATCGCGATTAATCGCATTAATGTCATAGTTAACTCGCGACTAATCACAATTAATCGCACATTTTTATCTATTCTAAATGTCCCTGATTTCTTTTTGTCCCAATCTTTTTTTAAATTTTAATGCTCTTATCAACATAGAAAAGTGGTTCGGATTGCTTTGTGCAAATATTTTTTTTATTGAAAACAACATTGCAATCGCCTGGCTTTGACGAGGGGGCAGAGAATTCGCATCAGCTGTGTGCTTGGCCATCAAGTGGTATTTCAGACTGGACGTGCTGCGATGATAGCTCAGTTTACAACGACAAAACACACAGATCACAGGTCTTGTCAATAGAACCATTTGGCAACTTTTTAAAAGCAAACTTTCCATTCAGAATCTTATTGGCATCCATTTCGGCATCTCGCGCTCGTCATCCACTCAAAACGTAACGTTAGCCTACTACCAAAGAATGTCTAATATCCGTAAACGGGCTCTGGTACTACTCTTTAGCCAGCTCGCAAGCCAAACGAGTGTTTGGCGTGCCTGTTGTTTTGTTTCCGGTCTAGCTAGATCCGGTGTGGTGTTCTAGTTTTTTTAACGTCGGTAGTTGTTGCAACAGCATGTGAAAAAAACTACAAAGTTTAATAGGCCAAAAAGAGCGTTAATCGCGCGATAAAATAATTGACGCCGTTAATTTGGGTTTGCGTTAACGCCGTTAATAACGCGTTAAACTGACAGCACTAGTATTCAATGATCTATTATTAGCCTCTGACGCGGGCTCTCTCTGTTCTGGTTCTTCTAGACCTTAGTGCAGCATTTGACACTGTGGATCATGAGATTCTCCTGGAGCGTATGGAGAACTATGTTGGGATCTCTGGTACTTCACTTCAGTGGTTTAGATCGTATCTATCTGATAGATCAAAATATGTCCACTATGATGGTTGCTCATCCAGGAACACTACTGTAAAATACAGAGTACCACAGGGTTCAGTTCTAGGCCCTCTGTTATTTTCACTCTATGTTGCCTTTAGGAAACATAATTAGAAGCTCTAGGGTAAATCTTCACTGTTATGCAGATGATACTCAGCTATACATATCCATAAAGCCTGCAGAATTTCCACATGCTATGGAAAAATGTGTTTCCGGGTTGAGAACTTGGATGACAGCAAATTTCCTTCTTCTTAATTCGAGGTTCGAGTTTTCGGCCCTAAAAAATACAGAAATAATTTATCCAATCTGACCTTAAACTTAGATGGCGTCAAAGTATCTCAAAGCCAGTTGGTAAAAAATTTAGGAGTCACATTGGACCCAGACCTTTCGTTTGAGTACCATATTAAACAAATCACCAGAACTGCATTTTTCCATCTACGTAATATTGCCAAAATACGAAAATTCCTCTCAAAGGATGATGCTGAAAAACTAATACATGCTTTTGTTACGTCCCGATTGGACTACTGCAATGTGTTGTTCTCTGGCTTCCCAATTACCTACTTGAAAAATTTACAGAGGGTACAAAATGCTGCTGCTAGACTATTGACAAAAACAAGAAAGTTTGATCATATAACCTCTACTCTTATCTCTTTACACTGGCTCCCTATCCAAGCCAGAGCTGATTTCAGAGCTGATTTTTTTTTTTTACTACTAACTTACAAATCTCTACATGGATTGGCACCACTGTACCTCTCCGGTCTCCTTGCACCCTATTGCCCCGCAAGGACTCTAAGATCTCAAGATGCCGGCTGTCTGGTAATACCCAAAATTAAGAAAAACCTGCTGGGGGTAGGGCGTTCTCATATAGAGCACCTCTTCTCTGGAAAAAATTACCTGTCTCAATTAGGGAGGCTGATACTGTTTAGACATTTAAAACTAGATTAAAAACGTTCTTGTTTAGTCAATTCTATGATTGTTAAAGGTAAGTATGTGTGTACTTTCTATGTAAACCTGGGGTGTGCGTTTGCCTATGTGTGTATCACATGTAACTTTTAAATTGTAATTTTAGCTTATGTTCACACTGCCCATTTAAATGTTACAAATAAAGTAAACCTGTTATTGTATATTGTTACTGTAATAGTTCCGTTGCTGTATATTTTTATTGTTATAGTTTACTAGTTGGAGACAACCCTGGAGACAACCAGGGGCTGGTTGTTTTCATCCTTATTCGTATAAATATAACCTATTTTAGAGTTGTTTCCCCCGGAACAGATTTCATGTTCCAACCAAGGGGGCTGTCGCTGTCTTGGTGTGTGGGGCTGCATCAAATACCCTCTTAGCTTTGTTAAATTGCTGCACTAGTCCACACTTGACCGGTGGGGATCTCATTCTATTACGACTGTAACTGTTAGCTGCTCCTGGCATTCTCTAATCCCTGTTCTCCTCTCTGTCCCCCCCACACATCCCTTGTGGTGTGGGGGGTCTGAGCTGTCAGGACCTGCCTGGTCGTCGGTCTACCAACGCTGGACCAGGTCGTCAACCGGAAACCAGTGTCCATGACGGCCAACAGCGAGTTTCCAGGTCCCATCCAACGTCTATAAAGCCGAACAGTGGATTTTTTTTTTTTTTTTACCCATTGACATTGTATGACTATGTTTAGCTTGTGTTCTGCTCCTCTCTCTTACCAACCGTCTCTGGAGGAAGGGATCCCTCTCTGAATTGCTCCTCCCAAGGTTTCTGCAATTTTTTCTCCCGTTGGGAGTTTTTCCTTGTCTTCCTTGAGGGTTTAGGTTGGTTGAGGGGCAGTTCTATGGGCATATTGTGAAGCCCTCTGTGACATGCTTACGTGTAAAAAGGGCAATACAAATACATTTGATTTGATTTGATTTGACTATGTTTGTTTGTTTGAAGCTCCAAAAACTATTTTTCGCTGAATTCAGCCAAAAACATTCGCCCGCGCGCAACGCGTGCTCGCATTAACCATGGAAGTCAGCATCACATCAGGCACAGAATTTGCATACATTAGCAGCAGGGGGGACGGGGGGCGGTTGGCAACCCTAGTTTACTTGGACGAGCCTATGCAACAGTCCCGATGCGCGGCCACGAGAAAATGAACAAATCCCTCTGAGAGGACTCGTTACTTGAATCGTTCACGAACGACACATCACGAGTAGCAGCAGAATAAACAATGCCGCAGCATATTCATGCTCTTATCGGCGAACTATCTTAAATAAGGCTCAGGGGATTACTTTTCACAAGTAATATTGACTATTTCAGTACTATTTGTTGCATTTTGTGAATAGAATCTTACCAATGTTGAGAAATAAGGAGCAAGAATCTTTGATATTACTGTACTGAAATTGTAGCTAATGATGGGCTGCTCGGTACTACGGTGTCGATACTGTCCCGACACATTCAACACTCACTGCATCGGAACAACGTTTCGAGACGGGTTTTAAAAACACTTCCAGTCACGAGGCAAAATGTTTCGAAACATTTTGTGACGTGATCTTGAACGAAACCTGTGTCGCACTTGCCAAAAGACTGATGTGTCGGGGTATAAAATGAGGCGGCAAAGCCAAAGGTTTTGAATGCATGAGACCTTGGTTGAGAGATTTGTGATATTTTGAGAGAGATTGAGAGAGTTTGAGAGAGATTGAGAGTGTTTGAGACAGTTTGAGAGAGTTTGAGACAGTTAGAGAGAGATTGAGAGTTTGAGACAGTTAGAGAACGTTAGAGAAAGTTAACTACTTGTGTGCCATTAGCAAACAGGATGTTTGTTCATTTGTCTGTTTGTGTGCTGTTGTGTGTGATTTTTTTTGGGATTTTGTATTAAAAAAATATATATGTATAGATATTATCAGTATTAGCTTCAGTGTAGTTATTCATAGTTTAGTGCTGCCTTAGTTAGTTAATTGTGTGTTTCCATAGTTTGTTTATATTCAGTATTAGTTGATAGATAGTTTGATAGATAGTTCAGATAAATAGTGTAGATAGTTTGTAGTAGGCCTAGTGTTAGCTTGAGGAATGGAGAATAGAGCCAACAAGAGACAAAGGTCCCATGTGTGGGAGCACTTCGATCTGGTCTCCCCTAACAAAGTGCAGTGTTTGCAATGCCCTATGAATTTGTCATACTGTAACAACACATCTTCAATGTTAAGGCATCTGCGTGCTAAGCACCCAGCGCTAGCAAACCCACCTGCACCCAATGCAGAGGATGCTGTTGCAGATGCTGCTGTAGCTGCTGGGAGGCCTGCAGTCCTACCACACGGTATGATTGCTTTCACAATATCATGTAATGGTCAGCGGTTGTAGGCTACATAAGTTATACAGTATATGTATGAAAGTTACAATACAATTAATTAAAATGATAACACATATTCAAACGATTTGTTGTCTTGACAGCAAGGAAACAAGCACTTGACGATGCACTGGTAGAGATGGTGGTGAAGGACCTACAGCCGGATCCATACCTGGGCGTGACATGCCACTTCACTAAAGAAGATAAATTATGTTCAAGACTGCTGGGTGTTGCTAAGTTCACTGGAACACACACATCAGAGCATATTAAGGACGCAAAGGATTTGCTCATAGCAGACTGGGGTCTACAAGGCAGAGTCAGGTATCTTGTTATCGACAATGCAGCAAAACATGGTTCTCTGTGCTTCACTGATGAAAATCAGTCATGTTTCATGTTTTGCCCATACACTAAACTTAGTGGCGAAGAAGGGCCTTGATGATACTGCTGATCTGGCAGCGATCCGCTCAAAAGCAAGGAGGATTGTGACATTATTTAGAAGTAGTTGTACAGCCAAGGACAGGTTGGCAGATGTCCAGAGACAGATGGGAAGGCCACAACTGAAGCTGATCCAGGAAGTGGAGACACGATGGAACAGCACCTTCTCCATGTTCGAGCGTCTGCACGACCAGAGGGAGCCAGTAGGAGCTGCTCTGTCTAGTCTGAGGACAGACGTGACAGCCATGTCAAGTGCAGAAAATGACACCATCTGCCAGTCACTTTCCATCCTTGCCCCCTTCAACCATGCAGCTGTGGAATTGTCAGCTGAGAGCAATGTGTCAGCTTCCAAGGTCAGTTTAGTATCTATCAGTCCAACAGCACTTACAATACAACACATGTGAAAACAATTAACATTTAAATATCTGTCTTCTATTCCAGGTTATTCCAATGGTGAGGATGATACAGCAGAGCATTGCATTGAAGCTGACTGTAACAAGCGACCCCACAGCAGCAGATTTGGGCAACAAGCTGCTGCAATGTTTGAGGGCCAGGCAATGTCCAGAGACGGTTCATTGTCTACAGGCTGCAACCATTTTAGATCCAAGATTCAAAACAATTGCATTTGGCAACCCGGATAAAGCAAAGGATGCACTTAGATACGTCACAGCAGAGTGTGCAAAACTCATCAAGGCAACAGCTCCAGCTCCCACACCACCTCCACCAGCTCCCACACTACCTCCACCAGCTCCCACGCCACCTACACCAGCTCCCACGCCACCTCCACCAGCTCCCACGCCACCTCCACCAGCTCCCACGCCACCTCCACCAGCTCCCACGCCACCTCCACCAGCTCCCACGCCAACTACACCAGCTCCCACGCCACCTCCACCAGCTCCCACGCCACCTACACCTGCTTCCACGCCTGGCACCAGCCATCAGAGACAAGCTGGACCGACAACATCAGAGGTGTTATTCTTGGATATGTACTTGTATCTTTAACATTCCTTTGAAATGATTTATTCCTAATATTTATTTCCTTGAAAGGGGAGCGTCCACGACATCAACCTGTGGTCACTCCTTGATGACTGAGTGAGTGACACCAGGAGAGTGCAGAGCACCACTGCCAGTGCTACAATTGAGGTACAGCCGTACCTGGCAGATGCCTACCTGGACAGAGTGGAAGACCCCTTGGTTTACTGTGCGCATTTTCTCGAAGGCTGGCCAGGTGGTTGATAAAAAACGTAATCGCCTGAGCCCAGGTAATGTTGATAAGATCTTGTTTCTCAATAAAAACCTGTAAATGTACCTTATCCCTCACAAGTCTTATTGCACAAGCACTACTTCATGACACACATCCACCCAAATTAGGTTAGGCTCTCCCTGTCAATACACATGCTAGAAAAGTTTTGGCCTGCTAATGTTGTTGCTAATGTTGTTAATGCTCTGACATTTGGTTCTGCTTCGGATGGCATCAAGCGGGATCTCTGGTCGTAGACAGCCTTTCATCAATCAGCATTCGTTAGCAGAATGCTAGCGTGTTATGGGCAACAACGACTTACCCTGTAAGAAATTGAAAGGACATAACTACTCGTTCATTCAACTTTGACCTGTAATCAATTTTGAACATGCAAAAACCACAATCAAATCTGAGATTTATCAACGACAATCAGGTGAAAGAGACAAATTTAGCTGTTTAGCTGCATAGACTCCCATTCATTTTGCACTCGACCGCGATCACTGTTGCGCTGTTCGCCGCTTTACTAGCTAACAACCAGATTTAGCTAAAGCTGTGGCTTCAACGACAGTGTGTTAAACACACACCCACTACAAAAAGGGATTGTTCTTGTGACAAACGGTACAGTTTCCTTCGCCTGCCAACAGATGAGGACTACAAAAGAATGTAGCTGAAAAACCTATAGCCTTGAAGAGACCACCCAAAACACTATCGAATGTGTACTCGTTCATTTTGTGGACAAAAAGCCGACGGAGGAAATCCGCATCCTACTTTGTGTTTGGGCTGCGAAAGACCTCCACAGATTTAGTTGCAGTACTGTCAGTAAAGGTGGAATGCAAGTGTTCATATAGGATTTTTTGTGGGTTAGTAGTGTCCTGGTCCAGCAACACATGAGCACTCAGCCGTTTCTTTTTCACCTGACAATGAAACTAAAACCCAGGACCGGTGATGAGGGACTTTGAAGCTCTGACTAGGCTTTATGTCTGCTTTAAGGTAGATAAGGTTGTGTCCCACCTCCTTTGTTAAAACGCGACCAACTTTATTGCTGTGGAGGTAGCTAGTTAGCTACTGATAAGACTCAGAGCTTTTCAGGTTATTTATCGCAAGTTAATAAAGTAGCTAAAGGCTGGAGCAAAGGCTCAAGACGCACTTGTTCCGGGAGTACAACGGCACTTAAGAATGCTTGGCTGGACTTGTTAGTTAGTTTCCTCCAGGATCACAATGACTCTTATTAAAGTGACTCATTGCTCTTTTAGGTTAGATATAACAAAGCTAAGTCTTGTACTCGCTGTGTAATATTTTACTGTTGATTGTTCTTCTACAGGTACAGTCCTGCACTTTTGTGGTTCATGTTGTTTTAATTTGTAACTTGTATAACTGCATGCTCTTATGGGTCTTCCCTTTTGGCACTTGTTTAGCTTTTTCACAATGTATGCTTCATGTTTTGGCTACTTGCAATGTTTGGGACAGTCTCGTTGTTATGATCAGTGACCTATGCTCTTTTGTAAAGCTCTCTCTTGGAAGTCGCTTTGGATAAAAGCGTCAGCTAAATGAATAAATGTAAATGTAAATATGTTAGTGTACGTTATTTGGGGCCACCTTTTCAGGTCGGCCTCCCATCCCTCGATAGAAGGCAGAGGTATGATCAAACTGTGCCGATTCAGGGGTAACAGGCTGTGTTCCCACATGTTTTATTTATTATCAGAATTAGCTTACCGCAATGACTGTATGAGCGTTACCATGACAATCGCCGGCTCCGGAAGTCGCGCCCATAATTCAGGAAATGGATCATGGGAGCTAGGAATAAGGTGGATAGATCTTGGCTAGTGGGATCAGAGCCAAGATGGCTGCGTGACGAGTCAACCCTTGTCCGAGCTCTTGCTTATCTCTTATTGTATGCACAGATTTTTATAGTATGGAACTAAAGTTTAGCTCTTACAAATTGTAGAAGTATTCTTTTTTTTACTATTTTGACTTACAAAGATTATTGTATAGTTGGATTTGCATTTGTGAAGATGCCTAAGCCGGTACAGAAAAGACCGAGTGCACCTAGCATTGACGCGAAAAGTAGCACACCAGCTAGCGATCATGACTATGTCGTTGGGATGGAGTCTAACGTGCAAGGGGTTAGCGAAGAAGATTTCCCTCCATTGCCAGTGACGCCAAGTAAGCCACCCATTGCTAAAAAACCGACCATCTCTCGTGAGGAATGGGCAGTGCGCTTAACTCATATGACGCCGTTCGCACCCTGATTAACTCTAGGAGTGATCAAATTGAAAAAATGGTGGAATCCGTCTGTGTCTAAATAAAGGACTTGAATGAGAAGTTTATCACCATCGAAAAACGTGTGGAGAGAAGTGAGGAAACTACAACGGAATGTGTGAACCGAGTGTCGGAATTGGAGCGTTATGGACGTCGGTGGAATTTAAGGCTCTATGGTGTATCGAAGTGGAAAAGGAAAATGTACGGGCAGAGGTGATCAATGTCTGCCAAAAGGTGCTACCAGAGGAGAGAGAGAAGCTTCCTGATGCCATTGACATTGCACATTGTGTAGGAAAACAGCGACAAGATGACCCGAAGCCCCGGGGTATCATTATCAGATTTATACTAGTCTCATAGCATTTATGGATAGATTTGATCTCATATACATATGGAGAAAAAAATATCCTGATGATAAATCATTCACATGGAGTAATAGTACAGGTTCTAGTCAATCTATAATTGATTTTTGGTTAATCTCTGGGAGTCTGAACAAAGATGCTGTAGAGGTGGATATATGCTCAACTCCTCTTACAGATCATAAGGCGATATGTTTTTGTTTAAAGTTATCCAATTTGAAAAGTGGGACTGCTCAGTCAAGGTATTGGAAACTCAATTGCTCTCTATTACAAGATGATGATGTTAGAACAGAAGTTTTAAATCTGATTTCTTATTTTTGGTCAAAAGCTAAAGAAGAAAAACGATTTAGAAGTAATTGGGTGCTATTTAAATTTAAGGTGGGATTTTTTTGGTTGAAAATATGGCTCTATGAAGTCCAAATCTCAAAGATCTGCAGAATTAAGGGTAATAACAAGGATTACCTTTTTGTCAAATAAAAGCCCAAATACTTTATTAGACGAGGAAAAGGTTGAGTTAGTTATCTACAAGCTAAATTAGATGACTTGTATGATCAGAAGGCAAGGGGTGCTTATATTAGGTCGAGAGCTAAATGGTTGGAAGAGGGGGAACAAAATTCACACTATTTCTTTAATTTGGAAAGAGATCATTCCAATAACCAGAGTATTAATAGGTTTAATATTGATGGGGTTATTACAGATGACTTCAAAGTGATATCCAATTATTGTAGCAATTTTTATAAAAAATTATATAGCTCCAAGTTTTGCCATAGAACTGCGGATAATTACCTGGACTCTCTGAATGTTTAAACTATTGATAAGAGCCAAATGGAGACGTGCGATAAGATTATCTCTCTACAGGAGATTAAGAATAATTTGGATCTGCTAAAAAAACAAGTCACCTGGTACTGATGGGCTGATGTCAGAATTTTACAAGGCATTTGCCTATGAACTAGCTCATCAGCTGTGTGCTTGGCCATCAACTGGTATTTCAGACTGGACGTGCTGCGATGATAGCTCAGTTTACAACGACCAAACACACAGATCACTGGTCTTGTCAATAGAACCATTTGGCAACTTTTTAAAAGCAAACTTTCCATTCAGAATCTTATTGGCATCCATTTCGGTATCTTGCGCTCGTCATCCACTCAAAACGTAACGTCAGCCTACTACCAGAGAATGTCTAACATCCGTAAACGGGCTCTGCTACTACTCTTTAGCCAGCTCGCAAGCCAAACGAGTGTTTGGCGTGCCTGTTGTTTTGTTTCCGGTCTAGCTAGATCCGGTGTGGTGTTGTAGTTTTTCTAACGTCGGTAGTTGTTGCAACAGCATGTGAAAAAAACTACAAAGTTTGCTAGGCCAAAAAGAGCGTTAATCGCGCGATAAAATAATTGACGCCGTTAATTTGGGTTTGCGTTAACGCCGTTAATAACAGGTTAAATTGACAGCACTACATTTTATATAAACTATGGAAAATTGGGTCTGTAATAATATCTTGCTGGTAGATCAATTATTTAATGAGAAGGGTCGATCTTTCACTTATGAGGAGTTTCTTGCTAAATACAGGATTCCAGTCACACCTGGGGATTATGTAAAAGTCTTTGGCGCAATACCCTCTGGTATTTGTATGCTTTTTAAATCTCAGCCAAGGGTTGCACTCCAAAATTGTCCCCTTGTGCATAATCTTGTTACAGACTCCCCTATAGGCAAAACCTGCTTTTCCAATACTGGTAGAAATAATAATAGATCTATTCGAACTTTGTTTCAGAGAGATATAACTACGGTGTCTTATGTTATTCCTTACTGGAATCGTTTTGTCAATGATATTGTTTGGAAGAATGTCTGACTTTTACCTAATCTATATTTAGTCACAAATAAAGTGAAGGAAATTTCATTTAAACTTATCCATAAATGTTATCCAGCAAAAGCTATATTAAGAAAAGATTTAAGAAAGACATTGATGTTGGTTGCACTTTTTGTAATGAATGTGAAGAAACGGTTGTGCATTTATTCTGGCATTGTCCAATTGTAAAATAATTTTGGCAAAATCTTTAAGTTTATTACTGAAAATATTGAGGCTGATTTTTGTTTATTCTGGAAAGATATATTGTTTGGGCTTTTTGACGGTTCCAGGAAAAACACCTGTGTATATATAATTAATCTTATTATTATTATGGGCAAGTATCATGTTCATAGATGCAAATTCATGGGAATAAAACCTTGCTTTATTGCTTTGAACGGAGAGCTCAGACAGTATATTTTTTATCTTAAACAAAAGGCCATTAAAACAGTAACAATCTGTAGTAGTTTAAATATATTAATGTTAAGGTTTATATCCCCTAGCGTTAATTTTTTGTTATGCTATTTTGTATTGATACATGTTTACTCTGAATGTAAATGCTGTTTTTTTTTACTTTATGTATCTTGTAAACTCCAAAGCATTTAACTTTGTTGAAATTGCTAATGAAATAAATAAATAATAATAAATAAAAAGATCTTGGCTAGTAGTGTGCATTCAATACATTATGTTATGTACTTTGTATGTATTTTAAGAATGTGTATGGTTACTAGTACATTTTGTTATGCCGAGGGAAGCTGTGGTACAAAAGAAAACAACAAATTTGTTGTTCTATTGTCTTTTGCAGGAGAGAATTAAATGACAAAACCCACTGAGTTGTGCCTGTTCATGCCCTGAACACATCTGTTACATGTGTGACAGACAAAAACAAATATAAAAAGCCTCAAGTAGACTAATATAATGTTATAATAATATAATAATAATATTATTTCTTCAACAAAATATTTGACTTAACTGCCACTATCTGTTTCTGCTTCTCTATCATATTGTGTGATTTGCAAATACCCATCATAGGTACGTCCCCAGTTTCATGGGAAAGTCCCCGTTTTTGGTTGCCTGCCAAAAAAACGACCTCTGTCCCCGTTTTGTTTTTGAAGACACAACATTAGGTTTTTCAATCAGATTGATAGTCAAACTGGAAATGTCGCCATTCCCATCACCCCCCCCCCCCCCTTCGGGGATTATGTTCCCAGTTTTGATCTCGGACGTCACTTTATATCATATCAGCTAATGATTGGTTATGCTGTTGAAATATGATATTCATATCAATATTTTATGATTTTTCATATTAAATCATGCACCTTAACTGTTTATACCATATTGAAGAGGAGAACAAGGGGATTTTTATGATGTGAAAAAATATATGATTACTTGAGGTAAATCATATTTTATCAAGGTGATTTCAGGCAGCCATTTTTTACAAAAACTTCTCCATCCATGTACCTCATCAGACAACTTAATTAAAACCACTTTAATTACAAGATGGTGAAATACTTTTCAGTAGGTGGAATATACATAAATCTGTCTGCAACGTAGAACAGAAGACAGATTAGAAATATCATATTTTGATTAAAAGTTATGACCATTCTAGTGACTAGTGGAAACATACTGGAAACCGGAATTTCCCTCCCCCAAAAGTAACTAACGCTATGGCTGGATACTCCTCTCGACAACTAGAAAAAGTTTGACTGTCTTCCACAATCGACCGAATTGGCCAAACAAGGCACGTACATTTAGCTTATAGTTTACATAATCTAGCTAGTTCCTGTTGTTTTTCCAAATGTCACAAAAATAAAAACGGACAAGCCGGACACGTAATTATTTGCTCAAATAACTCACGTCACTCCCACAAACAAATTCTTCATAAGTAAAAAGTTTAGACTTTTAACCGACAATATTGACAACACATTAAGAAACTTGTCTTTACTCGTAATATCGTCTCCAATTTCAATTCGAAGCTGTAAATCTATAACAGTAGCCCATGGTCTCCGCTCTGGCTCCGCCCCGGAAAACAATGGCTGCCGTTGCTAACGATACATTTATTTTCCCCTCCCAGTAACCCCTTAACCAATGATATGTGCTTTGAGCACAAGTTATCATAACTATCTGGCAGTTTTCAGAAATAAAATCGGTGATTGGACGGCAAAGATATTAAGGCGGGAACCATAGGCATTTTAATGCCCATATTTGAATGGTCCGGCAGGAAAGTTAAGGGTTGAAAGGAAAGGCCCACAATGAAAATACGCCGAAACATGTGGCCTGTATCATAGCTATATGACCTTTGCAGAAAAAAAAAAGGTGTGAAAATCAGTTCGGTATTCAGTGCAGTATGATTAATTAAATACGCTGACAGCTCATTGCCCCAACCAAAAGATTACACTGAGTGGAGCAATCGAACCTTTCCAAGATGGCAGCCCCACGTCTAGTCAGCGCCAGTAGGCGGTAGTGTTCGATACGGCGTCTATTCTTTATTATGTCGGGATTTCGTCAACTTTATGTAGGTCCAATCAGCAAACAGAGGGAGTGGCTGAGAACGATGACGTTGATGTTGTGCGCTAGTTTGAGTTGTAGTTCAGTAATGGCGGCGAAGAAAGATGGACGCAAATCCATTCGGTCCATAGTTATGGAACGCCGAGTTAGTCAAAATTAAATAAATAAATAGGTAAATAAATAGATAAATACATACATAAATAAATATGGCTATAGAATAAATTCTGAAATAAAAAAAGATGGCAATAAATATATAAATATAGCATTATATGATTACATAGCTGAATCCATTTACCGACATCAATAAATAAATACATTTATTTATTTCAAAATGACGTTTTTGTAAAGACAACATTTATTTATTTCATGGGACTTTTACACGCCACATTTATTTCCACATGTATTTCCACGCCACATTTATTTCCACACTACATTTATTTCTGTGCTGTATTTATTTCAAATCTCACATGCAAACGAGAGGGGCGTGGTTATCGTCAGACCAACGCAGCAGATAGCTATGCTACCTGTATGGGGGTGACAGTGGAATCGCACTGCCGAACGGCATGGCTTGTCAGGATATATTATTTTGGCACAGATAGTAGATTTTGTAGAGGTACTTGGGCGGATAAGTGCTCTACAGAACATAGATATTGAAGTCTTAAATAGTTTGAGACTTATCGAGCACTGTTCGTGTGCAAGATGTACAGGTAGTGGGGGGTGACAAGTGCCAGGTAATGTTAGCTAACACAGCTAGCAACAAAGAAGACAATCACTGCCACCACCGCTACATCGCTCTGCTATTATGTGGATAACTAGGTCGATAAGGCACCTGATTATAACGATCTAGCCTCACCATTATGCCATGCATTACCATTTAGTGAGACGAGACCTGAAGTGAAGCCAGACCATTCCAGACATTACCCTTACCTTTGGATTTACAGTAGGCTACTGCTTCAAATTGAAGTCAAGTTTCTTAACGCTTTGTTATTATTGGCAATTTAAAGTTGCAACTAACCAAGACGTGTCAAGACCAAGACCCATTCAACACGGTACACAATAACCAAACCCAGATATTAGGTACAGGTTTATGGAATTATTCAATATTAAATCAAACCACTACCACTGGACTCGTTTTAATGACCATTCAGTGACAAAACGGGTTTGGCTGTTCATATGTGCCAATACAGCACAACACTACTAGCTCTACAGTAGCTAGCTCTAGCTGAAATGGCCACACTGATGTCGTCCTTTTATTATTTTGTCAGCTAGCTAGCCGGATAGCCAGCCACTTGGCCTACAGTTGCCGACTTCGAGACCGGTGACAGCCAACATACCACCTAGGAAGACAGTGTTGGCAGTGATTGTTAGCTTTGCAGACGAGTTCCACGTCACACGAGCGAAAGACATGTTTATAAAGGTAACTTCAGCGCAACCTCATAGCTATCAAAGATCAAGTCCCCACACGTAGGCTACTAAGTCACCGCCATCACTCCCATACAAAGGCAGAGACGACACAGACATTATGGGCAAAGCTTGTCTACATTGTATGCTTTTCGGCAGTGCGATGCCACTGTCACCCCCATACAGGTAGCATAGCTATCTGCTGCGTTGGTCTGACGATAACCACGCCCCTCTCATTTGCATGTGAGATGTGAAATAAATACAGCACTCAAATAAATGTGGAGTGGAAATAAATGTGGTGTGTAAATACATATGGAAAAAAATGTGGTGCGTAAAAGTCTCAAAAAATAAATAAATGTGGCATTAGGAAATAAAAGTCCCATGAATTAAATACATGTTGTCTTTACAAAAACGTCATTTTTAAATAAATAAATGTATTTATTTATTGATGTCGGTAAATGGATTCAGCTATATAATTATATAATGTTATATTTATATATTTATTACCATCTTTTTGACTTTCTTTCAGAGTTTATTTCATAGCCGTATTTATTTATGTATGTATTTATATATTCATTTACCTATTTATTTATTGATTTAATTTTGACTAACTCGGCGTTCCATACATAGTGGCAACGCTGCGAATATCCAAAAGTTAAAGCCGGAGCAAGAACAATGGGCCTCATTCACCAAATGTTCTTACGAACAAATTTGTTCGCAAGAAGATTCTGGCATTCACCAATATTTTCTTATTTGGGATTTGTTCTTAGGTAAGAACAGAATTTACGCACACCCAAGAGCACGCTTACACACAATTGAGAGCTGACATGTTTGCGCAAAATAAATAGTTATACCTTTTTCATCCGTTCTAATTTAAAATTGAATATTTCTCTCCTTTATAATTTTACAACTAATAATTTTCATAATTTTACACTTTTTTTGTTTGTTTTAATAAATACACACTACACTTACACTTCTGCTCATTTGTAATGCACTTGGAATTTCCATTGTGTATGAATTGTGCTAGGCCTATATAAATACAGTATTTTACAATCACTATGAAAGTTTTTTCAATACCTTTAACAAGTTTCCTAAACTCTTAACACAGTGAGCACAACATCCGTCTGTGTAGGCTATACAATTAACACATTTCTTGTTGCTTTGACACAAAATGCATAGAGTAAACACAAATTCTAAATGCTTGATCTTCTTTTACACACAAGCTCAACCAAGACCAAAACAATCGATTTTTACTGCCTACATCACAGCTGATTCCCAACTAGGAAACACTCAGGTGTTGAGGTTCTTTCAATTGCATGACCATATGGTATGGACAGTAAAGATAACCTCTTTGGGCTAATCTAGTGTGGGAAAAGAACAATATAGAGCAACAAAAGAAAGTAAGAATACAGTAATGCCTGCACAAGGGAGAAGAAGACAAGTACCAGGACAAGGGAGAGGAGTGGGACAAGGGAGAGGGAGACAAATAACAGGACAAGGGAGAGGAAGACAAGTACCAGGACAAGGGAGAGGGACAAGGGCAAGCGAGAGGAAGACAAGTACCAGGACAAGGGACAGGAAGACAAGTACCAGGACAAGGGAGAGGAAGACAAGTACCAGGACAAGGGAGAGGAAGACAAGTACCAGGACAAGGGAGAGGAAGACAAGTACCAGGCCAAGGGAGAGGAGTTAGAATGTGTGGTGGCGCTCAGAGAAGGGCCAGAGCTCGGGTAATACTGTAAATGGAAGCTATATTGCATATTTCTTGTCCTGTTGCAAATGAAGCCTTTACTGCAGCAATTATTTATGTCTTTTTTTTCAATACAGTAACCGTACATTCTATAAAGCTACTCTGAGATGGGTCATTCAAAAAACTGTAAACTAGCCTTGCTTTGCCTTCAATTCAAATCAATTATGTTAACAGGGAAATTTGCCATCAAATAATAAGTGACTTATCACTGTAGGCCTATTTATAGACCCAAAGTAGGCTTATTCCGTACACTAGGACTACACCACACAATGGCGTATTTATTGCTGCTGAAAAATGTTGCAGATCGTTCCCTAAGGAGGGATCACATCTTCCTTGACCATACCGATTTATTTGCAGAGAGCGACGTCATTTTTTTTTGCTTAAGAATTCAGATTTAAGTTAAACCATTTATTGTTTTACTTCAGTTCTGCGCACTTCTCCAGATACAGCGTTCATTTCATGAGTAATTGCACATGCATCGGTTTTATTTACGGATTTGTATCCACAGCCGACGCTATTACGTAAATATGATGTGTCGTTTGTCGCTAACTTCTTGTAGCTGTACCTCCACTTCAGAATTATTATTACGTTTTTCTGTCTTTTTTCGAGGCCTCCACCGTCTTTAACACGTCGTTTTGACGTGTGCAAACGGCCCTGCCATATCATGCCCTTTTATGGGAATTAACGGGGCGTTTACCTATGCTAAATAGGAGCAACGGGGCACGAGCTTTCAATTTTCGAAATATTGGGATTCATCATTCTAAGAACACACCTCTGAACAATTCTGCTGTTTAAGAACGCTTCTGAATCACACGTAGATTTTTCTTGGGAACTTTCTTAAGAACACATTTAAGAAATAACTTAGGAAGATATTGGTGAATGAGGCCCAATCTTTGCAGAGTTGTGTTAGTGGCCTTGATGTTGTGGCTCTCCTCACCACGGGGTTCGGGAAACGTTTGATTTTCCAGCTAGCTCTGTTAGTAACTAGTGGTGAAGGAGTTGGCTGAGGCGAACGCTAACGATTGGTTATGGCAGATCCAGTGGCTATGCGCAGATCCAAAAGTTTTAAATTTCAACCGCCTTCAAGGAAGTTAAGGCTTGTCAATGGAGCAATCCCAGACTGTGTAAATGAAATGTAAAGTCTGGTTAGGACCAGGCTAGGACAATCTGACATCGTAGGGCAAATCAACAGGACACCGATGTTGTGTTGAACTGATTTGTAAATAGTTGTTCTCAACTGGTTTTGACAAGGCAATTGAGTCTCAATGCAATATTATGAACTGTGATGATAACATTTTGTAATGTTGTATTGCAGTTGCCTTCATGGGGCAGGCTTCACGTACTAAATATAGCCTACTTTGTCTTTTTAAAGAAAGCAATTACACATTAACTGAAAACACTTAACATAAATTCAAGAAAATAGGCCCCTGTCATTTTAGTTAGTAGACCAGGAATTGGTTAGAACATCAAACCCAGTCAAATTATGTTAATGAACAGTAGCCTAACACAGGCTTACAGGGGTTTTAAATAGAAAAAACAGCTTTCATTAAGAATTCTTGATCTTCAATTACAATGTAAAGTTTCGCAACCTTGAAAAGTTTGATTAAAGGTTCAAGTTTTTATCCAGTTCAATAAAAACTTTAGGTGAGGTTTAGGTTGGCACTATTAGCCTATTGCTTTTCAGTTGTCGAGACTGATAAGTTTGTAAGAAATGGCAGAACACCGTAGCAGGCGATTTCACCACTGCCTCACGTGTAGGCAGCAATGTGTCCACCAGTGTTTTCATTTACAAAACCATTTATTCAAGAGAAAAACGTTCATACGCCACACCGGATTGATTAAAACTACATCAAAATTAGTTATCCTTTTACATTTCCCCCCATTACATTTGTCTGTTGCTAATAAAATACATTTCTACCAATTGACTTACGTTGGTTCAGTCATAGTTGAAACTTGTTGGGCAACGTCTTACAAAGTCCTTTGAAAAGCAGTTATTTTTCTTCTACTGATTGTCTCGGGTAAATATATTTGCTTAACTACGTCAGTCTTCCAAGTGTTCTTTCCCTGTATTCTGGTGGTGCCATCCGAAGACGTATCTGCATGGAGAGACATGGGCAGACGAACTATGCTCCAATCACGATCTAGATGGGCGGGATTTCCTCAAAAATCGTGATCTTTTAGACCAATAGTAAACTTTCATCCGCCTACAGACGCTGGGTGTCAATTATTCCTCAAAGTGTGCACCAATCCTGTTTAAGCGGCGATATCAGAATTCGACACAAAAACTTTTAATTTAGAGCAATTTATGCAAATAGCGTAAGCTCCAAAAGGCTATTACAAATTAATGCAATTCCATTCAATTTGGCATTATGTTTGACTGGATTGACCACAACCGTGGTGTAAATCTAAAGCACATTTCCATGAAAAATAGAAACGTTTTATTCACAGCACTCCACTGAAATGCACACGGTTCAACAAATAAACATGGGCCACACAAACTAGGCAATCGTCTTTCGGTTTCATATATGCCAAAATGCACAATTTACAATCAGAAAGATGTTCAAAGTGACACAATAATCATTGTTCATAACTGCTCATTCATTAGTGAACTAAATGTCTTATCAGTACATATAAATGTCTTATCACCCCCCCCCCCCCCCCCCGGAAAAAACGAATATCAATATCAAAAACTAATAACTAATATCAAAAGATAAAACATTTTAATGAACAAGTCCTCAGTCGATTAATTAATTTGCCATCAGTAGGGCAAAATAATCAGTCCTCTACAATATTCAGCAGGCTGGTTAGCTTTAGGCTGCATGCCAAATCTTCCTCTTGACTGGCCAATATCTGCATTTTCAATTCCTTCATCCGTTGTGAATATGGTTCACTCTTTAGCCAACCATGCTCTGCTCTCTCTGATTGGTCATCCGTGTCCTCCTCATAGAAACAAGAACAAAAATAATTGTTAAATTTCTCCCAAGAACTGGATAAATTAAAAGGAATGCAAGTGGAAAGCTTTGTCAAAAACCCACAAAACCAAGATTTCTGGTTGTGAAAATGAACGTGAAGCTTCTCCAGAATTGATGAATTATTTGTTGTGTCTGTATGGTGACAGCCGTGTACCTGGATAAGAGAGAGGGGTTGCCCATAACCAGCAGCTGTAAGTTGAGGCACCATGATTGCAGGCATGGAAAGTAGGGTGGAGGGCATGAAGAGGGGCAGGGAAAGGGAATCCATGCAGTCCACATCCAGCCAACACTGGAGCTGGTCCACACACCTTCAGAGGATGAGGGAAGACACCTAGTATTCCATCTGACCCGGTTCAAATGCAACAAGGTAATCAAATATGCATTACCCAAGGGTTTATTTGTTTGAAAGGACCACCAACAAACATGTAAACCTAAGTTATCATTTGGCTGTTATTGAAATTGAAAGAAAAAACGTGATGAAGTGATGTATTTTTTTACCTTTGGCTCTGGGCCTTTTCCTCTTTAAGATTCTCAAGGACACGGAAGGGTAAGAGCTCCATAGAGGGTCTGTGTGTAATGTCAATGGTAGGTGCAGTGGGTTCAGGCACTTCAAACACACTCTGAAATAGCCTTTGTCTGAGGGAATAGGGAAATTGGTGTCCCATACCATCGGGACTGGACCTTTCACTGTGGTAGTGAGACAGAAAACTAGATTACAAAAATTAAGAGACAGGAACATACTTTATTAACACTGCAGATTGTAATGCCAGAGATTAATGAATGAGTGAACAATGAGGAAGACAGGAAAGGCTTCTCTTTACCCATCTGTGTTTTGCCGTTTCTCCGGATGAATACATGTAACCGCATTCTTCCACTGGACGGGGGGCTCAAACACCTTTTGTTCTTCCTTGACAAAATATACCAGGATTTCCCCATCATCCGTCACTGCATCTGAAGACAACACATGGTTTTCACATTGCAGTCCCATGGAGGGCCATATGACAGCTTACCATGTCACCTTGAGTGGGCACTGTAAAGACCTATAAAACGCCATCGGCTCCCCAATTTTTGTACCAGTGCATCCCAACCTACAACTATGTTCATCTGCATGTGATATGGAAAACATATATTGTGTGTGCATTATACCAAAATTCCCCTTGAAATTTTTGTAATACGTTTATTAGTCAATTTACTGTGTGGTTAACCATACAATGCAGTCAACCATATAATGTGGTCAACCATACAATGATTAAAACCAAATAATAAATGTAAAGCTATTTTTAACCAACAAACCATCATACCTGAACACACAAGGTCTTCTGATGGCTGCCAGTCTTTCAGCTTGTGGTCTATGCATTGGGCTACAACTTCATCCCAAGGGATCTGATGGAAGGAGGAGCCTTGTTTCTCCTCCTCTTCTTCCCACTCCCCCAAGGCCGTAGACGAGGCGCTGCATTTGCCCTGACACCGAACCCTCTCCAGGAGGTTCTCTAATTTGGACATGAGAAGGGGCTGGCTGGAGTGGGAAGCTGACATCTGAGAGGCGTACTGGAATATGGAGGAGCACAGCTGTGGCCATGAATCTGGAAGAGGAAGAGCATTTGTGTAGTGTACAAATTAACTCTACGTATTTTAATTTGTTTCATATGGATACCTGACTCAGGAAGGAAGATGGAGTAGTAGGAGTGCAACAAAATATTCTGATACAATATATCACAATGCAAAAATGTTACAACATGCATTGTAGAGTTATGGCAATGTTTTTAAGATAATACGTCTATTTTATCCCACTAGTGCAGTGGCCGTGATCCAGTCAGTGATTAAGATGTCAGTGAACCACACAAATGCAGATAACTTGAACTGTAGATGGTGCAGTGGCCATGATAAAATTGGTTGCACATACACACACAGATTCCTGGAATTATAGATGGGGCACAGTGCCCGCAATGATGTCGGTGACAAAGATTTCTGGAATTATTGATAGTGCAGTGCCCGTGATGCAGCTACTGATGACAGTTCTTCTCAGTGGCTTTGGTAGGCTACCTATATTTCCATATAGCTCATTGAAATTGTCTGTCATCTCTGAAGTACTTATTGCCACTGCTCTGGTACATTCATGCAAATGATTATGTAGCCTTCATTTGTCTGCCGTTTCCTACATTATCAAATGCTCATGTTATGATGATCCGAATGTATTATATTGGTTCTCTGTTGAATTGTCTTACCATCACAAACATCTAGAAATGTAGTTCATAACAAAAGTCATTAGGCATACACAGTGCGGAACCAGACTTTTATATATGGGGTGGCAAAGGGGTGGCCAGGGCTACTTCAGGGGGTCCACAGACCAAGACTGAAAATGTGTGTGTAACCTTAGCCTGGCATCTAAGAAGTGTAAATGATTCATAGGAGAAATAGAAATTTAAATTCACTTAAGCCTGAGTTGTTCAGTGTGGCCTAGTATGGTCCACTTGGGTTACTTTAATCAAATTCTACATTTACTATGAGCAGACTGTGCCTCTACATCTGAATTGGGACTAGTTTCTTTCTTACACACACTGTACTGCAGGCTACTCACAAACTGGAGAAACTTTCATCACTTTGTTTTCATGAATATGGAGGGGAGTCAGTTGGCAGAGTGGTTAGGGAATCGGGCTAGTAATCAGAAGGTTGCTGGTTCGATTCCAGGCTTTGCGAAATGACTGTGTCCTTGGCACTTGCCTCGGGGGTATGTGTCTTTACTTACTGTAAGTCGCTCTGGATAAGAGCGTCTGCTAAATGATTAAAATGTAAATATATAATCTGTGTCTAACCAGGTTAGAGGTTAGATCCTTCTTTTACATTAAAACTTAACTATTAGTGTATACTACTGACACAAAAAATGCCACAGCCATCAACACAAGAACATTCATCAACAACCAACATTTTTAAGTGAGGCTTAATCGGAAAAAAACATTTGTGTAGGCTTACACAAAGGCCTACAAACAAGCTAAACTTGGCATGTGACTGACTGCTTAGTATGCTCTGACCTTGTGCCTGTAGCCTCGGGGAGGGAGCTGCTCTGAGGTCTTGGGGTGGTGCAAGGACTGGGGTCTATTTCGACCTGATCCTGTTTGCTCAGCTTTTTGAAGTCTGCTATCTCACCCTTTCTTTTAATGTTTGAAGTGAACCCTTAGCAAAAAAATAACATGTAGGCCTACACATCCAATTACCCACATTTGAGTCCAATCTAAATCTTAAACATATCCCCATTATTATCTTCAATCAAAATACCAAGCTTTAGGTTACTAGATCATACTAGCCCTACTCTGAAATACGTATTTCAAACAGGCATTATACAATAGCAAACAGGGTAGCTATCTGACCGCAGTGTAAAGATGGTATTGTGCTTATTAAAGTTATGCATTGTGCTTATTAAAATTATGTCTTATGAACTTGGAAGTGTGCTCAAGCTTAACATAGTGTCTCACACAGGGTGGGGGGGGGGGGTGTCATGGGTGTGGGCGGAGAAAGAGGAACAACCCTGACGAGTTTTGACCACAGAGTGTGTGTCTATCTCTTCATTTTCAACCTTGAAACCGGGGGGAGACGGCACCCGAGCAGGTGGGAGCGTCGGCAAGAACAATCTCCTGCTGCACAGGAGAACAAGCTCAACCCTCTTCTTGTGTTTTTTGTTTTACTGCACTATAATATATGCTGGGGCAGGGACAGAGTCAGTTGGACTTTGTGAACAAAGCCAAACTCTGTTGCGGGTAGGAAAACGTAGACAACCCCAGAGCTCTACTCGCATTAAAGCTGATATTATCGGACCTCTGCGACCCCTACCACTTTTTCTAGAACACAGACTTGTGTCATTGAATACCATCATTACATATTGGAATAGACTAAACAAATTAAATCCTTCAAGTGCTAATCTTTTGTAACGTTAATAGCTTGCTAAGGCATTTCATCAAGGAATCTTAGCAGTTAAAGTACAAAAATAGAATAGCGACCCACACAGAAAGACGTGTGTTATATGTTAGGCTGTTAGTTGGTTGTTTACCAGTAATGTTCGCGGGGTCCAACAGGCCAATCAACCTGCTGTCTGCCAATCACGGGAATGCCCGAAATGTTCAGATGCCGGGCATCCTGGTGGTTGGCGAAGGTGCATTGAGGGGGGATGGCGCATTCGAAGTTAAGACCAGGTTTAGCTTACGTTCTTTCTGTTCAGCTGGGTTTCACTCGAGATGGTCACTATTGTTTTGTGGGCTACCTTTCTTTTATTTAGCGTGGGCTAGCGTAGGCTAGGGCCTACGTAGGAACCTACGTAGGTACTAACACCACAGTAGGAACTGCGCTGTTAGCTAAGGTAGTGTTAACTAAGTGCTAAACAAAAAGAGACATTTCTCTTTTCTGAATCTGTTATGGAACCAAATTGCCAATATGCATCTTTTTCTATGGCTCTGCGGCCCAGCAACTCAACTTTCATAAAATGTACTTCAGGAAGCCTCAAAACCAATGCTAAACCTTAAAACGATAACTAATATGATGCTCTTATCTTCCGTCGCTGGCGCTGTATCAGACGCTGGCGTAGTGATTTGTGACTGACTGGTGAACTGTGTAAATATCCTCAATTGAAAAAATGCACTGCCATATGTCAAAAGAAACGCTTCTTTTAACAAGATCAATTAAATGTCAATCAGCATCCAATTGCCAGGGATAGTGAATTACATTTTGGGGTGGGCACTAGGGTGGCCAGTCCGATATCAGGGGGGTCCAGTGCCACCCCCGCCACCCCTCTGGCTCCGCGACTGCGGCCTACATACTCACTGGTTGAGCCAGTCGTCACAATTGTAGGTCTAATTCACCATACAGCACCTGAATGTACAGTTCTGCCGAAGGGTGTTTGCTGTTTACATTTTTTTACTTTTGTGCTATGCAATGCTGTACAATAGTCTTGTATTTTCAGTATTGCATTAGCATAAAGCACGACAACTGACCGAGGTGACTAAATTGCTATCCATGCCTCAATGAACCGACCATGAGGGCTAAAGTAGTCTGAGATGCAGCTTGTGATGTCTTAGTTGATTTGGTGTTAAGAGTTTTGTGCACATTTGCACTGTTGAAGGCAGTTTTGACATCAGTAAACACATTAATTTATGTACCAAAACTCTCTGATCTATACTGAAGGTATTCACTTTATGTTGTTGTTCTGTAAGCTAGCAAGCATTTCATTCACAATTCATAATATTAGGTGTGTTCGACATGCATTAAACGACCGGCGAGAGTTGCCGCCGGGGAGGGGTTAAAAACGGCTCTGTAAAGTCGGACATTCCTGCTTGTATTTTATGTATTTAGTTTATTTTTACAGGGTGGTTTGTGGTTTGCTGCGTCGTTTTCTTTATTGCTGACAAACTGCATGGTCGCAAATTTAATTGTTTTCGCATAAGAACTTGCACAAACCAGTGCACTGAAATTTTTTATTGTATGTATTGGGCTATTTTAAACTGTTTCTCTAATCGGCAGATTGATAATACAACCAGAACTCAACTAAACGTAGTCTTTCCGTTAGTGAAGAGGCAGACTAAAACCCTTTCTTCAGCCATAATAGGCTATCGCAGTCTGTCAATAAAGGCAAATATTTAATTAAATTGTATCGTTTGGTCCGGATTTGAGCATTGGCGAAACTGAAGGTGTAAGAAGAATAAATACAAAACATGCGTCAAACTTGTTGTGTGTGTGTCTGGCCAATCATGAAATAGCTGTGTCGTCATTTGAACCCATGCTAACTTAGTTCTAGCTTAGGGCAGCTCAGTCAATTCAACATGACTGTCAATTCAAACCATTTATCACGCAAAACCTTGTATTTCTTCCCACGCTGAGAAGGGATAACTTGTCCCGCGATATACAATAAATGGACGAGGCGCAGGCATACGGAGGGAAATGTTCTGAAGATTCGATAGCTGTCTTGAGCCGCGGTGTATAGTAACGAAGTAGAAAATACTTGTTACTGTACTTAAGTCGTTTTTTTTTTTTTTTTTTTTTTTTTTATATATCTGTACTTTACCATTTATATTTATGTTTACTTTCACTTTAACTTCATTCCATTTAGCAAAAAAAAAGAGATACTTTGACTCAAATTTCCCCTGAAACCTTCGTTACTTGCTACAAAATCAAATCTATCTTTAGAAGAAAAACAAAGAATCATGAGACCAACGTCAGGGACTGTGGTGGAACACAGAAGCAAGCAGGTTTGGCAAATCAGTGGTCCTAGCTTGCAAGTTAAATCATAGATTAATTGGTTAGTGATGCAAGCAGTCAGTTGATGATTATCATGGAAGTAGAAATGGAAATGGCAGAAATGGAAGCACCTGCAACTCCCGCAACAGCCGACGGTGAAGAAAATCAACACCCGTGGCCATATTTGAGCGAAATGTTTACCTATGTGGGAGTGAAAAATTCATCCTTCTGTATGAAGTGCCTCTCATTCAAAAACTCCCCATCAAACCTCTGGAAACACATTGAGGTAAATTAGGATTAATCCCATGAGCCGTAACGTTAATGTTTAGTTATAATTAGCATGAACCTGTTAAGATATCTAGCAGTGTCTCCCACAGGATTGGAGTATATCTTTGGTGGGAGAGGGGGGGAGACAGGTGTCTGATCTTCTAATTTAGCTATGCATGGTGTGTTACTAGGCTAACGTTTGCCAGCTATCGTAAATCAAATGAGACAATTAGTGTAGTAGACAGGTCGCTAGCGAGTTAGTGAGCTGAAGAAGTGTTGACAGTTGTGATATTTTATTGATTTGAGTAATCTCTTAGCTATAATCATTGCAGCACTAGTTGGCTAACGTTAGCTAACTTAACGTTAGATAGCCACCACACCATAGGATTGACAGGAGCCGCGAGAGCACAGCATTATGATTTGAACCGCGTCGGAGTTGGAGATGCATGCAAGCAGAGGCGGTCTTAACATAGAGGCATAGGTAGGTGGCTGCTTGGGGCAGCGTCGTAGTAGGGGGGCCGCCAACCAACCTAAAAAAATAAAAAAGAAGAGGCCCTTATCATGAACGCTTCAAAAGCATGATCGATTTTATTAATATTCTTAAGAAATACGTTGAAACGTTGAAGTAGTAGTTAATGTCCAGTTCATGGTTATCTGTCGTGTCCCTACACCCCTTACTTTCACAATAAAATGGACTAGTCCGTAACGGTGCGTGGCGCGAAAAAAACACTGACAGGAGGACTGGAAAGTACACAAACAGAGACGAAGCAAGACAACAATAAAAGCTCAAATGAAACAAAGTTACCCAAACGGCTCAAATAAAATTAAAACATTTCAAGACGCCGCTAAGTATTTATCAACACTGCCAAAGATTAAACTTTTTTTACTACTACTACTACTTTTTTTTACTGCTACTGTTGTGGATACAGACAGGAACAACAACGTCCAAAGCATTGAACATGCCGCTACAGCAGCACTGCAGCTAGCTGTTAAGTGGCGCTACTAGGTGAGGCTAACATCAACAAAGACAATGAATGAAGAGGACATCACGTTGTTACCGCCCGCCGTCACCGACAGTGTTAAGACGTTGACACAGATGAGTTGGAAGAGTTGTCCAGTGATGGCCATTTTGACACCGATGACATTAGCTGTGCTAATCCTGCTGCCACTGACCAAAGCACTGTAGGCTTGCTGACTGATGACCCGGCTCTCTGGCCCGAGAAGCTCACAGCCGAGGAGTGATGTGCGATTGTTCACAAATGTCCCATACAGTACAAGTTAGTGATTCAAATGAATGAACGACCCATTCATTTGAATCAGGTGTGTTGGAGGAGGGAAACATCTAAAACGTGTAGGACAGGGGGTCCCTGAGGACCAGGGTTGAAGACCTCTGATTTAGAGATTTTGTGAAGGATCTGCAGCCTAATGCAAAAATAATGACACGGCTGACCCTGTGCTCCATGATGGATGACGCCTCCAAGGAAATGAAGAAGGCGGTGACTGAGGCCATGAGGGGAGTTGACCATATCGCCACCACAACCGACTGCTGGTCTGTCAGAAGGTGGAGCTTCATTGGTGTTACTGCCCATTGGATTGACCCTGATCTCAAAAGATGCTCAGCAGCCCTAGCATGTAAACAACTGAGAGGTTCGCACTAGTGCTGTCAAACGATTAAAATATTTAATCGCGATTAATCGCATTAATGTCATAGTTAACTCGCGATTAATCACAATTAATCGCACATTTTAATCTATTCTCAATGTCCCTTGATTTCTTTTTGTCACATTCTTTTTTTCAAATTGTAATGCTCTTATCAACATGGAAAAGTGGTTCGGATTGCTTCGTGCCAATATTTTTTTTATTGAAAACAACATTGCAATCGCCTGGCTTTGACGAGGGGGCGGAGAATTCGCATCAGCTGTGTGCTTGGCCATCAAGTGGTATTTCAGACTGGACGTGCTGCGATGATAGCTCAGTTTACAACGACAAAACACACAGATCACTGGTCTTGTCAATGGAACCATTTGGCAACTTTTTAAAAGTAAACTCTCCATTCAGAATCTTATTGGCATCCATTTCGGCATCTCGCACTCGCCATCCACTCAAAACGTAACGTTAGCCTACTACAAGAGAATGCCTTATATCCGTAAACGGGCTCTGCTACTACTCTTTAGCCGGCTCGCAAGCCAAACAAGTGTTTGTTTCTCTTTAGCCGGCTGTGTTTGTGGCGCGCCTGTTGTATTGTTTCCGGTCTAGCTAGATCCGGTGTGGTGTTGTTGTTTTTCTAAAGTCGGTAATTGTTGCAACAGCATGTGAAAAAAACTACAAAGTCTGCAAGGCCAAAAAGAGCGTTAATCGCGCGATAAGAAAATTGACGCCGTTAATTTGGGTTTGCGTTAACGCCGTTAATAACGCGTTAAACTGACAGCACTAGTTCGCACACATTTGATGTGTTGGCAAATGCCCTGAATGACATCCATTCCTTGTCCAAACTTCGGGAGAAGATTCAGAGAACAACAACAGACAACGGCTCTAACTTCATAAAAGCTTACCAGGTTTTTGGTGAAGATGAGAACAGCAATGAAGTCAAAGGTGATGGTGATGCATCTCAACCAGGAAAGGATGAAGAGGATCAAGAAGGGGGTGAAGATATGGAGTTTGTTGATGTGTTAGCGCTTTTGAATGAAGATGATGGTTTGCAGTTCCAGCTCCCAAAGAACCAGTGCTGTGCTTGTCACCTACTCACCTACATTGGCTGTTTTTAAATGTGCTTTATAAATAAATATGACTTGACCTACTCAACCTAATAGCTACAGTTGATGCCCAGAAAACCTCCAATGAGGCATACAAGAAAGTGTAACATTCAACATTTGGCAAGTGTAATGCACTTTGGAACAAATGTGGAAGATCCACACTGGCAGCTGAAACTGTTTAAGATGCTTGCTCCCTCCAATTGCTGTGCCCGAATGCTACCAGGTGGAACTCCTTGTTCCTGGCAGTGGAAAGACTGCTGAGGATAATCAAAGACAAGGGAGAAGGGGCCATCAGAGTCATCTGCACAGACCTAAAGGTTCCTATGTACGTAAGACTTGAAGTTTATTTATTTATAAGTGCTTTTATTATTATTTAATCATAATTGAACATATGTCTTGAATGCCTCTATAACTGTGGATGTGTTTCCCCACCCTTTCTTGGGCATTAATAACTGTTTCACATTGTATCCCAATTTCCACTTATCATTGATCCATTTTAGTTAATTACCCATCCAGCAATTCTTTGTTGAATCTGATTAAATGGTTATAGTGTTATAAAACGGTTTAGTTGTTTTTGTTTTCATCACCGGTTTAATTCAGTTGAATTACCATTCTTCACAGTGTGCCGCTGTCATGAGCCCAGTCGCCCAGGCAACCAACATCTTGCAAGCAGAGACAAATGCCCAGATGGGGTGGCTACTTCCAACAATCAACCTGCTGACCGCCAAACTTGACAGATTCAAGTTGCCATTAAAAGTACTGCCAGCCTTTGGTGGATAATATACAGGTGGGAATAATAAATCATTTTGGCCACATGTTGGGAGATCCTGAGTTGATCGCAGCTGTGATTCTTCTTCCAAAATTCCAAATAACTTGGACAAATGATGATGCCACAATCAGAATGGGTAAGACAACGTGGGGATAGTGAAAAATAAGTGTATGGGTGTACATTTTGACTATTTGAATATTGGCAAATCCACAAATAAGTTATGGATGCATGGACAGTGCATGAAACTATATGTATAAACCTCAAATTAAAACAAACTATTTAGTACAAAACCTTAGGTTGGGGTCGTGTCATGTTAGAAAGTTGGATTAATTCTATAATTTATATTTTCACCCTCACTATATTTCAGGAATGGACTACATCAAGCAGCACATGGAAGAACCCTCCTTGCAGTTAGGTGATGACACCAGGTCCAGTTCATCTGATGAAGATGACTTATTCTTTGCACAAGACAGCACCAAACAACTGGATGGATACTTGGCCTGTTCAGCAGATCACATGAACTTGCTGAAATCCTTTCCAGCTGTGCTCAAGCTGTCTGTGAAACTGAACGGACCTCTACCTGCCTCAGCAGCCTGTGAAAGGCTATTTTGCATTGCATGACTAGTCTTCAGCCCAAGAAGAGCGACACTGAATTCTTGCAATTTTGAAAATCAACTTATTTTGAAGATTAACAGGACATTTCAGTTTTTAGGGTTGATACCCAGTCATTACACAGTGAATGTGCTGCTTTAGTATTGATGCAGGGCTCCTGAGTGCGAACAATTTGGTTGCATATGCGACCAAAATTTGTACGGGTGCGACAAAAAAATTTCCTCGGTCGCACCGGTGCACCTAACCTCGCATCCGCTGCCTCTCTAGGAACGAAGCGTTTGTTTCTTCTTTGACGGAAATCGCACTCATGGTTGGATCATATCGGGGTCTAAAACTAATCAGAGACGAAGATGGGGTGGGTCTTTGCCTCTGATTGGCTGTGGTCCAGATATTCCTGTAGGCCTACACTGCTCCGTGCTGTGTGATTGAAATTACGACCTGAGCACCAGAGAATCAGTTATGGCAGACCTGGACATTGTATGGCCCGCAGGCCAAAACCGGCCCCAGGCTGTCCCAATATGGCCCGCGTGAGGTAAATCAAAAATAAATAAATGTGTTGAGCACTGTAAATATGTAACCTTGTCCTGAAAGACTAGTGAGCAGGCAATTTACATATGTGCGCTTGCACAACCTCACCGACAGGAAAGTTAGCTGTTGGTTAGCCCTCGAAAGGGAACAACGAAAGGTTAATACAAAATGTAGAGTTTTTAAACAAGACATGGACTTCCAAGTATTTGTTTACTGAGGTCAAAGTCAAAGCTGTGTTATTAGTTGTGGTGAACAGGAAGCCGTGTTGAAGGATTACAATTTGACTCGGCACTAAAGAAAAAAAACTAACACGGACATACTAAGAACTTGACTGATTCAGTGAGTGAGGGCTGATGGTTTGCTAGTTAAACTGCAGACCCAGATCATCAGCTGTCCTTTGCATATCCACCTCAGACATTCAGCCAGATTTCGATGCACTTGTTCAAGCCCACTGGATTCCTCTCACAGATGTATTGCTTTATGTATAAAGTTGATCAACTGCATTTCTTTAACATACTGCAAGCTACTTTGCAGTGTTTGTGATGATTAACTAGTTACAAATAAAATGAAACGCTGATGTAATGATTATTTTAGTTTTTACTGTTACTTCGATAGTCTTTTCCTAATTGACCAACATGTAAAATATTCATATAAATACTTACAGAATATTCTTATTCTTCTGATAACCAGTAGCAGCTAATAAAAATATATACTTTACTGCTTTTTACAATGGGGGAAAATGAATAGTGAGCCGAATTAAGTTCAAGTTATAGTTGATGCGGCCCTCCAACACATTTCAGGTTTCTCATGTGGCAAAATTAACTGCCCACCCCTGAGTTACGGAGCTGGGCCATGGACCTAACCCATGGAGCTAGGATTTTAATGCTAGGGAGAGTGTGGCAAGCTGGTTTAGCCAAGGCCAAAGGGCAAGAATGCCAAATTACAGGTGTTGGCCATCTGAAGGGCATGCGACAGCAAGGGGGGAGCCGCTACAACACTTTGATCCATGAAATGTTAGGTCTCAGTTCAGGGAAACACTTTTAAACAGTAGCACTTTCTATTTTGAAATGTTTTATTGTGCTTGCACTGTTTTAGTTTGGCAGCTCAGTGAAGCACTTAAAAGATTTTATTTTTATATACAGTTTAATTGTGCGTCAAATAAAACCAATATTTACCTACACCTTATTCTTGTTCAAGGTAATTTACATAATATATATGAATGTATATGGTGAGTAAAAAAGCTGACCTTGAAATTGTGGCGATGCAAGGAAAAATTTGGATGCACCTACATTTTGTGCTGGTGCACCTAAATAAAAAAGGTAGGCGCACCAGTGCAACCAAGGGAAAAAACAGATTTCATGTTCCAACCGAGGGGGGCTGGCGCTGTCTTAGTGTCTAAGGCTGCATCAAGTACCCTTTTTTGCTCTGCTAAATTGCTGCACGAGTCCACACTTGACGGGTGGGGATCTCATTCTAAATATGACTAACTGTTAGCTGCTCCTGGTATTCTCTAACCCCTGCTCTCCCCTCTCTGTCCCCCTCCACACATCCCCTGTGGTGTGGGGGGTTTGAGCTGTCAGCACCTGCCTGGTTGTCAGTCTGCCAACGCTGGACCTGGTCGCCAACCAGAAACCAGTCTCCATGACGGGCTACAGCGAGTTTCCCGGTCCCTTCCTACATCTACCAAGTTGAACAATGGATTTTGGTGTTTCAAAACCCATTGACACTTCCCTGCTGTATGACTATGTTAAGCCTGTGTTCTGCTCCTCTCTTTCACCAACCGTCTCAGGAGGAGGGGATCCCTCAATGAATGAATTGCTCCTCCCAAGGTTTCTTCCATTTTTTCTCCTGTAGCAAGTTTTTCTGGGAGTTTTTCCTCATCTTCCCTGAGGGTTTAGGTTGGTTGAGGGGCAGTTCTATGGGCGTCTGTGAAGCTGTCAGTGACATGCTTGCGTGTAAGAATGGCTATACAAATAAATGTTGATTTGATTTGACTCCCCCCCTTACTAAGATAGGCATATCATCTTGGCTTTATGGTTCTGCACGCACCGGCCCGCCGAGACACTGTCGAGACAAGGGTTGTCACTATACAAGAATTTCAAACTCGATACCCAGGAAAATACTCAGGTAGGCTGTTGCATTTAAACAATGCTCAATTTGTACTAAGGGGCCCAAAGTGTGTGAAGAAAATATCCCTTACACCACCATCACCAGCCTGAACCATTGTTACAAAGCAGTATGTATCCATACTTTGGATTTAGTCATTTAGCAGACGCTCTTATCCAGAGCGACTTACAGTAAGTACAGAGTTCCCCGGAGGCAAGTAGGGTGAAGTGCCTTGCCCAAGGACACAACATCATTTTTGCACGGCCGGGAATCGAACTGGCGACCTTCACATTATTAGCCCGATTCCCTTACCGCTCAGCCACCTGACTCCCTACTTTCATATTGTTTACGCCATATTCTGACCAAAATCTGAATGTCACAGCTGAAATCGACTCATCAGACCAAGCAATGTTTTTCAAATCTTCTATTGTCCAATTTCGGTGAGCCTGTGCAAATTGTAGCCTCAGTTTCCTGTTCTTAGCTGACAGGAGTGGTACCCGGTGTGGTCTTCTGCTGCTGTAGCCCATCTGCTTCAAGGTTCGATGTGTTGTGCGTTCAGAGATGGAATTCTGCATACCTTGGTTGTAACAAATGGTTATTTGATTAACTGTTGAATTTCTATCATCTTGAACCAGTCTGCCCATTCTCCTTTGACCTTTGACATCAACAAGGCATTTTCGGACCATTCTCTGTAAACCCAAGAGATGGATCAGCAGTTTCTGAAATAGCCCGTCTGGCACCAACAACCATGACATGTTCAAAGTCACTTAAATCCCCTTTCTTCCCCATTCTGATGCTCGGTTTGAACTTCAGCAAGTTGTCTTGACCACGTCTACATGCCTAAAGTCATTGAGTTGCTGCCATGTGATTGGCTGATGAGCTTTTTGTGTTAAAAAGCAATTGAAGAGGTGTACCTAATAAAGTGGCCAGTGAGGGTAAAATAAATAAATAAATATATATAAAAAGGTAATGCAAAAAACTAAAAAGACAACAATATTTTTAGGCAGGAAGAACAGAGTGATATTGCATATGTAATGGAATTTTTGACAGTTACAAAGTATGTGTTTATAAGAGACTGAGGTTGTGTTTAAACAAGTGGTAAGCTAAGGTATTTATGACTGATCTAATCAATGGCCAGCAAGGGCATAAGTTGGGGAGAGTGGGGTTAGGATTAGTTGACCGATCTGCCCTGAACCTTTTGCCCAAGGAGATAGGGCTGGTGTCTTGTTTGTGTCTCATACACTTAGAGAAAGAGAATCATTACATCAAGAGACATGGGACACTGGTCTGGGGGGTTTTATTGTCCTACACTGTCACTGACCAGTGCTGACCAATCACAGAGACCGCTATATTGATGGATTGACCATCAGAAGAACCATTGGTTCCAAGTTTATATAAGGCAGGGTTTTAGGATTGTTCTTCACCTCTCTCTCGAACAACCTGTAGGTTACATCTTGCATGTCTATCGCTATGACGGGTCCGGAGTCATGTCATGTCATGTCATCATCTACTGCTTGTCCGGGGGTCGGGTCGCTGGGGCAGCAACCTAAGCAGGGAGGCACAGACTTCCCTCTCCCCGTCCACTTCCAGCAGCTCTTTCTGGGGGACCCCGAGGCGTTCCCAGGCCTGCCGAGAGACATAGTCCCTCCAGCGTGTCCTGGATCTTCCCCGGGGCCTCTTCACAGTGGGACGTGCCCAGAACATCTCACCAGGGAGGCGTCCAGGAGGCATCCTAATCAGATGCCCGAGCCACCTCAGCTGGCTCCTCTCGACGCGGAAAAGCAGCGGTTCTACTCTGAGCCCCTCCCGGATGACCGAGCTTCTCACCCTATCTCTAAGGGGGAGCCTGGACACCCTGCGGAGAAAGCTCATTTCAGCCACTTGTATTTGCAATCTCGTTCTTTTGGTCACTACCCATAGTTCGTGACCATAGATGAGGGTAGGAGCGTAGATTGATTGGTAAATAGGGAGCTTCACCTTTCGACTCAGCTCCTTCACCACGACAGACCGGTGTGGACTCCGCACCGATCCACCGGTCGATCTCGCACTCCATTCTTCCCTCACTCGTGAACAAGACCCCGAGATACTTGAACTCCTCCGCTTGGGTCAAGCTCTCCTTCCCGACCCGGAGATGGCACTCCACACTTTTCCGGTCAATAACCATGGCCTCAGATTTGGAGGTGCTGATTTGCATCCCAGCCGCTTCACATTTGGTTGCGAACCGCTCCAGTGAGAGCTGAAAGTCACGGCCCAATGAATCCAACAGGACCACATCATCTGCAAAAAGCAGCAACCCGATCCTGAGGCCACCAAACCGGACCCCCTCAACGCCCTGGCTGCGCCTAGAAATTCTGTCCATGTAAGTAATTTACAGAATCGGTGACAAAGGGCAACCCGGAGTACTCTGTTAAACTATGTTTGTTCAAACTAAATAAATTGTATTGAAACCGCATCTTTTGACTATTCAGATCTACACAGTGCCACTTGAATTCTACCATTACTACTACATTTAACGTTCACTAGCTAATGTTCTGAGTTTTCAGAGTAAATTGTTGGATTGTTGGACGAGGCCCCCCATCTATCATTATCACTAACGGTGCGTTCACACTGAAGTGACGCGACAACATGCTTTCCATTCATTTTCAATGGAGCCAGACGCAGCACCATGGGGGCGCCAAAGCGTATTTTTGTATTTTCTATAGCTGCTGTTGTGCGTTTCTGCATTTTCTCAATGTTATATAACATTTTAGAGGACTAACTAGCTAGAGTAGACGCCCTATCCCATAATATTCCATCATATAATTTTTACACAGAAGAGGGAGCAGGGGCGCCTTGCGGGCTGAGCGAGCAGGTATGAGTAGTGAGTTGTCTATGGAAAAAGATGGATAAAGCAAAAAAGCTGTGGGGGGCTAAAATTACAAAAACAAAGAAGGAAAATGAGATGGCATTTCAAGGGATGCCATAACAGTTAACTAAGTGGATGGTGGTGAAAGGCAACAGGTAGAATTTGTGTGACGTCTGTGCTTGGAGGCTTGCATTTATTCATGGTAACAGACTAGTTGGCGTTTGCTAACTTGAATGTAGCAGCCAAATGGGAGGATACGGCTAGCTTACAATATGCTAAACTGAGGTTGCTGAGCTGAAAACCGGAAAACATAAGGTAGCATATAGCCTAAATGACAAGAATCTGGAAAACATAACTAATGCAATAACTCTGGTTTACCATGGAATCATGCATAGATTTGCTACCAAACTTGGAGGCTTTCAAATGTTCATGTTAACAGACTGTTAACGGGGGGGGGGGGGGGGCGGGGGGGGGTTGCTGCGTACCCCTCTGACACCGGGTAGTTGCGCCTCTGCATTTGTACAAAGACATAAAAAAAGAATGAGGCCTGGCACAGGGTTTCCAATGTTGTCGGTGCTCCTGGTGTTTTTTTTAAATACTTTTCAGATTCAGTCTCTTGTCACATTACGTAACTTCGTTCCGTGGTAACTGTAACTGACTTAACAAAAATGTTCTACTGTTGCAAATGTTTGTGCTTTGTTTCCTTTTTCCCCATTTTATATGATATTTACTTTTATGTTTAAATGATTGCGCAACATGCTGATGCTAGGTGCTGTGATCGGACGGACCTGCAGAACAGTGGCGGCTGCTGGTCTTTCAAAGGGGGGGGAAGCTCGTTTTCGGCCTAAATCCTAAAAAAGTTTCATTTATTTGGCTAGTTCACTGGACAGTTCACCCCTACGACACTAGCCTAACCGACTGAATACATTGATGAATGAACGAACGATCTAACAAAACAATAAAAATCTCGAAGGAGGAAACGTGGAAATTAGGTTAAACTGAAACAAGGAACGTGGTGTATAATTGTATGAAATGTATGATGAAATTGATTAGCAATTTCACCAAGCAAATACCAAGAAATAGGTTGCTGCAGTTTGTCTTTCAACTACTACAGTTGGAATATCTGCAATGGGACTGAGCTTGAATAGCTTCAATGACATTTTATAGTACAAAATTACTGTGAATCAAAAGGAGATGCAGTCTTTTTAACAGACCCTCCAATCATCACGCGGAAGCCCAGCGTCCAGGCCAGCCCACTCCTCCATACACCCCCAGAGACACTTAGCGTCCAGGGCGGGACATTATCACAGCATTTATCCAATGACTGTATAGTTTCAAAGCACTGAAAAAAAAAACCTCAATGTCCATGGAAGTTGAGCTTCAACAGGGAAAAGCACCTATGGCACCACGGGAATATATGAGAAGGAAATCAGTCATTCGACATGCTAATATATGTAGCTGATTCTGAACTAACTCGTCTTCAACATGAACGTGTTCTAACGCATTTAAAATGTTAACACAATAGTTAATATTTGAACAAATGTTTTTGAAATGTTAGGGGAAGCTGAGCTTTCCTTGCAGTCTTAAAGAAAATCGCCAATGCTGCAGAAGAAGCCGAAGAAGAAGTTTGTAAAGATAGCGCATTCCTAGAGCAGAAGAATTAAGTGTAATAAATACGGATATCATTAATTAGCATTAATATTTAGCAACTGGTTGATGAGGGAACAAGGTTTGTTTGATTAATATTACCTATTGAAAGGTAATGGAAGCACATCACGCAAGAATCACTCATTTCAATGTATTTGTATCTTCAGCTCTTACGGTGTGTTCGCAACACAAGGTGTTAATAAAGGTCATCAGTGAAAGAGACCATCTTATTCAACCGGGGATGCTGTAGCATTGCTACAGTAACTAGCTAGCTAGCCAGCCCGGCTGGAACTCCCTAGTCGTATCGACAGGTTAGCAGAGACTTCGAGTAATATAACAAAACATGTTTACACATACATGTCAACGTGTGTGTCTATTAAACATTTTTGTATTTTGTATAGGCTAAAAGTAGTGTTTTGATCGATATTACGAGTAGGGCTGCAACAACGAATTGATTAAATAAATTAAAATCGATTATTAAAAGCGTTGGCAACGAATTCGACATTTGTATCACATTTTGAAGACGCTACTTTCCAGCGTCGCGTTAGGGACCGGGTGAAAACTACCCACACCATTTTGAAAAATGTAGACTTGTATAATATTTGTATGAATATAAAACCTCAAACAGACACCAGAGTATCTTAACAATGTCTGGTATACTTCCACAGCCTTTACTTTTTCAATTAAGATTCAAATAAAATGATAGAAAATCACTAATCTTTGAAAATAGCTTAATCCTCGCAAATCTTAACTTTTTTTCAAAATCGTGTAAAAAAATCGTACATATACACCAGATTATTCCAATCAAGTCTGGCCTACTTCCAACAACCTTTCAATTTTCAAAAATGTTTTAAACAAAACTCAAATAAATTGTTAATCTCTGAAAATAGCATTAAATCCACACTAATGTTAATAACTTTTTCCAAATTGTGTGCCTGTTTGTGCACATTCTGAAGATTTTTGGCACTGTGAATTTGCACTGTCAGTTCTGTTTTTGAATAAAGGGTTGGAAATTAATGCTTTTTTGTTTAGTTTTTTTATCCGATTCATCGCTTAATCGAAAAAAGAATTGACAGATTAGTCGATTACTAAAATAATAGTTCGTTGCAGCCCTAATTACGAATACGTAAACCCAAGTCTGCACACTTTGCCATGACGTTATACAAACTACAACAATGACTTCAGAGAACTACAACTCTGCATTAACCTGTCTGACACGCCCCCGAGCATGGTGCACTGTGGGAAGGCGAGCGATGGCAAGCGATTCACGTTGCTGCAGTGTGAACGCATCGTTAGGCCTTCTGTAAATCTTCAGGTGTCGCCACCATTGTTCCATCCAATGTCTGAGGTAGTAGCCTATATTATTCTGTAACGGAAGCTGTCAATCAAGGTCCAAGGATGTCCCTGTGGGTGTGATTGCGTTGAAAGTAACCAATCATAATTGGGTCAGTGCCTTCATAGGTTTCCGCCCCCAAATTGTCAAGAGTCATGTAGACTAGCGCAAGCTGAAATTCCCAGCACAAGCAAAATTCCACTGAGAGCAGAACCCTTCTGCATGCGAGCAGAATTTCTCTGCGCAAGCAAATGTAACCTATGAGAGCGTGTCAGGCGCTCGCTTGCAGCTACCTGTACAACTCAGTTATTGAAATTGTGCATACGGAGTACTTATATCTTGCAAGTGAAAAGTTGATATGCGTTTTGACGCTTGCGAGTTTTTACATAAATCTGACGCCATTGTGCCTACCTCTCTGCAGCGGTGCTGGTTGTGTTCAACTGGAGGAGGCAAAGACGGCAATGTTGGTATTGATACTGTTGCAAATTAGGGGGGGGGGGGGGGTTCAAAATAATTTCTTCATTAATAATTTGTTCCACAGAACTTTAATATATCAACTAATATTTATCAAAAATGAATCACACGCCCAACCCAAAACACACATTTAACACCCTATACAAAATTCACACCCCATTCAAGTCCCGTCTGCCAGAAACGGAAGAATAGAAATGAGTTCCCTTGTACAGACAAATGCTTTCTTCCCTGCCTGTTTCTACATATTAGTCCACCTCTTTCTGCTTGAGCAGGACTGGCTGAAGCCTGAAAATATTTCTGGGGAAATTGTGGGGTGTAGTAGTTACTGCACTACTACGGAAGTGTAGTAATTAGCTAGCTCTACAATTTACCGGGGCTAGGTCTGAATCTAGGAGAAAAATGGAGCTGTATATGCAGGTAGCAACGCTAGTGCTAAATAACTAATGAAGCATAGCGCAAGTTCAGTGAGGCAAGACCGATCCCTGCACTCGGGCGTACTTGATAATGTCCACTACTCACTCCTCCCGCTAAGAGCGCTCTACTTCCTCTGTTCCTATGTCGGGCTTTCATTTGGGTTCAGTTCGAGTTGGGCTCCTGTCTGTCAAATAACACTGTCACATGATCCCGTGCCTTTTAAATACGAGTCTCTCCCTGTGTAGTTAATCCATGCTATCAACCCGTCGCCACCCAGTTCCTCGTCTGCTCTTCAATACCTTGGTCATCGGCTGCCGCCGCCAGTGTCTAGACTACGTGGGGGATTCTTCTTCGGATGTTGGGCAGGCGCCCGTTGATCTATAATTCCCTGGGGTCTAAGCTCCAAACACTGTAGTACATTTAGCATTCTGTAATAAACATCTTTCACTCATCCCAGGTCTCTCCTGATTGAATTTAGCTGGTCGGCTCCATGACGCCGGTAAGTAGGGCACGTGAGATTGCTCACCAAAAGAACAAAGAGGAACCCATTTGTCTAGCAGATTAAGACTTACCAAGCAAAAAGTAACCTCAACTTTCGTTGACTTTTTAGACTCTTACCTATGGTACTAATGCTGAGGGCTCGCTGATATCGCTGTCTGTAGAACGGCGTATCTATACGTCGTTGCTAACATGTGCCAACGTTGTGACGTTCCAGAGAAAGGAAATGCAGTTGAACGAATAAGTCGAGTGTTTTAAATAGCGTAAACAACATTTTAAAAAGAATAACGAAACGCAGTATGTGGTGGCCGGTGTTGATTCTGTGCTGCACCGCCACAAATTAGTCTGTGTGAGAAACACTGGCTGAGTCATTGACAAAAACCGTAAAGTAGGACGTATGAGTTCAATTTAGTGTGTGGTGTTTACAGCAGTTTGTGACTGCC